>NC_138769.1:140474758-140868634 GCF_965119305.1 Pelophylax lessonae | reverse complement strand
TGTGGGTCTAGAACAGCGCAAGTCTATCCAATTCCGGGTCCATACCTGTGTTAAAATCACCCCCTATAATGAGAGTACCCTGTATCATGGGAAGAATTTTAGTCATGCAGTCAGATAGCCTTTGCATATCAGACGGTGGAGGAATATAAACATTAACTATAGTGAAAAAACCCCCCATATATTTAATCACAAGAGCAACATAGCATCTAGGCGGATCAGTCCTTACTTGCATGACTTGAACCTGAAGGGATTTAAGAATCAAAATAGATACCCCTCTATGTGGAGTATGTTGTGTGAAAGATCTCCTTGATGATGCGTCTTCCGGTTTCCCCCGTTATGACGCAGCTTACGGTTTTCAGACTTACGGGACCCCATGGCGATGCGATTTCCGGGATATACATTATATAAAGCACGTCGACACGCTCATCTTGGCTTTCCTAGCATTCCATGCGCTGTCATATGGTTGGAATTGTGAGTTGCCATTTTACAAATTTTCTAATATGGAATAAAGAAGGGCATACAAGCACAGGACGCTACGAGAAGAGTAATCAATCTGCTCCACCATGCCGAGCGCACCAAAACGCCTTCTCTGCTTCCCTCCATAGATGCAGAGAAGGCGCTTGACCGCGTTCACTGGGGGTATATGAGAGCCGTCTTGGAGAAATTCGGGTTTTCTGGCCCGATCCTCTCAGCCATATTGACTCTCTACAACGCGCCGTCGGCCAAAGTACTATCGGCTGGCACCTTGTCCAAAGCCTTTTCCATAACGAACGGCACACGACAAGGCTGCCCACTATTGCCTCTAATTTTCAACTTATTGATTGAACCCCTGGCTGAATCGCTTAGACGCAGTCCCCTCAGGTTTTAAATTCCAACACTCCCACCACGTTATTATGCTTTTCGCTGATGACGTGATCCTCAGCCTCACGAATCCCATCGTATCCCTCCCAGCAGCCCACCAAATCCTTCAAAATTTTAGTAAAATTTCATACAATAAGGTCAATTTCAATCAATATGGACATACATGCTTCCACACTTTCTCATCTACAAACGCATCTACCATACGCATGGACCAGACAGGACTGCAATACTTGGGTATCCAATTGACGTTCCCGACCTCTAGACTACTGACCTCCAACTTAAAACCTCTCCTGACTTCTATATCAGCAGATGTTGCAAAGCTTAAAATGACTGAACTGTCCTGGACCGGTAGAATAGCCGCCTTTAAAATGGTATGTCTACCAAAAATACTATATATCTTTCGCACTCTCCCGATATCCATACCCAAAAAATATATTACCCTATCTCTAAACTCCTCTGTACATTTATTTGGCAGAAGAAACGGGCGAGATGTGCACATGCACATATGGTAAGACATAAATCGGTGGGTGGTTTGGGATTTCCAGACATTTTGGATTACTATAATGCATCCCGGCTGGCTCCTCTGCAACACTGGTTCTCCCACCAAAATACCCTCCTTTGGCTCCCTATAGAATGCACACTATCAAACACGCATGACCTTAGTGTTCTGCTACTAGCAGACCTATGGAAGCCATTAGCCTTAAATGCCCTCCCAGCCACCACACAAGCATCCTTGAAGACCTGGAGACTCCTTATTACCCAAATCCCAAAATCCACATTAACCACGCCCATCCCCTTACCTCTAACTACCTTAGGTATTCTTTTCCCCTGTATTCAAACTACTAAGCGCACCTCGGCAGGTATCCACATGATATCGCAACTTTACCACAACAAATCCATCAAACCCTTTGCAGCTTTACAGCGGGAATTTACACTCCCTCCCCAGGCGATTTATGTTTATAACAGCATTTCCAGTTTCTTAACCAAACATCCCCCGCCTGTGATACACCTCCCTACCTCAATATGGCAGTTTCTTACAAATCCCACATCCAAGATAAAAGGGATCTCCCTTTTTTACAATCTTTTTCTACAAAAGACTACGTTTCATAAAACCTCACACATGACTAAATGGGAAAATGAGCTCCAACTATCCTTCTCGGACACACAATGGAAATTGGCGATCCGTACATCACATAAAGCCACCCAGTGTGTCAACCACTGGGAACAATCACGAAAAATTATAACCCAATGGTATTTAACTCCATACCGCCTCTCTAAAATATATCCTGCTCACGCCCCGCTCTGTTGGCGTAACTGTGACCAGGTGGGAACAATTGTGCATACTTTCTGGTCCTGTAAGGGGCTTACCCGTTTCTGGAGATACTCTCCAATGTCACAGGTTTATTAATCAAACAAAATCCTGCATTGGCTCTCCTTTCCTTGGGGTTGGAAATAATACCTCCCGATATGAGAACAGTCTATATCCATATATTGATTGCGGCTAGGACCCTTATTGCGAGATATTGGAAACAGTCTGTCACTCCTTCTCATTTGGAAGTGATACGTTTAATTAACATGCAATTCTTCCTAGAAAAGGCATACGCATACTCAGTATCCCATGGGACCAAATTCCATGGGGACTGGCTCGTATGGATGCACAGTACCTATTTTACACCGACCTAATGTGTTTCTACATTACGACCTATTTGTTACACTTGTTCCGGTACCCCTATAATTCTTGATAATGTTATGTATAATTCTCTTTTGAAAACGAGACGCACGCTATTTGTTTATGTTCTGTAAAATGTTACTTCATTTCACATTGTACTTCAGTTTTCCATTTGTTTTGTCTTTTTTCGAAAGTTCTAATAAAAACTATTGACAGTTATATGGAATAAAGAAGTTATACTATGCCATTGGAGTCTCCTCTTTATTTTTGGAGGTACATAGTGTATTTAAAGCTGATTAACTAGTGGAGTTTTTGGAATCGCTACCTGCACATATTCAAGTGACGGCTAGTCTGGAGAATGGAATGTTACTGGGGGTAACCATTTGGAAACACGCTCGTTTTGACCTTCCCTAACCGGTGGTCAAAAAGTTCCGGTAAGCGGACATCTTTTTTGATGCATGTGGTGATCCTTTACTCCTTCTTTGATCCCATCTTCTGGTGCTGGACTTCCCGGTTCTTTGCCTCTTTGGGGTTTATTATCATCATTTGTGGGACTCTTCATTGATTTGAATTGGACGTTTCTCACAATTTATGTTTGATATATGTTGGCGCTGTACTATTTTGACTATATGAAAGACATGAGCGACCTGTGGCCTTTTTAAGGCCAAAACCCTAGATCCCATCAAATGAGTCTGTTGTAGCAAAAAAATTTGAACTTTTGTGCATTTCAGATAATCAAATCCAGAGACCTCTTTACTTTAGAGTTCAAGCCCCTGACATTCTATGTAAGTATGCCAAGAATAGCCATGGAAGCACAAAGGGAAATGACTCAAAAAAAATATAAACTCAAAAATAAATATGAATGCCTGAATAACACAATTATCCTAGACAAAATGGACCTGGAGCCCCAGTAAAAACTCGTCATAAGACCAGCAAATAGCCAGTTGAAACCTGTGAAGAACAAAAGTAGAAAAAGAAGAAAAGCAAGTACCTTCCATTCCCCGCTCCCGGCTCATTGCCCCAAACCACAATGAGCTTTGACCCAAGAACAGTAACGGCAATGGGGAATATGTCAAAGCAGGTCCCTTAACTAACAAAGTACAAATCCCTTATGCAGACCTAGCAAGAGACTCAGGTCCAAAAGAAAAATACTGTCGTGGAAAAAGAAAAAAAAAAAAACAGACGTTTCAGGCATAGCACCTATGTAAGATGTTGTGTGTAGATGTTTATCCACTAATGAACTCCTGCCTTGAGACTCAGGATCTTCAGCAGATAATTATAGAGACAATATTATATTAGTGGTCCAGCATCCCCATTTATAAACAGTCTAGGAACAGCTTATATCCCAGCATAATCAGGCCAAGCCATCCCCCTTTAGGCAACAGAACAACATGACCCTGATAGTGTAATTCTGAAATGGATCAGCCAGCCATTGAGGAAATGACAGAGGTAAAGCTAGGAAAACAAGTTCAAAGTTTCAATAAGCACTGTGGAGAGTCACTTGTAGTAGAAACATATGCATAATTGTGGTAACAACCTTAAAGAATCCAGAAAGCTGAAACCTAAGCCACCATGCTTTATGTAATCAATCATCCCTAACCGTCAATCCAATCAAAAGCTTCTGAAGGGGATAAGAAAATTGCACTTTACCATCAATAATAACACGCAGATTAGCAGGATTTAACACGCTGTAACTGAGTTGTTTGTCACGGAGGTGATGTTTGACCGCAGTGAAAGCAGCCCTCTGTTTCTGGTTGGCAGCAGAGAAGTCCAGAAAGATAGAGGATCCGGTTACCATTAAACTTGATTTCTGGAAGATTGCATGCTGCTCTCTGCGGAGACAGTTCTCCAAATCTCCTAGTTTAGTGGAATGTTCCTTTAAATCATGCTGTTGAGAATGCAAATCAGCAGATAAGGGGGTCACTGTGTCCTCCATGTCACTGATCCCCTGTTTTGCAGTAGTCATTCTGGAATGGATTTTTTTTTGCATAAATGTCCAGCTGGACCATTTCAATCTGGGTTGTTAAAGCCACCTGACATGAGTGTATAGCCTCCATGTGTTTTAGGATGAGCCCCTCTCCTGCAGAGTCATTCTCTTTTCCCCATCTGCAGACTCCCCTATATGTGAGGGCCTCATAAGCCTGTCATCAACCTCCCAGTCCCCATCAGCTTCTCAGGGATCTGCCTTCTCTAAAGCATGGGGTGAAAAAGAGGCAGACAGACGTGGAGACGCTTATAGTGGCAAGTGTCTTACTTTTAACAGCTTTTGGCTGCTGTTTGGGTGTGGTAATACAGAACTCATCGGATGCATGTTGCCATGGCTTATCCCTGTGGAGCAGAGGACACACGGTCGGGACGCCAGTGCCATCTTTGGTCGTCCCTGCGGTCTTTTAAGGTGGGCAGTCACCAGACGATTTAGGGCCTGCAGGGCCGATTTTAAACCATGGCCGCGGGTGCAGGAGCAGAGCTGGATGTGTGCCTGGATCGGCTGTTAGGCAGGAGCAACAGCAGTTGTTTCAATCACACAGCTTCTTTCTACAAGGTTGCATTCACACCTGAGCCGAGCAATTTTAGAACAATTTTCAGGGCTTTTTATTTGCGAGTTTTTAGATATTTTAAAAGTGTACTACAAGCATTTTACATGTGTCTTCAAGCTTCAAGAGTTCTTGTTTTAGCCAATAGCAAGCACTAGATAAGGGAGAGTAGGGATAGAGACTCGTTTTTTGGCCAGAAACAGTGCAAAAAAATGTACGTGTCAAGTGTTTTGGCGCATTTCCTTTGAAGTCTTTGGGGCCAGAAACTCTCAAATCTACCTGAAAAGTAGCTCATTTACTTTTTTGAGCAACAGGAATTCTACTACAGGTGACAAAACATTTAAATATGAACATGAGCCATTGAAAACAATGTATTTTGGCTTGTTGAGAATTTTGGAGCTTCAAACTACAAAATGCTTAGGTGTTAATGGTACAGCTTAAGCAGACTAAACAATGCTGTTGGTGATATGCAACTTTAGACATTGGGCTCAGTTCACTAAAGGAGATTGCATGTGAAATTTGGGTCATGTATCCAAATATCACATGCAGAATTGTAAACCTCAATTCATTATATGTTTATGTGGTATTTACTGAAAAAAATAGGAAACCTTTGGTAAATACTGCATTAACCTAGTTAAAAGTTAATTCCCCCCAAAAATGTAAATAAAAAAACATTTGTTAAATAAGTTGTCGTCCAGTGAATAGCATCCACCTGCATCCACCCTGTCTTTGACAACCATGACTCATCTGCTGCAAGTGGTGATCCCAGAATATCTAGAGCAGAGAAAACATAACTTTTGGTTTTCTCTGGGTTGTTGGTATTCCTGGATTAAGTTCTGGAGTTTGAAGACTTCAGAGTGTTTTGGAAGACTGCCTGTTTAAATCCTATTGGCATCCTGACGAGAACTTGATCATTGTGGTTATATACTGATTTTATGTGCATCAGAAAAAATCCAAGTACACTTGCACCGATTACTATAAAGCAGGCACAGTTCTCTTGTACAATACAGCACATTCCTTCTCCATCAACCCTCCAGCACTTTACTTGGGAAAACATTCTGCTTCTTTGGTAAATGTCCATTTGTTGCCCATGGCAACCACTGCTGCAATCATAACTTATCAACACACTTTCACCGATCACTGTAGAGCAAACATTGCTTTATTCACTGACACTCCAGCATATTACTTGGAAAGACGTGGTGTTACTTGGTGTGACTGCTCGGCCGTTGCCGCTAGCAACCATTGATGTGATCCAGGTGTACATCCCGGATGACGCCCCCACATGTAGCACTGCCCCATAGGGACTGCTTCATATTTACTCTGTAGGTTCTTCCTGGTTACCAGCACCTAGCCATAAGTAAAGAGAGGTCCTTAATTTCCCTTGGCTCACAATCCAATAATCAATCCAGGGGTATTTGGTTGTTTTTGATGTTTTTTGTAAAATGGGGATAGGAGAAGGAAATACTGGGATGCTCTGACTTTACTTATTCACAGTGACTGAGGACTCCTATCTTCTCTGCTTCTCTATAGGTGTGGAACAGCCAGGTTGTGGATTCATCCCGCCACTTTGAATGAATGTAGATTAAGTCTCTTATCCTTAAGATGACTTGGTGAACAACTAGTTGTCTTCAGGACACTCCCTAGTATCCTCTCTCTCTCTTCCTCCACTGACACCCATCCATTGACTGTCTTACTAGCAGGGGTGGCCCCCCTCAGGTCAGGCCCCTCGACATAAGTCCCTGTACTCATGATACTGCAGACCCAGGGTCTCCAGTGTCTCCCCTCTCACTCAGCTTCCTTGGACCTCTTGGTTCTGCTCCTCTCAACCGCTCCTCAGGACGACCTCCTACGACCGCATGACACCTCTACGGAGGAGGAGGCAGCCGCCCCCTCCCTCCGGGACTCCGCTCTCCAGCCAAAGACCCTGCCGCACATGTGCTCCTGGCTTTTATACAGTATCCCAGAATGCACCAAGGCGACCTGCCCTCTGCCACAAAGTGACAAGTAAAATACGTTAATTTTGTCCCATATACCTCTGCCCTCAGGACTGTATCAAAAGCCTATGCACCTATTTGTCAGGTTTCCTTCCACTCTCCAACATGCCTCCCTATTGGACCAGCGGGAAACACTCTTTAGACTGAATGAATCGCATACTGAGTACAATGAGCAGACCTCACTAATAGATCCTGCTCTCTGGTAGGCAGAGGGCAATATAGATTTACCTGCAGCTACTCTGGTAAGCAGACAGAGCTCAAAACTATACTCCCTCACTAGCACCTACCTGGTATGGTGCTACGCCTCTCTACCTCAATTTGTCATTAAACTCTATCTCCTCTTAGTGGCTTTGTCTATACTGCAAAAATATATTTGCCATGTGGTGGTTACAGCACTTTTCATTGTGAGCACTTATTTTACACACCCCAGAAGCTCTTTTTTTAGAGTGAAACATGTAGCGTATTTTCTTTAGTCAGTTTGGGTGCACTATCACAAATAGATATGGTATTTTGATTGGTGGGAAGGTGTTTTATTTCCAAGTGGTTCTCATAACTCTTAGTTGTCAGTGGCCAGGAGTCAGTGTTTTATTGCAGTCAGGATGCTTTTTAAGTCAAGGAAGAATTGAAGTAATAGATTTAATTTAGGAGCATACAGTAGGGTGATTTCTATCAGTTGATTCAAACACCTATGCTTCTTTTTTGTACTTCCTTTAGTTGTTTACTGCAGTAGATAGAGCCACTAAGAGGAGATAGAGTTTATTGATCAATTGAGGTAGAGAGGTATCTCTCAATTCACCCCTTCCTATAAGTAAAAAGCACACATCAAACAAATCTACTTTAATAAAGTCCTAAACATTCTTAGGCGTCATCCCTAGGTTTCCTGGTGCACCCTGTGAGAGTTGATTGATTATTACCAATAGAAAGGACTTTTTGTTACAAGAGGCCATTGTTGTTATTAACATTTCTGCAGATGCCAGCACCCCATTTTCTAGATGAATTGTATTCTTAAGCTGGCCATACACTAGCCAAAAAATCGTTCAAACTCATTTTGGAAAAATTAAAAATTGGCCATGTGAGCAGACGATCGTGCCATCATGTAATGACTGAATTTCAAATGATAAATCGTTCAATGGACATAAATGAATGAATTTTTTGTTCATTTTGTCCAATATACCTAGTGCAACAGTTTGGGCGAGAAACACATTAACCTTTCAATTTATTGTTCGTTCGCCAGAATTTTCCAAACTGTTCCTTCGATTTTTCGGCTCTGAAAAGTTAAAACCGATTTTCTATTTGTGCCCATTAACTGGACAAAAAATGAACGAACGGACCAAATGACAGATTTTCAAACAATTTTTCGGCTAGTGTATGGCCAGCATCAGCCAGTGAAAATATTAGACTGTGTGCTCCTTGGTTCCAGGATTTACACTTTACAATATCAAATGCAATGCTGCCTGCACACAGTGTAACATAGGATTAAGGATAATAGTTAAATGAGAGTCACACTTCAAACTCCGGGTTTTATTCAAACACTAATGAGACAGCTGCAACCATGATCACAAGGATCCTCCCATGTGATCAAGCCACTTTGAGGTGAAACGCATCAAGGAGGTGGTGGTTCATTGGGAGGAGTGAACATGATTGCAGCTATCTTGTGGATGTTTATTAAAATTAAAATATTATTCAACTGTTATCTTTAATGACAAGTGAAAATTGACTTCTTTTGAG
Organism: Pelophylax lessonae; assembly: GCF_965119305.1. Taxonomy (NCBI): domain Eukaryota; kingdom Metazoa; phylum Chordata; class Amphibia; order Anura; family Ranidae; genus Pelophylax; species Pelophylax lessonae. Next base: position 140,859,848 of record NC_138769.1, on the reverse strand, counting down.
TAAGCAACCATAGGCAGACTAGAGGGGCGGGTCTGGAATGATGCTGGGCCTTGGGATGTTTCAACGGTTGCACATCCCATAATCATCTCAAATGGTTCTGCAATGAGTGGGCTTTCCGAACCCAGTATTATAGTATTTGTAGTTTACAACATATTTTACTTGTCACTTTTTAACTTCTTCCCATCCGCGCTACAGCCTATATACGGCTGCAGCGCGGACTCGAATTTTCGGGAGGCCGTTTTTAAACGGCCTCCCAGTGACACGCCCCAGCGCGCTCCCGCGAGCACGCTGCGGGGAAAATCTGTGTCGGCCGTGTCACCAGTGCCCTGATTACTGAAGGTAAAAACACACACACAGTGCCCCCCCATCAGTGCCCACAGTGCCCGCCATCAGTGCCCCCCATCAATGCCCACAATCAGTGCCCATAGTGCTGCTAGTCAGTGCCCATCAGTGCCTGCTCATCTAGGCACTGATGAGCACTGACTGGCAGCACTATGGGCACTGAGTGTGGCCACTGATGGTGCTTCCCATCAGTGCCGCTCATCAGTGCCACCCATCAGTGTCCAGTGCCATCCGCCAGTGCCCATCAGTGCCGCCTATCAGTGCCCATCAGTGCCGCCCGTCAGTGCCACCTCTCAGTGCCACCTCTCAGTGCCCAGCAGTGTCACCTCTCAGTGCCCAGCAGTGCAACCTCTCAGTGCCCAGCAGTGCCGCCTATCAGTGCTCATCAGTTCCGCCTATCAGTGCTCATCAGTGCCGCCTCTCAGTGCCGCCTATCAATGCCGCCTATCAATGCTCATCAGTGCGGCATATTAGTACCTCCTCATCAGTGCCCATAAGTGCCACCTCATTAGTGCCCATAAGTGCCACCTCATCAGTGCCCATCAGTGCAGCCTATCAGTGCCCATCAGTGCCGCCTCATCAGCGCACATCAGTGAAGGAGAAAAATTTATTTTCATAATTTACTCGCAGAAAATAAGAAAAACTTTTTTTTTTTTTTTCAAAATTTTCTGTCTTTATTCTTTTTTTTTGTAAAAAATAAAAAACCCAGAGGTGATTACATACCACCAAAAGAAAGCTCTATTTGTGTGAAAAAAATGATAAAAATTTCATATGGGTACAGTGTAGCATGACTGCGCAATTGTCAGTCAAAGTGTGACAGCGCTGAAAGCTGAAAATTGGCCTGGATGGGAAGGGTGTTTAAGTGCACAGTAGGCAAGTGGTTAACTAAAGGAACACATTAAACTGAACCCAATTTATTGAAATCCTTGTACTGTGTGTCCTACTGGATTGCACAATCCATGCCATTCAAGCAAAATCCTTTTCTGGATTTCCACTTTTACAATAAACACATTTTGTACTCCTTTTAAAATTATTTAATATTTTTGCCATTTTCTGTGCACATAGAATATGTCACCTTACCCTTGACAGAATACAGTGCCCCAAATATTCCACTTTAACCTTTTTCAGATGTTACCGAGAAAAGTATTAATGAAGACTGACCCCATTGCCACCTTCCTTTACCTTTTCCATGAATTCCATTACTCTGACACTTTTATGATTTTCACTCATCAGTTTTACTGCAGCCTCAGATGCTGGCATTAAACATTAACCCTTTCATTCCAGGAATAAAAAAATCCTTCTATTTATAGCTGCTGTCAGTGTTGAAAGGACATATTTTATTTGCCAATTTACAAGTGTTAACTTGCATTTGCTATTCTATTATTATATTTTAGTACAGACTTGTGTCGTGTTTACGCTGAGATTTTGTCTGTGGGAAGCACATTAGGGCAGGAAGGGCTGAAAGGAGGGATTAGCATGGGCAGATGTAATATCAGGTGGAGAACAGTGGGTAAGCATCCTTGCTGGCACCGTTAGTTTAGAAATAATTACCTCTGCATTTAGCATGCTGTTTTTAAGTAACCTTTCTTGTTCAACCTGTGCATATTACCACCCCGAATCAGAGTTGTTAATCTTTCAGTGCAGCGAATAAATATTTGCTATTAGGCAGCTTTGAAAAGAAAAACACAGATGTACTGCCTGCATACAGTATTACAGAATTATAATATGCAGATACTATGAAATAAAGTAAAATAAAAATTTGGATATAAGTACATTATCAATTAGACATGGTCACTTTTTTTTTGTTTTTTGTGAAAGTTCTTTCTGATTTAAAATTTTCTGCAGATGCATAAGTTAGGAATTTTTATGTTAGCCTATCTTAGGGATAATGTTATATCTAGTCTTACTGAATCAAAGATCCTTTATCTTTCATTTAGACATTAAACCGATGGATTGATAGTTGGTTTTCTATGAGTATTCCACTGAGTCTTTTCATCCTAGAAGGGTTTTACTATATTGGCTCTGGGATTATCATGTTCATGTATGTCTATGAATGGGATCGTTTGACAGGTTCCCATTTTGTTGAAGGTAGGAATATTAATACCCATTTCTTTCTGATGCTGGTTCATCATTATATGTTCTCAAAGGTAATGTGTTTATATTGAACCTTGAAATGTTGGGTTTTACTTCAGCCCAGATGAATATTATATTGTCTCCCATGATCCTCTCCCTGTTGGTCCTCTGTCTATCTCTCTTTGGGTGATTTTGGGGTTGAGTTTTGGGGTTCCTGGGAGGAAGGGTGAGTTTGGGGATAGGTATCTGTGGAGTTTTTTTCCCCTCTGCGTTAGGACTTAGTTCACCTTCTGGTGGCACTGTAGTGCTCTGGGCTGATTGCTGCAGTTCCAGTGTCCACCAGCAGGTGTCTCTTAGATGCCAGCAGGCCCCAGTAATCAGTTCTAAATGGTCTCTGCTGCTAGCAGGACATATAATGCTTCTCCCACTAGCACACGGCGTGTCTGTGTTACACAGGCCCATCTTTAACATTGATTGGACCGTGGGCAAGCAATTTATTGGGTCCCCCCCCCCCCCCTAGCTCGCACCATGCCACCATGCAATTTATCTCTCCATCTGCTCTGAGAGATACAATAAGTAGCAGCTAAACTCAAAATCAGTTTACTGCAGCAGATAAGGCAGTGATTGCTCACTGATTGGTTGCTAGTGGTCACTGCACATCATTACTGCAAAATGATTGGCTGCTAGAGATTACTGCATATTATTACCACTCACTGATTGGTTGGTAGAGGTTACTGCATATTATTACTGCTGATTGGTTGCTAGAGGTTACTGTACAGCATTACTGCTCACTGGTTGCTAGCGGTTACTGCACATCATTACTGTAAACTGGTTGGCTGCTAGAGATTACTGCATATTATTACCACTCACTGATTGGTTGCTACAGGTTACTACATATCAGTACTGTGCTGATTGGTGGCTAGAGGTTACTATACATCATTACTGCTGATTGGTTGCTACAGGTTACTGTACATCATTACTGCTAACTAACTGGTTGCTAGATAGTATATGCTACAAACACACAACAGTCCCTTTGCCAAAGTAGAAGGTTTCCCTTGCAGCAGAATGTATTTTGTGGCAGAAAAGATGGGGTTAATGAAGCCGACCAGGAAAACATTCAAAACAGTACTGTCAATGAGCATAGCAAGCAGAGAGGCAGATAAGTGATAATTTAGTGGCTAAAGCAGTAAAAGTTCAATACAGCAGGGCAAACTAGCTCATTCGGATTGGTAATCATAAAACATACCAGCTGTCCATTCATCCGTGCCGGCCGACTGATCGGTGTTATGTACATGTGGGCTGGTGATGTTAAATGCAAGCAGAGGGGCAGAGAAAGGTGATGAAAAGTCAAGCACACGTTCTCATTTAGATGTAACTGCTGCCGCCCACCGACTTTCTGCTCATCCATGCTGCCTATGTCATTGCCTCCTCATAGCGATCCTCTGTCAGCCAAAGACACTGCTGCTTACTAATTCCCTTTCCCTGCAGCTGTAACAGGGATGGATTGTTAGGATTTTGGGCCCCTCAACATTGACAGGGCCCTGGGCAGGTGCCCCCTTTTGCCCTGCCTTAAGGACGGCCCTGGTGTTACATAGTTGCATAGATAGTGAGGTTGAAAAAAAACATCAGTCCATCCAGTTTAACCTATGATGAGTGTGTGTATAAGTGTTTATGTCAAAAGTACATTGTATACCCCTGTATGTTGTGGTTGTTAAGGTGCCCATCTAATAGTTCTTTGCAACTATTGATGCTCCCTGCTGATACCACTGCTTGTGGAAGAGAATTCCACATCCTTACCGCTCTGACGGTATAGAACCCTTTACGCAGTTTAAGGTTAAACCACTTCTCTTCTAATTTTAGTGAATGGCCGCAAGTCCTTTTATATTTCCTTTCGCTGAAAAGTTTGTTCCCTATGTTAGGGTCGTCAGTACGGTATCCTCTCCAGAAAGAAGTTCAATGCTTGTCGTCTTTCCTTATAGCTGATGTCCTCCATTCCCTTTATTAGCTTTGTTACCCTTCTTTGGACTCTCTCCAGTTCCAGCACATCCTTCCTAAGGACTGATTGACTGACTAATTTAGTACAGTCCGCAAATACAGCGAATGAGCTGTTTATCCCATCCTCTAGGTCCTTTATGAAAAAAATCAACAGGATTGGTCCCAGGACATATCCTTGGGGGACCCCACTCTCCACACCAGACTATTTTGAGTACTCCCCATGTATCACCACCCTTTGGACTCGCACCTGAAGCCAGCTTTTAATCCAGGTACTCACCCTATGGTCCATACCTATGCACCTTAGTTTGTACAGTAAACGTTTGTGGGGAACTCTATCAAATGCCTTTGCAAAATCCAGATACACTACATCCACAGGCCTTCCTTTATCTAGATGGCGGCTCACTTCTTCGTAGAAGGTGAATAGATTGGTCTGGCAAGAGCCATTTTTCATGAATCCATGCTGATTACTACTAATGATACCGTTTTCATTACTAAAGTCTTGTATATAGTCCCTTATCATCCCCTCCAAAATCTTGCAAACAATTGATGTTAGGCTAACCGGCCTGTAGTTCCCAGGTATATATACCGCCTTTTTTCCAATCAGCTGGTACCATTCCCATCAGTAGACTATCCATAAAAATTAGGAACAATGGTCTGGCTGAGTTATTTAAGGACCCTCAAGTGAAAGCCACCTGGTCCCGGTGACTTGTTTCCGTTAAGTTTTTCAAGTCTAGTTCTGAGTCTGTCTTCTGTTAACTATGAGGGTGCTTCCTGTGATGTGTTATTAACTTTACCATTACAGTCTAGGTTACTGTATCCCCCCAATTCTTTTGTGAAGACTGAAGAGAAGAATTTATTTAGAACCTTCACATTCTCTCTGTTCTTTATAGCCAGATTCCCTTTGTCATCCTTTATGGGGCCAATATGTGCTCGCCTCACTTTCTTACTATTTATATAAAATACATTTTGGGCTTTTTTTACTCTCTTCTGCTATGTGCCTTTCGTGTTCTAACTTAGCCGCCTTGATTGCGCTCTTACATTTCTTATTGCATTCTTTGTAATGTTGGAATGCTGCCAATTACCCCTTGGTGTTATATTTTTCGAAGGCCTTTTCTAGTTTTTATATGTATTTTTACATTTGAGTTTAGACACCCAGGGTTTATTTTATCTCTTTTAAACTTGTTCCCCGTTGGAATGCACTGGCCAATACCTTTTTTTAGTATGTTCTTAAAGCACTCCCATTTTTCCCCTGTGTTCTTTGTTCCTATAATTCTAACCCATTTTATATTGTCTAACAAAGAGCACAGTTTAGGGAAGTTGGCTCTTTTTAAATTCAGTCCTTGTATTACCCTTGTGTTTCCTATTTCTATGATTTATACTGAAACTAATTGACCTGTGGTCACTGTTTTCTAAGTTGTCCCGTATTTCTACATCCGTGATCAGGTCTGTATTGCGCGGTTCCTTCTGCCCAGTCTAAAACTGGATAAATAAAATCCCCCATTATGACATTTCCCATCCTTTCCCCCATTCCAAGCTGTGATAGGAGGTCCGCTTCCCCTCCTCCCTCTGGTTGGGGGGCCTATAGCATATGCCCAATATTACTTTCCCCATAGTACCTTCCCTTTGAAGCTCTACCTATAGGGATTCCACCTCCTCCCTAGTTCCATTCGTAATATCGTCCCTCATATTCACTTGCACAACGATATTGATATACAGGCATACCCCTCCCCCTATTTCACCCTCTCTATCTCTACGATAAAGGGAATATCCCTGAATGGTTGCGAGCCAATCATGAGAGCTGTCAAACCAAGTCTCTGAAATTCACACAAAATCAAAATCCTCCTCATACATTAACAGCTCCAGTTCTCCCATCTTGTTAGCCAGACCTCTAGCATTAGCATACAAACCTCGTAATTTTGTCCGGTGTCGTGCTATATCCTCCTTAGATGTTATGAGGCTGCACTTTTGATTTGTCAGCCTACGTACCTGTGGTTTTTGATCTCTGGTCACCCTACCGCTAATGCCCCCAATAATGGCCGCTGAACCTTGCTCCCTGCTAGCTAGCTCTACATCTGGGCCCTCCCCCATCACCTAGTTTAAACACTTGCCGACTGCCTAACGACGATTTACGTCGGCAGTCAGCCCCTCACAGGCAAAGTGACCTAGGTCTACATCGCTAGCCTGTGAGGGTCTAGGGAGCGAGCGCGCGCCGCCGGAGGCGCGCCCCCACTCGGTCACAGACCCCCCCAATAACTTTTGCACAAACCAATCAAAATACGCTTTTTGCAATTTTTTTTTTTTTTTTACCAAACATATGTAGCATAAAACAAATTGGCCTAAAATGTTAAAAAATGTTGATTTTTACTTTTTTTGGGGGGAATTTCATATAAAAAAATGTGAAAAATATATATTATTCAAAATTGACGCACAGGTGATCAAATACCACCAAAAGAAAGCTCTATTTGTGGGAAAAAAAGGACGTAAAATTTGTGTGGGAACAGTGTCGCACGACCGCGCAATTGTCCAATAAAGTCACGCAGTGCCGAATCGCAAAATAGGCCCTGGTCAGGAAGGGGGTAAAATCTTCCGCGGCTTGGTTAAAGTGGTTAAAAGCCCCTCTAAATTTTTGTCCATCTTCTCTTCCAGTATGGCTGCACCCTCCCCATTTAGGTGCAGTCCATCCCTACTAAAGAGAGGGTAGCCAACTGAGAAGTCGGCCCAGTTCTCCCAGAATCCAAACCTCTGCTTTCTACACCAGCTCCTCAGCCCATTGTTAACTTCCCTAATCTCCCGCTGCCTCTCTGCCGTGGTTTGAGGTACAGGTTGTATTTCTGAGAATACTACCTTGGAAGTCCTACTTATTCATTTAGCTCCTAAGTCTCTGAAATCGTTTTTTAGGACTCTCCATCTTCATCTAACGTTGTCATTGGTACCCACGTGTACCATGACAGCTGGGACCTCCCCAGCCCCACCCAATAATCTGTCAACCTAATCCGTGATGTGCTGAACCCGAGTCCCCGGTAAACCACATACAGTTTGGTGCTTACGGTCTTTTTAACAGATTGCCCTCTCTGTCCTTCTAATAATTAAGTCCCTTTCCACCAGAATATGTCTTTCCTTACCCATAGCCTCGCTCCCACCCTCACTGGAGGAGTTTTTGTTGCTCTGCTTCAGCAATGCTGGTCCCTGTCCTTCCAGTTGGCGACGATGCCACATGACGCCGCGGTCCAATAGCACGGCTAGAACAAGAGCTTGTCTCGAAGGGCGGAAGTACTTGCTCTCACCCCAGATGTGACGTCAGACGCCTCCGGGGTGGAGGGGGTACATAAACGCTGGCACACACATGGTCAGTCAGATTGTGACTGATCCATGGAAGGGAGGATTGCTACAGGTATATCCAACAATTATGACATTAATAGACAATGATCTAATTGATATGTTAGTTATATCTTCTCTTTAAAAACATGCTTTATTTAAATTCTTGCAGACTAATATGAAATTCTATAATAATCTTGCTAGATGGAATCCATTTAAAGTGGAATCCTTTTCTTGTATTTGAGAATTCTTATTTATATAAGGTAATTATCAAAAACATGAGATATATATTCCTTTGAAAAACTAGATTTAATTCATCTATACGATATAAAATGAAGGGGATGAGAGGATATTAATTCCTTTTATTTTTATCTTTATTTTTTAGTAAAATTAACATTGGTATTTATATATATATATATATATATATATATATATATATATATATATATATATATATATATATATATATATATATACATAAAAAATCAGATTCCTTTTATCTGCAAATTAAAGGGATACAGATACACATACAATCAAGTCTCTTTGTTCATTACTAATTGGGTTGAAGACCTTTAATACATCACATGACAGGTAACTATATAAGAATTATATTTATTAGGTATTTTTTTGAGAAGATATATATATATATATATATTGTACAGGACGCCAAGGTTGGGTCCTGGACAGTCGCTATATATCTCCTGTGTTTGGGTTGTGGTCTCTTTAAGGGAAGTTGGGAAATGTTCAGGGGGTCACCCAAGACGGGTGAGAAATTCCTGGAAATAGCTAAAATCAGGAGGACTGAATCGCAGTTCTCTCTGTGTTGAATAGAGAGATATTTGGGACCCGGAATTTGGGGGGCTCTGTAGTGATATTCGGGTGGGAAAGAGCCCCCACCCCTGACCATAAGGGATTCCAGCACACACAGGGTTAAGACCCATGAGAAGCAGTCCTTAAGAGACAGGAAGCAGCAATAGGTGAGTGTGGGGGAGGAGTAGTTTGGTGGTTGCACCTGTCTGAAGGAGCTGCAAGTTTGCTGGAAGCTGCTGAGAGGTCTATTAAGGACTGTTACAAACCTTGGGGTGAAGACCCATCCACAAAACCGTATGTGCCTTTTTTTCCTTACTTTATTCCTTTGTGCTGAAGAAAAGCGGACTTTATTTTGGGTTTGATTTATGCACTGCTGGAAGCCTGTTCAAGTTTGCTGAAATAAAGCCTTTTTGTTTATGTTTTAAACGGTTGTGCACTCAATCCGGTGGAGCTAGAACCCCCAAACTTTACAACTGGTGGAGGATGCGGGCAAGATTTTGTGGCTGTAATCTAGCTGAACTATTGAGGACAGCTCCTCCAGTATGAGGCTGGGGTTACAAAGGCCCTTGTCAAAGTCCAAATCAGACTGAATGATCTTCCCTCGATTATCTCCAGAGAACAACTTCATCCCATTGGGGCTCCAGGTTAGGGCAGTGATGCTGCTCTTGTGAATGCCAAGTACATCAAACCTTCGTAACTGATTATTTCTGCCAGACAGGGGGGACACCAGCTGGAAAATTGCCACCCTGCCAGACACTGTGCCAACTGCGACCAGATCATCGAAGCAGCTGAGGAGTTTAATGACCGATATGGATTCAGTTTTACCCTCCAAATTATACTTTTTCATCTGGTTTGTGTGTCGGCAGTAGAGATACAACATTCCGATGCTGCTGCCGATTGCAATGTAGTCGCCATTGACGTCCAGTGCTGTGAGGTAGACGAGGAGGGAACGGAAGCCTTTCTGAACTTTAGCGGGGATGGCATTCAGAATGGAGTACAAGGGACAGAACTCCTTAAAGGTTATTCCTCCCGGTAAATTGGCCATGTCTCCTGGTCTGATACACAGCAGGGCTCTATTACATCATTCCAAGCTGTCCCCGCTCCGTCAGCGGCTCCTCAGGTGGGGGCCCCGTGACCAATGGGCTGGCATTATCTCCCCTTTCCTTACTGGTGACCCGCAAAAAGCCTACTTTGACCTTCCAACTGAGCACATCAGCGACTATGAGCGTCTGAAGGCAGAGATCTTGGCCCGCCTGGGGGTGACCACAGCTGTCCGGGCTCAGAGGGTGCACCGCTGGAGGTACAAACCTAATCGGCCACCCAGGTCCCAGATGCACGAACTGGTACAGCTGGTGAAAAAATGGCTGCAACCAGAGAAGCTGACAGGCCCGCAAATGGTGGAACGGGTAGTGATGGACTGGTACCTGCGGTCCCTATCAGATGACCTACAGCGCTGGGTAAGCCATGGCGACCCTGCAACCGCTGACCAGCTGGTAGAGTTGGTCGAAAGATACACTGTGGTGGAAGACCTGCTCGGGCCTGCCAAGCATCGGGAACCCACACATAGGGCAACCAGGCCAGCCACAGCACCTAGGAGAGAAGCTCCGCCAGACGTTGTCACCCACAAACCGGTATCTTCTTCAGCAGAACCACGGAGGTTGGTTCCTGTCCCAAGGATGGGAGACATACAGTGCTGGCGATGTTGGTCCTGGGGGCATACCCGGGCACAATGCCCACCTCAGGAGGAGCCTATGGAGTGCGGGACTGTTCGGAGAAGCTCTTTTTATGTGCAAAGAGCATGTGCCACCCATCTTGATATAGCGGCCGGACAGTTTGAATGTGAACTATGGGTGAACCACCTTCCTGCCAAGGCTCTGCTGGACTCTGGTAGCATGGTAACGCTGGTACATACCAGGGTGATCGGAAGACTCGGCCCAGTAAGTAAGACTCTACGGGTAGTATGTATCCATGGGGACACCAGAGAGTACCCCCTGGTGCCAGTGACTGTTGCCTATGGTGGTACCTCCGTGACACAAGAAGTTGGGGTGGTAAGAAATTTGATACATGATGTCATAGTGGGGCGGGACTGCCCACTGTTTTTTGAACTATGGAACCAGGTACAGTGTGAACAGCCTGGACAACCAAGGGGACTGGGGACCCTCGGCCTCGAAGGAACAGAGTCTGAGGGGTCCGGGCCTGAAATCCCCACAACACAACCCCCTGATGGGGAGGTACCTGTCACTAACAATGACATTGCAGAAAATGTTAAAGTGGACGATATTGTTTCTGTTTCAGGTCGCAAGACCGAGCTGACCTCTGAGGGGGGGGAAGTCTCCCCGTTACAGGTTATGCTGGGAGAGGATGATGAGGAACTCTCCCCATCACAGTCCCAGGTTGAGGAGAGTGAAGGGGAAACCTCATCAAGGCCAGTGCATCCAGACCTGGACGTATCCAGGGGTGCGTTTGGCACCGCTCAATTGCAGGATCTTACCTTGGTCAATGCTAGAGAGCAGGTTTCTGTTATTGATGGGATCCCACAAATACCAGATGCAGACCAGAGGTTTCCTCATTTTGCATTGAAAGATAACTTGGTTTATCGAGTGGCTGAAAGCCGAGGGGAAACTGTCGAGCAGTTGCTGGTTCCCCAGCCTTATAGGCGGATGCTTCTCGATCTAGCCCACAATGATGCACTGGGAGGACACCTGGGGGCAGAAAAAACAGAGGCCAGGGTAACTGACCGGTTTTACTGGCCAGGGGTAAAGGCCGAGGTTAAAAGGTATTGTGCGTCCTGTCCGACTTGCCAGTTAACTGCCCCGGTGTCCCATTACAGAAACCCCCTGGTACCCTTGCCAATTATCAAGGTACCATTTGAACGAATTGCAATGGATCTCGTAGGACCCCTGGTGAAGTCAGCAAGGGGGTACCAATATATACTAGTCATCCTAGACTATGCCACTAGATATCCAGAAGCAGTCCCTTTAAGGAAAACTTCCTCTAAGGCCATTGCCAGGGAACTATTTCAAATGTTTTCCCGAACGGGGTTCCCCAAAGAAATATTGACGGACCAGGGCACCCCTTTTATGTCCAAAGTGATGGCGGACTTGTGCAAACTGTTCCAGATTAAGCAGTTGCGGACGTCCGTCTATCACCCGCAGACTGATGGCCTAGTCGAGAGGTTCAATAAAACTTTAAAATGCATGTTAAAAAGAGTGGTCCAGAAAGATGGGAAGGATTGGGATATGTTACTCCCTGCCCTGTTGTTTGCCATCCGGGAGGTTCCACAAGCATCAACGGGTTTCTCACCGTTTGAGTTAGTGTATGGGCGAAGGCCCCGGGGGTTGCTAGATCTAGTAAAGGAGACATGGGAAAGTGAGTCTTCCCCACACAAAACTGTGGTAGAGCATATCTCCCAAATGCGAGAGAGAGTGGCTAAGGTAATGCCGTTGGTGAGGGAGCATCTGCAGAAGGCTCAAGATGCCCAAAGAAGGGTGTACAACCGGTCGGCTAAAATCAGACAATTTCAAATAGGAGACCGGGTGGCCGTCCTAATACCAACGGTGGAGAGCAAGTTCTTGGCCAAGTGGCAAGGTCCGTTTGAGATAGTGGAAAAAATGGGGGAAGTGAACTACAAGGTACACCAGCCTGGGAGAAGAAAGCCATACCAGATCTACCACATAAATTTGTTAAAACCCTGGAGAGACAGAGAACAGGTGTCTGCAGTGATAGGTGTCCAGTCAGGGGACCCTGCAGGGATTGACCTGGTGCAGGTTGCTGCTACCCTGTCTAGGCCCCAAACCCAACAGGCAAAAGAATTTCTGCAAAGAAATAGGGACATGTTTTCAGGGTTACCTGGCCTCACCAATGTCATCGAGCATGACAATGTAACTGAGCCCAATGAAAAAATCCGGTTAAAGCCGTATCGTATCCCAGAAGCTCATAGAGTGGCAGTGTCTGAGGAGGGAAAAAGAATGCTTGAGCTTGATGTCATTGAAGAGTCGCAGAGCGAGTGGTCGAGTCCAATTGTGTAGGTGCCTAAACCCAACGGCACTCTTCGCTTCTGCAATGACTTCAGAAAGCTTAATGAAATCTCCAAGTTCGATGCATATCCTATGCCCCGGATAGACGAGTTAATTGAGAGGTTGGGTCCAGTCAGGTATATCACCACGCTTGACCTCACAAAAGGGTACTGGCAGATTCCCCTAACAAAGGAGGCCAGGGAGAAAACAGCCTTCTCCACCCCGGAAGGCCACTTCCAGTACAAAAGGATGCCATTTGGTCTGCACTCTGCCCCTGCCACATTCCAACGGGCCATGGATAAAACTTTACGTCCACATCAAAGATATGCTTCCGTCTACCTGGATGACATAGTCGTCTTCAGCACTGATTGGGAGTCCCATCTTCCCCGGGTTCAGGCAGTCGTAGACTCCTTGAGAAGAGCAGGGTTCACCATCAATCCAGAGAAATGTGCAATTGGGATGGAGGAAGCCAAGTACCTAGGGTACATTGTGGGTAGAGGGCTGGTTAAACCCCAAATGAATAAGGTAGAAGCCATACAGGGCTGGCCCCGTCCCCTAACCAAAAAGCAGGTCAGAGCATTTTTGGGCATAGTTGGCTACTACCGGAGGTTTGTCCCCAACTTTGCCAACATTGCTGCACCATTGACTGACTTGACCAAAGGTAGAAAGTCAGTGATGATAAAGTGGAGCGCGAATGCCGAAGAAGCTTTTCAGAAGCTTAAGGCGGCATTATGCCAACATCCGGTGCTCGTAGCTCCCGATTTCTCCAAGGATTTTGTAGTGCAGACAGATGCTTCAAGTGAAGGATTAGGAGCGGTCCTCTCTCAAGTGGTCAATGGGGAAGAACACCCCGTGGTTTTTCTGAGTAGGAAGCTAACGACAGCAGAGAGAAACTACGCTGTGGTGGAGCGGGAGCGTCTTGCCATCAAGTGGGCTTTGGACTCCCTACGGTATTTTCTCCTAGGTAGGAGGTTTCGCCTGGTGTCAGACCATGCCCCATTGACCTGGATGAGACAGAACAAGTACACCAATGCCAGGGTGACAAGGTGGTTCCTTTCTCTCCAGGAGTTTAATTTTGTGGTAGAACACAGACCCGGGAGACAGCATCAGAATGCCGATGCCCTCTCCCGAGTCCACTGTATGCTGTCGAGTGGTGCCTCCAACACCTCCGCGTTGAGGCAGAGGGGGGGGATATGTACAGGACGCCAAGGTTGGGTCCTGGACAGTCGCTATATATCTCCTGTGTTTGGGTTGTGGTCTCTTTAAGGGAAGTTGGGAGTCAAGACGGGTGAGAAATTCCTGGAAATAGCTAAAATCAGGAGGACTGAATCACAGTTCTCTCTGTGTTGAATAGAGAGATATTTGGGACCCGGAATTTGGGGGGCTCTGTAGTGATATTCGGGTGGGAAAGAGCCCCCACCCCTGACCATAAGGGATTCCAGCACACACAGGGTTAAGACCCATGAGAAGCAGTCCTTAAGAGACAGGAAGCAGCAATAGGTGAGTGTGGGGGAGGAGTAGTTTGGTGGTTGCACCTGTCTGAAGGAGCTGCAAGTTTGCTGGAAGCTGCTGAGAGGTCTATTAAGGACTGTTACAAACCTTGGGGTGAAGACCCATCCACAAAACCGTATGTGCCTTTTTTTCCTTACTTTATTCCTTTGTGCTGAAGAAAAGCGGACTTTATTTTGTGTTTGATTTATGCACTGCTGGAAGCCTGTTCAAGTTTGCTGAAATAAAGCCTTTTTGTTTATGTTTTAAACGGTTGTGCACTCAATCCGGTGGAGCTAGAACCCCCAAACTTTACAATATATATATATATATATATATATATATATATATATATACATACAAAAAAAACATCATATTTATGTTATATTTTTTAAAATTGTTTACTCAGATTAAAAAATATGTCAAACTAAAAACAATTGGCTCGGCTCCTCCCCCCTCTATGATGCGATGTATGCAAAATGGGGGTTCTTATCCTTGAGTGTCCCATCTAGAGGCCCCTCCATCTTGGCACATTCCAGATCAGGCACAAATTCTATCCTCTCTGAGGTATGTTCTATGATGTAATCAGTATTGTTAGAATGCATTAAAGGTGAAATATAACAAATATTGTAAAATGTTTGTATAAAATTTTGATGATATCTTTTCATTATATACAGAAAAAAAACCTATAAAAGATGCCCGTCAGTCTCCTGAAGAAGCTATCGGGAGATGGCGAAACATGTTGAGCAGGCACTATAGAGTTATATATGTCTTTTTAATACATTTTGTGATAAATAAAAGTTTGTAAATTTTTTATAGAAATGACTTCTTCTCCATCATTTATATTTATTTATATACTCTCTTGCAACTTTACAAGTCCCACAACAGACTTTTTTCTTTACAATTCTATTAAAATAAGGGATGTGGTGCGTACACAATAATATCTCCAGCTAACCTTTTCAAAAAAAAAACTGGTCCCTGACTGGTTTCCCCAACATCACACAACAGGGTGTATTTATTGGGATATTCCAGCCCAGGACATGTCTCCCTGACCTTTTCCCCACTACCCTTCCTAACTGTCACCCAACTACTCTGCTCTGGTGCCTGCACCCTTGTGTCTCCATCCACCTCTGTGCTGGCACCTGCCGGGTACGTTCCCAGCTCTCCTTAAGTATGGAGATTCTTCTCAGTGTTGCCAGTTGCTTCCCTAGATTCAGGACCTGAGCTTCTAGGGAAGCAACATGCTTACATTTTGTGCAGCTGTATTCACCCTCGATCGGATGATCGAGGAACGCATACATGCCACAAGATGTGCACTGAGTCACAGCTCCACATGCACTGGGCATCATACCCACTAATTTAATGGGGATTGGGAATTTAACTCTGTCCGATTAGCTGTTTACTAGCTTCCTGATACTAATTTCTCAGCACACAGTTATTCCTCAGTCACACACAGTTACTAAGCAGTATTCAACACTACACAGTCACTCAACACTACTTAGTTATGCAACAATACTCAACCGAACTCAACAGTATTTAACTGTACACAGGTACTCAATAATACTCAATTACCCAACAGTTCTCGACACATACATATGCGTAACACTACTTAACAATACACAGGTACACAGCAAATACTCAGATATGCACAATACTCAGATACTATTCAGGTACTCAAAATACTCCGGTACTCACAAAACTCAGGTACTCACAATACCCAGGTACTCACAATACTCAGGTACTCACACTACACCCTCCTCAGCCAGTGTCCTCACTACACAGTTAGTCACAGTCTTTTCTATTAGTTTGTGTCTCTCTGCTCCTGCTCAGCCACCCCTGTAAACTGACTCTTGTAGGGCTTGTCGGCATCTTCCTTCTCCCTCGGTCAGCCTGCCTCTCACTGCTCCCGCAACCTTTACCTGTCACACCACCACACTGCTCAGCAGTTACACTTACCCACTGCCTCCCCAGTCAGCATGTCCCCTCTTGGTCTCCCGGGTTTCACTGTGACTCCCGCCTCTATTGATCACCCGCCGCTGCTGCCTCTCATGATCCACTTCTTCGCACCCAGGGTCACCAGCTGCCACCTCTCAGTCTCGGTGGGGGTGGAAGGGTCTCAGTGGGGGGGGTCCAGTCTGGTCAGCAGCAGCTCTCATGTCACACACCATGCTGTCTCAGTGACAGCACTTCCACCTTCCTCTCAAAAAGTATCAGCACCACCTGCTGTTGTTACATTACAGCAGCAAGGTGAAAGGCCAATCAGCACATAGTTGTCACTGCACTGGAAAAAAGAGGCAGCTCCTGCCCTGTACTCTGGTTGCCGTGTTGCTGCCGCCAGACTCTGCTGCCATTTATTCTTGAACTTGCTCTCGTTCCTGCCTTGCACCCAGTACCTTGCTGTCCTGCTCCCTGCTGCTTTAGTTTTCCCCTGCTTCATGTGTATCTAATTGGTGTATATTGTTACTTTTGTTTTTGGTTGCTGGTTAGGCATTTTGTCACTGTTGTTAACACAGCTGACCGCTCTTCTCCCTGCAATGATCATAGAGCCCCTGTGATCCTTCTATATAGGATCACATGTCTCTGTGGTCATTTCAAAAGCCCCGCCCCCCCACAGTTAGAATCACTCCCCTAGGCTCACTTTTAACCCCTTGATCACCCATAATGTTAACCCCTTCCCTGCCAGTGTCATTATTACAGTAACAGTGCATATTATTTAGCACTGCTTACTGTAGTAATGTCACTGGTCCCCCCAAAAGTGTAAAAAATATCAGTCAGAGGTCTGATCTGTCCGCCGCAATATTGCAGTCCCGCAGAAAACCGCAGATTTCCGCCATTACTAGTAAAAAAAAAAAAAACAATAAAAATTACATAAATCTTTCCCGTAGTTAGTAGACGTGATAACTTTTGCGTAAACCAATCAAAATACACTTATTGCAATTTTTTTACCAAAAATATGTAGCAGAAAACAAACTGGCCTAAAATTTCGATTTTTTTAATTTTTTTTTTTTTTTTTGAGAATGTCATATAGCAGAATGTGAAAAATATTGTTTTTTTTTTTTTTTTTCAAAATTGTCGCTCTTTTTTATAGCGCAAAAACTAAAAATCCCACAGGTGATCAAATACCACCAAAAGAAAGCTCTATTTGTGGGTAAAAGGGACATTCATTTTATTTGGGTACAGCATCACACGACCGTGCAATTGTCCGTTAAAGTAACACAGTGCCGAATCGCGAAATAGGGCCTGGTCATTAAAGGGGCAAATCCTTTCCGGTCTTAGAGTGGTTAAAGTGTCGCCTATGGATAGCAAAATCTATGTTGTTTGTCGCTGTGGCACAGGCGTGCAAAATTTTAAAGCATGTCATGTTTGGTATCCATTTACTCAGCATAAGTTTTTTTATATTTTACAAAAAAATTGGGTAATGTATTGTGTGCTGTGTTTGCATTAAAATTTTAAAACGTGTATTTTTTCCCCCAAAAAACTGTGTTTGAAAAATGCGCAATTGAAAACCTACCAATTTATTCTCTAGGGCCTCTACTTAAAAAAAATATATATATATATATATAAATACATAAGGTTTGGGGGTTCTTGCAAAAAAAAAAAAAGATTGTTACATTTGAACAAAACGTGCCAGAAAAATCCTGGTCCTTAGGTTGTTATACACATTTTATAATTGTTTTTTCTCTTCTTTTTTTATTGAAGGCAAAAGAAACATGGTACAGCAACATGCAGTGAAAATATTAGGTACATGCCGTGTTAAAACAAGGCGCTTTGAAATACAAAACTGCAGCGTATAACATTCAAATAACATTGCAATACGTATATGGGATCGACCCGGCGTCCCGTCTGAGATACAATGAGGGTACGCTCAAACTGTAGGTGTGGCCGAGGCCACACTGCGTGGATGGACCCCCACACAGTTATAATTGTTTTTTAAAATCTTTTGTAGTAAAGAGTTTGGATTTGATTGATACGGTGTATTTGACCCCTATTTTGGTACAAAATAAGTCCCACAATATATCGTCCCTCCCCCATTAAGGGTTGTCAAGGGAAAACTAAACCTGATTGACTCGTTGTGCTGATCCTTATGCAAAGACACTGTCACTTTGTTCTGTGTGGACAAAGTGACAGTGTTTCTTTACATTTTGCTTTTGGTGTCTGCCTGGAATTTAAATGTATTTGACCACCAAGTGTGAGTTACATCCCAGAGACTATCTGGCGTTAATTATACAGTATCTGCCCATGCCAATATGCGTGTACAGGGATGCCTGAGTAAGCAAGCATCATTTTGCCAGCAAGGAAGAATAAATACTGCTAAACCTTGCTGCCAGCATGAGCATGACTTTAATAAATCACACCAAAATACTTCTATGAAGATTTTTCAAATACTTTGCAAAGCATCACAAAACAATGTTCTTTCACCTGACGTTGACTCTAATCTATGCTTTTGACGCTGTTCTCATAATTGTTCAAAATTTCCCAGAAGTCTCAAAATCACATTCAAAATTCTCAAAAGCTGACTTATGAGGAAAAAAAAATGACCATGCTTTCAAAAGCTTTAAATTCCAGATTTCAGAAATATGCTTTTTTTTTTTTTTTTTTTATTTATTGAAACTTTCATATGAGGAGAGCAAAGGATGTGAAGCGGAAATTGTCCCACATGGCAAAAGAAATGACACTGCTTTTCTAAGCCCTTCCTATTCCATTCTCTGTTCCTTGAGTGTTAAATTAGAAATAACTTCAGTTTTGTACTGACTGATCTTTTCATCCTTCTTCCAGAGCATCCTTTGTCCTAGCTTATAGAAACTTTGAAATAGTGTGATGAAGGTTAGCATTGAGAGAAATGATATAAAGAGGAATTAAGCTCCACTATAAATTTTTTTAAACATGGGCTCTGAAGAGCTTTCTGTTATAATGTGGTAGTATGCACATGGGAAATTTACCTGTCAAATGAAGCCCTCCAGCGCTAGGCTGTCAGCACTTGAGTTGGTCCTTGGTTTGCCCAGTTTGGCCACTTGAATACACAGGCCACAATGACATCACTCCAATGCATGCACATGGAAGTCACATTATGAAGGCACAGAGAGGTGCTGTAAATGTATGCTGAGCTCCGCATGCCTGGTTTCTGTAATGCAGTAGTGCTCAGTTTTTATTTCTCTTAAAGATTGCTATAAATATAAATGTATTTATTGATCCTGCCAGTAAGTGGTTTCCTGTTATAGGGTGGCAACTCAAAGCATCTCAAAGCAGCAGCGGCCTTGTCCTATATTCTGGCACACTGTGTGTCCGCACACTGGGATTGGGCCCATTGAGACCTGACAATCCTGACAATCCCCTCACCCACTTTCGCAGCGCTGGTAAGGACAATCAGGTGCAACGCCAGAGTAAGGCTGGGTTCACACTTGTGCGATGGCGGAAATCCTGCAGATCTTGTGCAGGTTCCCACATCGCACTTGAATTGCAGACGGTTCATACTGACATCTGCAAACCACTGTTAGTGTCAATGTAAAGTTAATGACACCCCCAAATCGATTTGCAGTGCGAGCTAGGAAATGGTACAGGAATCGGATCGCATGAGTGTGAACATCCATGCGATCTGATTCCAGTGCGGACCAAAAAAAGGGTCCTGTACCATTCTGGTCCGGATGTGATGTGAATTCAGTCATACAAACTGTATGGCTGAATTTGCATCGCACAGACATTGCATGTGATCTCCACAGCAATGCGGTGCGAATTACATGCAATGTCTGTGTTCTCACCTAAAGCCAGCCTAAAGCTACATGTATCCATGGGAAAAATGTGCCTGCTATCCCAGAAGCTGGCAGAGAGAGGTGAAAAAAAAAAAAAAACAAACGCAATAAAGCTGATTACAATAAAACACATTACTAAACAATGCAGTGTTCATACTTTAAGGGATTGTAAAGGCAAAGGTTTTTTTATCCTAATGCATTCTATGCATTAACCTCCATGGGGGTATGATTATTTCAGATTTTAGGTGCTGAAAGCGGTACCATTATTTTGCATGTAATTCTTAAGGACGAGCAGCCCAAACCAACTATTTACATATGATTTTTTTTTTACTGTGTGTTCTTCTTTATAACATCTCGAGTGTGATAAACTTGGAAACACAAAATCATAAATTATAATATAATAAATAACTATAAATAAGTTAAAGTATATATATATATATATATATATATATATATATATATATACATATATATATATATATATATATATATATATATATATATATATATATAAAGTACAGTAAAACTGCAGGCAAGGGCACTGGGGGGGGGCAAACTAAAGTAAATTTATTTTATTTAGTAATGTAATCCAATAGGATTAAAATATATCAGTGTGTTTGTGTGTTTTACTTTTTGAATTTGCCGCCAGTTCCACCCCCCTGCGACACGACGCTCCCAGGGAACGGAAGTCGGGGCACACAGCATCAGACGGAAGATCTGGCCGCCGTACACTGCTGGAATACATTGCGGGATCCTGGGGACAAGGTAAGTAACCTCTTCCAGGATCCAGCGATTTCTCCCTGGCGGTACCCCGAGTGTGGCTTGGGGTTACCACTAATGACACTGAAATTCCACCCCGAGCCACACTCGGGAATACCGCCAGGGAGGTTAAGATAAAAAAACCTTCTGTGTGCAGCATCCCCCCTCAGCCCCACTAATACTTACCTCAGCCCTTCTTTATCCAGCGATGTTGTAGGAGTGTCTCAGCTGTCCAGGACTCCCCTCCTCATTGGAGACAGCAGCATGGCACATTTGGCTCCCTCTACTGTCAATCAAAGTCAGTCAGTTAACCAATCAGGAGAGAGAGGGGCAGGGCCGGGTTGCGGCTTTATGTCTAAATGGACACACAGGGCAGCGGCTCAGGGGCCCCCATAGCAAGCTGCTTGCTGTGGGGGCATTCAACAGGAGGGAGTGGCTAGGAGAACCAAAGAGGGACCAGAAAAGAGGAGGATCCAGGCCAATCTGTGCAAAACCACTACACTGAGCCATTAGGTATAACATTTTCGTTATTTAAAATAAATAAATAAATAAATAAAATGAGACTTTAAAAGAGAAGTATGGGATGACAAATAAACAAACATACATACTCACCTAGATGGCTGCAGCTGTCCCCTGCAGGCTCTACACTGAGAATTAAACAATCCCTGGTCGCTCAGTTCTTGGGTCCGCTCTGAGCACAGAACTATGACTGTCAGCGCTACTCTGTACTCTGCCCCTCATTGGATTCCCGGGCTTGAGAATGTGTGAGAGTAGCTGGCTCAGGCTCCCAGTGGCACATTATGGTCGGGATCCTTGCAGAGCCTGGACTGACTCTGTGTCAAAAGCTGACAGCGGACTTTAGCCCACAGTCAACTGAGTCTGGGTCACATAAGTGCAGAACTTACATTTTTACTGAGTACTGGTAGTACAGTTATCATTATACTCCTGGTGTTCTGACAAGAGAGATGCTGCTTTCTCACACAGCCGCTCTAACCCCCCCCCCCCCCTTTGTTGTCCATTTACAGAAGACTTTATACTTCATGAATGGGTCCACATAATACAAAGTGCTCTGTGATTGGGAAGGGTTAGAGGAGGGGCAGAAAAAGTGGCTGCATGCAACTCTGCAGCTGCAGTAGCTGAGACCAGAAGGTCTAGCGTCTGAGTTCTGAGAATATAGCAGTAGCTGTTCTCCCGTCGCTCAGTAAAAATGTTACATAGTTACATAATTGGTAGGGTTGAATAAGGACATCGGTCCATCCAGTTCAACCTGTGTAGGTGTGTTCCTGTCAAATACCATTTACCATATCCATATTTACTGTGTTTGCTAAGATGCCTATCTAAGAAACTATCTATACTGTACTGCTTTTATTAGCACTGCCCCAACTAAGATGGCTGCAGAACATCACTGGGAAATTGCAGCATCAAAAATTGGACAGCTGCTCTCCCCATGACACCTACGGAGGCTGCAGGGGAACATTATTCCCACTAGCACTCCATCTCTGAGGCCGTAAGGCTCTATCTGCTGGGCAAGGTAGGAACTACACCCGCCAACAGGTTATTCTGCGATCCTGAAAAAGCAGCATCAGGATGGCTGGAATACTTCCATATGAGTCAAATTGAGGCACTTAAACAGATTTCCACTTGTCTATAAGTGGAGGAGTTTTCTACTGTAATTTCTTTCCCGGCTTCTTTGCAGCTGTATATTGTACCCTTTTTATTCAAAAGTGTTTTATCCAAACTACTTTTTTTTGCCATTTAATCATTGTGTATATACATATAAATATATACTGTATAAATATAAATATTTACTTTGAAGTCTGTCATGTAATTGCTAGCTTACACTTGCAATTTAGACTTTATATTGACTACAAGTAAAATGATGCATTAATGTGAACTACATGCAAACATTTATGCAGTATAACGAACTTTAGAAGTGTGGTAGGCCAACCACATTGTGTGATTTATCAATAATTTTTTAATGTAAACTGCTCTGGGAACGCATTCTACTCCAATCCATTAGCAAGAGAAATAGATTAACTGCGGGAGCTAATGGCACAGTGCAGTATAAATATTTACATTAGTGTATGACTACATAGTTTTATTAGTAGGTCATACATCCTCTTCCATGCTGTATGTCTTCTCATTTATTATTAGATATTAATGTGGATTTATTCCCCAGGTAGTGATAAAGTTTAACTGCAATGCAGAATAAGGAAACAGCGGCTTCTACTGTGTTTAACTGCTTGTGAATTGATTTTAAGGTTCAAATGGGTTGTGGTTTTCATGCTGAATAGAGGTTCAAAGGAAACATTGACAACTAGAAATGTCTGGTTTATTTCAACAATTATTGATTAATCCTTTAAATCTTCAATGACATACTGTATTATTTAGTTATGGATGAAGTATGCATTTTGCAGTATGCATTCATATAACTGCATCCTGCAAATCAATGATAGAATTTTCACTTCCATAGAACTATTATTAGTCAAACCATCACTGGAAATCATGACTAATTCATAAACCTATTTTCTGTAATATTTAATATAGGGTAATGCTGCATATTCTATTCTCTTTATAGTTGTATTCTACTTGGCATATTCATCCACTATATGGCCTACACTCTAAAATCTCATTTACATTACATACCTGTGTTGGGATTATTTAGTAATCACGTCATCTTGATGATAGGACCAACAAACTCTATATTCTCTATTTTATTTCTCATTGTTTTTCTATTTCTCTTTTTTTTGCCTCCTTTTTTTGTTAAAGAAGAATTCCAGGTATGGATATTTTATACATAGTTACAATGGTCTAGCTTGGACCATGGCACCTCTGCATATACCATACTTGACCAATGACCCGGGAAGCTTAAAATCACGGAAGTACACACCGGCACAGCAGTGACCTCCACTTGCTTCCGGATCCCGTGTTGAGCAGCTAGCCTGCTGCATTCTAAACACAAGGAGTTGGTGCCATTCAAAGAATGCTTTTATAATCACTAAATCTCATAAACTGTTAATGTAGTTTCAAGTGCATTTTTCAATATTTTTAAATCTGCAGCTTTTTTTATCATAATACCTGCCAAGCCTGCCATGGAGATCTTTCCTCGGGCACTTTCCATTATAGAGTAGCAATGATCTGTCCCTGTTTCCCACTTGTGCTTCTGCATTGTCACCCTGTCACATGAGCTTCCAATGGAGACTCCAATAGGCCTATTTTAACACACAATATGCAGGCATGGTCCACTGTTATCACCTTTAGGAAACCTGTCCTGAGAAATGCCATTGCTGCAGGAGATCAGCAACTCCGATATTCAACAAAAGATACAAAAAAGTCGGAAACAAGTGTTTTATTAAAAAGAAATGTCAGTCATTTACGATCCACGGTACTTTAGCAAACAAATTGTCATTAAGCTATCTATCTGATTTAATTATTTCTACTTGCCATCTTTCATTTTTATGAAATTAACCCTAAACCAAGCCGAATTAACCAAAATTCACATTCCAGTTTAACCATTTTTAGAGAGTTTCAGCTTGTTTCTGATAACACCCTTCTCCTTTAGCTACTGTGCAGCACTATGCTACCAAACCATTACTGAGGAACTGCAACTATGTGTTGTGGGATCTCTGTTTTTAAAGCAAACCCCCTTTCTGCCACTCTACTGATGACAAAAAGCCTGCATACTTTGGACCATGTCTTGTTTTTCAAAATCTGGACATCAGGGAAAAAAGCAGGGATGTGGATCTTGCATCCCAGTACTGTTTATCCAGTGTCTTTACAGCAGAAACGGCTTTAGACAATGAGACAGGCAGAGAACCTTGCTACATACTAATGGCTGAGTCTGAGAAGGAATTCCCACAATGCATTCTTGCTGCAAATAGTAAAATATTGCTAGGAGCAAAAAAAAAAATAGGTAAAATTTTAATGACTACAAGAAATGATAAAAATTGTAATCTAATAAAAGGTATACCTGTATGTATATACATCCTCTGTACATAAAACATAACAAATAATTTCATACACACGTGTGTGTGTGTGTGTGTGTGTGTGTGTGTGTGTGTATATATATATACACACACACACACACATGTGTGTGTGTGTGTGTGTGTGTGTGTATATATATATATATATATATATATATATATATATATATATATATATATAATATACTGCATAAGTAAAAATTGATGTGTAATAAAAATACTATTTAAATAAAAGCAAACATAATTTATCTCCTTCAGATTGACTCACAGAAGGGCAATCTAGATAGGGATATTCAAAGATGACATGCATAAAGCTGACTTTAATCCCTGTTCTGCTTGGTTGGTGATCTCGTAATGACCCAGCCTGGAGCAGTGTATTGATTACCTAGGAAGCTGATTTGGTATATTCAGTTTAATTCGAACTACAAAATACAATTTCTGCTGAGACCACATGAAAGATCAGCCAAGATGCTCTGTAAACTCTGTTGCCTGACAGCTTTATGATAACTACCAAAGTATCAGTGGAAATCCTTTATGAAATGTCTGAGGATGGAAGGGTCAAAAGCCTCAGTGCTTTAAAATTCCATCATATTATTGATGTCAATAAAACCCTATGGGGACAGAGGAAGAGATGATAGTTTAGAGCATTTGCTGTGAAATGCCTGGCTAGGGCAAACCAGAACGAACAGTTTACTAAGTAAACAACATAATAAATGAATACATGCTCCTATACTGCCTACAGAATGCTAGTTTAGAGGGGGCTTATGCCAGTCTAGCATTATGAATTATATAACTGCAAATGAATTTATAGTAGGTTATTCAGTAAGGGCTAATTTACATGGGAATTTTTAATTGTGCAGCATTGCTGATGGCTGTGGAATACGGTATACACACAAACTGATCTCAAACTGACTCCAAACTGATCTAAAAGCTGACCTTAAATTGTACTCAAAAGCCCAGGAAGGGTAGCCCTAAACCTGGTCATACATGCACTGATTTCTTGCAGGCTAAAGCCTCGTGCACACGCACAGATTGTTGGCCGACCGATCGGCCGTCTTTTGTCCAGTGTTGTTTGTTGGTTGAAATGTGCTCTAGACTTGCACTGGACTTTTATTGGCCAACAAAAACCAACTTCAGAAGTGATGTCATGTGATGGTTGACTTTCCGTGTGTTTTTTCTTCTCGGAACATGCCCAGTCTTGCTCATCTGATTTTTGTCTGCCAAAATCAGTACTGACTGAGGAACAATCGGCCGTTCTGTTGTTGGCCAACAAAAATTTTATAGCCTGCACACCAGATTTTTTTCGGCTGAAAAGTCGCAGTTGGTTGTCGGAAGCATCATACTAACAAGCCTACAATTGGGCGATCGGACGTTGGCCGACAATTTACGGCCAACAATCTGTGCATGTGTATGGGGCTTAAATGAAAGAAATCCAACAGATTCCTCCACATACGCTAAACAGAGTGAGAGGGTTAATTTTTCCTTCTGGCTACAATATCCTGACAGCTGAAATCTCTGTGACATCATTGACTAAATATGGCCATGTTCATATTGAGTCAATGACATTACCCAGGAGACCCTGTCCCTTTGTTTATTTGCAGCTGGTTATCCAGAAGATTTGACATTTGTTGGTGAGCAGTTGCCTTTTTTTGTGTGTCTGTTGCCTTTTTTTTTTTGTGAGCTAGGTCACTGGGTGATGTGTTTTCTTTAATTTACTTGATTTGATTTCTGGGGGGGGGGGGGTGACTCCTGGCAAGGTATCCCCATGAAGTGGGCATGTGGCCTGGTATGGTTCAGGAGGGGGGCTGCATGCTTGCCCCTCTCCTTCCTGGCCTGCCTGGAGGCATGCTTGGAATAGTCCAGTGTGGATTATCAGAAAGAAACCCACACTTTTTTTATTTATGCGTGGAATTCTCTCTTAAAATTTATACAAGACCCAAAGGGTTCTTTAAAGAGGATAAGGGTCTATTATATTTTTTTAGGGAGAACCCTATGTCATTTTTTTTTTGGGGGGGGGGGGGTCATCCATTAACATCTACATTCATTGGCCACCTTATTAGGTACACCTGTTTAATTGCTTGGTAACACAAATTGCTAATCAGCCAATCACATGGCAGCAACTCAATGCATTAAGGCATCTAGGCGTGGTGAAGATGGCTTGCTGAAGTCTAAACCAAGCATCAGAATGGGGAAGAAATAGGATTTAGGTGACTTTGAACTTGGAATGGTTGTTTGCTGTCAGACAGGCTGGTCTGGGTATCTCAAAAACTTCTGATCTACTGGAATTTTCACGCACAGCCAGCTCTAGGGTTTACAGAGAATGGCCAAAAAAAAAAGAAAAGATCCAGTTAGCGGGTCAAAATGCCTTGTTGATGTCAGAGGTCACAGGAGAATGAGCAAACTGGTTTGAGATGAAAGAAAGGCAACAGTAACTCAAATAACCACTCGTTACAACCAAGGTATGCAGAATACTATTTCTGAACGCACAACACATCAAACCTTGAAGCATATGGGCTATAGCAGTATAAGACCACACAGGTGCCACTCCTATCAGCTAAGAACAGGAAACTGAGGCTACAGTTCACACAGGCTCACCAAAATTGGACAATAGAAGAATGGAAAAATGTTGCCTTGTCTGATGAGTCTTGATTTCAGCTACGACATTCAGGTGGTAGGGTCAGAATTTGGCATAGAAATCATGAAAGCATGGATTCCTGCCTTGTATCAATGGTTCAGGCTGGTGCTGTAATGGTGTCATGTACCTGATGGCTGAGCCTGGCATGCAGAGGAAAGGCCTCTCGTACAACCCCAGCTCAGGGACCACCAATGTAACAGTGGCCACGAGAGCAAGGTGGTGTAAGGGTGCCTAAACCATCATTCCCGTGGCAGGTTGTGTCACCAGAGTGGACTA
Organism: Pelophylax lessonae; assembly: GCF_965119305.1. Lineage (NCBI taxonomy): Eukaryota > Metazoa > Chordata > Amphibia > Anura > Ranidae > Pelophylax > Pelophylax lessonae. The sequence goes on along the minus strand of NC_138769.1, from coordinate 140,832,409 downwards.
GAAAGCTAGATTGCAGGCATTGACAGGCCAACAGACTCTAGACTGGTGGCAGCAGGAGCCAGGCAGGTGCATGCAGAGCAGAAGAGACACAGGATGCATGGTCAGACGAGTCAGGTTGGTAACAGACGGTCAGATGCAGGCATAGATGGCAAAGAATGGTCAAGGTACAGACATTGATCGGCAAGTGAGTTCAAGCAGATAAGCAAGAGACAAGAATCAAAGTCCAGATACAGGCCAGGGTCAAGGTAGGAGAGGTTTAACGGTGTCAGAGGTATGCAAATACAGGAAAAAACCGGATCAGGTTCACAAACACAGGTACAGCTGCAGATCACACAGCAAAATACTAGTGGAACTGCTGCACTTTTATATGCCATTTGGCCCCAACATTTTTGGTGCACGTGCATATTGGCACACACTGGCGCATGAACATGTGCACATGCACGAATATTCATGTGCATGCGCACATTTGTATGCCTGTGTCTGGCACAATAGGCTCTTGCAGGATTGCGCCTTTGCATGCGCATTTGTGCTCTTGAGCATCGGCTGTGCTATAGCAAGCTTGTCCCTGACAAATGGTGTGGGGGATATTTTCTTGGCCCACTTTGGGCCCCTTAGTACCAATTGAGCATTGCTTAAAAGCTGCAGCCTATTTTTGCTTACCACGTTCATCCCTTTATGACTACAGTGTACCCATCTTCTGATGGCTACTTCCAGCAGGATAATGCACCCTGTCACAAAACTCCAATCATCTTAAACTGGTTTCTTGAACATGACAATGAGTTCACTGTACTCAAATGGCCTCCACAGTCACCAGATCTCAATCCAATAGAGCACCTTTGGGGTGTGGTTGAACTGGAGATTTGCATCATGGATGTGCAACCGAGATGCTATCATGTCAATATGAGCCAAAATCTCTGAGAAATGTTTCCAACACCTTGTTGAATCCATGCCACAAAGAATTAAGGCAGTTCTGAGGGCAAAAGGGGGTCCAATCAGGTACTAGCAAGGTGTACCTAATAAAGGTGCCGGTGAATATATAACATTTATGCCAGACCCCCACCTAAGATTAGGGTCTGATATAGATGAAGAACATCCCTGACTGTTAGCTTACAAACAGAAATCAGCATCTGGAGCTGTCATTTGTTGGCAAATATATTCGTATTGCCCTTAAAACAATATTAAAATTGCTGCTCCACACCAAATAGAATTGTATCTATTTTATTTGGTACATGTTCCTGAGAGCAGTGCTGGGCCTTCAATTGCATTTGTTTGACAATTCCTTGCCTATTAGCTTAGAAAATTGCCATTACTGGTTTCTAACATTCAACTTCTATTGACTTCAAAAGGGTTCGGATTTGACAACTCAACCAGCCTCAAAGTGAACCCAGGTATGTTTGGCTCATCCCTATTAGTAAAATCTAGAGCAGGAAGAAGTTACAGTATGTCTTCATATGGACACTATACTATTACCTGTTGTGACAAGGAAAGGGACAGGAATCATTAAAAAAAGGTTTCCATTCCAAACTGGCATCAGTTAAGGTCTGCAAAATGTAGGGCAATAATTTATCTTTTCCGATTGATACATAGCTTTTGACTATCACAAGTGGAAATATAAATAAAATCATAAAAAAATCAACACAAATACATCAACAAGTATAACAAAAGAAAAAAGCTAAATATTTAATTTGATAATAAAAACATTTAATTAACCTCTTCTGGACTTGAAGGTTTTACCCCCTTAAAGACCAGGCCATTTTTTGCAATTTGGCACTGCGTAACTTTAACTGGTAATTGCGCAGTCATGCAATGTGGTACCAAACCAACTTAAAGCCTCCCCCTCCAAAAATTAAAAGTCAGCAGCTACACATACTGTAGCTGCTGACTTTTAATATTAGGACACTTACCTGTCCTGGAGTCCAGCGATGTTGGCACCACAGCTAATGTATCCATCGGCTGTCGGGTGCTGCCGCCGCCATTGCCGGTAAGGGAGCCCGGCAGTGAAGCCTTGCGGCTGCACGGGTGGCTCCCTACTGCACATGCGCAAAGCGCAATTCTATTGGCTCGGTGGCAGAGGAGGGAGGAGGGGGCCGAACTTCCGAGGGATGGCGTTGCAGCGCCGTATCCCAGAAGTGCGGAAGGGTACCTGTCAAAAACAGGTACCCGTTCCCCCCTCCCCTGAAAGGTGCCAAATGTGGCACTGGAGGGGGCGGGGGGAGGAAACAAAAGAGCGGAAGTTTCACTTTTGGGTGAAACTTCAATTTAATGTCCTTTTTTTTCCACAAATAGAGCTTTTTTTTTTTGGTGATATTTGATCACCTGTGCGTTTTTTATTTTTTGCGATATAAACGAAAAAAGACCAAAAAAAATAAAATTCAATTTTTCTACTTTTTCTTATGTATTTAGCTACATGTCTTTGATAACAAAAAAAAAAATCTCAATAAGTGTATATTTATTGATTTGCGCAAAAGTTATAGCGTCTACAAACTATGGTGTATATACTGGAATTTACACAGCTTTTACTTTCTGACTGCCCATCTCATTTCTTGAAGTGCTAAAATTGCAAACTTTTTGGAAAGTAGACACCCCAAGGAATATCCTGAGAGGCATGTTGAGCCCATTGAATATTTAATTTTTTTGTCACAAGTGGATGAAAAATGACAAAAAAAATATTTATTTTTACACAAAGTTGTCATTGAAATGATATATTGCTCACGCATGCCATGGGTATATGTGTAATTACACCCCAAAATATATTCTGCTGCTTGTCCTGAGTATGAGGATACCCCATGTGTGAGTCTTTTTGACAGTCTAGCCACGTACAGGACCCTAAAAACCAATCGCCGCCTTCAGGCTTTCTAAGGGCGCAAATTGTTAATTTCACTCTTTACTACCCATCACAGTTTAGGAGGCCATAAAATGCCAAGATAGCACACCCCCCCCCCCACCCCAATTTTTTGGAAAGTAGACACCTTTAGCTATTTGCTGAGAGGCATGTTGAGTCCATGGAATATTTTATATTTTGCCACAAGTTTTGAAAAAATTTCATTTTTTTTTTTACACAAGGTTGTCATTTAAATGATATATTGCTCAAAAATGCCATGGGTATTTGTGAAATGACACCCCAAAATAAAATTTTCTGCTTCTCCTGAGTACAGGGATACCCCATGTGTGGGACGTTTTGGCAGTGTAGCCGCATACAGGACCCCGAAAACCAATTACCGCCTTCAGGCTTTCTGGCGTAAATTGTTGATTTCACTCCTCACTACCTATCACAGTTTTGGAGGCCATGAAATGCCAAGACAGCACACAACTGCCCAAATTACCCCTTTTCAGAAAGTAGACACCCTAAGCTATTTGCTGAGAGGCATGTTGAGTATTTTGCAGATCTCCTTTTTTGTCACAAAGTTTTTAAAATTGAAAAAAGAAAAAACTAATTTTTTCCTTTTTGCTTTCCTCATTTTCCAAAACAAATGAGAGCTGCAAAATACTCCCCATGCCTCTTAGCAAATACCTTGGGGTGTCTACTTTCAGTAAAAGGGGTAATTGGGGGGGGGGGGGTTGTGCTATCAAAACTGTGATAGGAAGTGAGGAGTTTACACCCTTAGAAAGCCTGAAGGCTGTGATTGGTTTTCAGGTCCCATACATAGCTAGGTTCCCAAAAAGTCTCACACATGTGGTATACCCTATGATTACAATAAGTAGTGAGAGGTACTCCTTTTTTTTTTTAATTGGGGTCTATTAGAATCTAGATCTCTCCTCTGCTCTTAAAGCATCTGACCACGCCAAGATTGGTGTGATAAGATGCTTTCCCAATTTCCTAATGGTGCTGTTTATATCTGGCAAAACCGAAGAAATTAAATGCTTGCAGCTTCCAGGATCTTAGGCCATAGACATGATTGGAGCCATTCTGATCTCCAATCAGTTCTATGGTCATCTGACAGAACCACCAGCTTCAGTCTCGGGTTACCCAGTGGGACAGGAGAGCCCGAGAAAACCGTGGAAGGCGGTGGAGGGGAGTCCCCTCCCACTGCCTGTAAAAGCAGTCTAGGGGCTAATTATCTGCTAGGATAGCTTTTACATGAAAGCCAACTACTGGCTGTAAAAAAAAGATACCAAGATGATGACTAAATCTGCAGGCATAACCACTCAAAGTCCAGTGACGTACCAGTACGTTGCTGGTCCTTGTTGAGCATATATTGTAAGGTTCTTTTTTTTTTTTTCGTGCAGCCTGTGAGCTGAACAAAAAAAGAGAACCTATATGTTGATGTGGATGAGGAAATCTCTGCCAGAAAGTGTGTGGTATGCCCACCATTAGACCTCCCAGCACCCACCCACTTCCAATGGTGGGCATACATGCAATGTTCTTTTTTTTTTTTTTCGTTCAGCCCATGGGCTGAAGAAAAAAAAAAAAAGAACATAGCAGATTCCTCCATTTACATCGATCGATGTGGATGAAGAAATCTCTGCCAAGAAAAGTATAAAAAAATATATGGCGAAGCATAGGGGAGATTCACCCTCTGTGTCCACCCCATCCCCTATGCTTCGCCATATATGCTTTTTTTTTTTTAACTGTGGTGCTGAAATCACCTCCTACAGCACTGCAATCATTGATTTATGTATATGCTAAGAGCAAACTCTGTTGCTGTCAGAATAAACAAATCATGGCTGCAGCTGATGGGGAGATACCTGCAAAGCAAACTATGTTTAACAATGAAAAACAGTAACAATAAAACATTACAGTATAACAGCATATTATAAAGTACAGTAAAATTAGAAAGAGAAGAAAAGCAGAGTAAGAGAAAATGAACTCAATAAAACGACAACAATTTCTGGCTTTTTTATTGTTTAATTTTGTTTTAAGTTTTTTTTTTGTAGCTTTTTTTGTAACTGTAAACATTTTTTTAATGTGCTAGGGTTTCTCAAAATGCAATAGCCATCTAACATCTTTCGAGACCCTGTGTGAAAGTGTGCCCTAGACTGTGCCGTGCTGTACCCTATACTAATAATCTACTAGCGTGTGGTAGCAATGAAAACGAGACCAGGTTGGCCAGGACAGGAGGGACAAAAAAAGCGGTCGTCACGCCTATATCTGCGTTTTCTACAGACACTGCATCTTCTTTGGGGAGCTCTTTGGGTAGGGGTACTAGAGAGAACATCCGGAAAATGCCTCTCATGCAGCTGGCTCACTGAATCTGGATTATGAATTTGGGCCACAGAACCTTCTGGATACAGAAGGGCTATGATGATCTCTTCCTGGAATTTTAAGAAGGATCCACTTTTTCCTAACGAGCCAATTGAAGTAAGTATACAGACACTTTTTTGTACCAGCGTCTGGCCTTACGGCAAATTAGGTACCGGGCTATCATCTGGTTGTTGAAGTCCACCCCTCCTATGTTAAGGTTGTATTCATGGATACAGAGGGGCTTCTTAACAACACCAGTCGCCGTTGCAATTTAGACTATCGTATCTGCGTGAATGGAGGACAGAACAAAAACATTCCATGTGTCCCTCCACTTCGCTGCAAGAAATGTATTACATCTCAAACAGGCTCTCTCCCCCAGTCTAAGTCGGGAATCCACAAGCTGTTGGGGGAAGCCTCTGCGATTAGGTCGCATGGTGCCATATGTGCCAATTTCAAAATCAAAAAGGTGACTAAAAAGCGGCTAGCTTGTGTAATAATTGTCCACAAATAAATGGTACCCCTTTCCAAATAAGGGGAAATTAAGTCCTAAACAATCTTGCCGCTGCTCCCCATGTAGTCTGGGCAGTTAAGGTGCTCCACATTGCTATCTTTTCCCTCTTAAATCCGGAAACTACATGTATAGCCTGTTGCCCTGTCACACAGCTTATAAATCTTGACCCCCATAACTGGCACACTTGCTGGGGAGAAACTGTTTGAAAGCAAGGCGGCCAGAAAATGTAACCAGGGACTCATCAATGCAGACAGCATGGCAGCAGAGAACAAGGGCATATGGAGAATTGGGTCATTGGACCAATATGACCACAACTCACACTTTTTAGTTATGTCCATGAAGAGAGATAAGCCCAGAAAGCTTTTACATTTGGAAACAGTGATACATTTCCATGCAAATTCTCTGGCAAGGGTCAAATTTGGATTTGCAGCAATGAATTGATCAGCATACAAATTGCTTTGGTCCACAATCAGGGGGTTAAATGTGTGCCTATATGTACTGGTGTCAGTGTAGTGCTTGTGTACTCACAGTTGATGTTCTCTTCTCTCAGGCTGGAATCAAAAAGGGCTCCAGGAGAGAAGATTGCATCATTTCCTGTGGCTGTGTTTACATTACACGGGCACAGGACATTCTGCAATAGGTCAGAAACGATCACCAGGTCCAGGTCAAAAATCATTGGCCTGGACCTGGTGACAGATTGGTTCTGAACCGAATCAGAACATCGCGGGGCAGTGCGCGTCCCCTTGCATCGTGCGCGACAGATGTATAGTTACGTCGGTTCGTACAGCTAAGCCACCTTGCCACAGTAGAACTGCAGCGGGTGGTTGGAAACTGGTTAATGAAGAAAAGGGGGCCCTTCATTATTTTAATTTATACAATAGAAAATTGGTATTTTCTTTTAGCACTGTAGCAGCTGCTAGGGGAAAAATGTAAACATCTTATTTCACTGAGTTCTTATCAGACTGGCAAATAAAGTGATTCCAAACTCAGTGTAAACTCGGATGAGATTTGTTTTTCTTCATAGCTAAGAGTAAGTAGCATAAGTAAAACATTGCTAATATAATGTCACTAAAGCCATGCTTAGTAAATCCTACCAAATCTTTCTACAAATGCAGAGATTATATAATCCTTCCTAAGAGTAACTTCATTTACTGTTTGGTTGGAATAATGTTTGCTGTATGTACAAGGCAAGAATTCTGAATGGTTTGTTAATATAAATCAAGGACTCATTTAAGTAAGTATTGGTAATGCGGTGGTCATATTGGAAGTTTAGTAGGATGGCACAGTGATTAGATTTGTTCAAGCAACATATCACACAGAACTGGCTGTAGTGTGTGAGTCAGTGCTCATGGACAGCTATAAGGTGGACTGTAAGGGATCAATAACAGGGGGGGGGGAGAGTAAAAAAAAAAAAAAGATATACTCAAAATGAATGAGATAAGAATTACTCCATACATTCTATAGTGGTAAGGAATATTAAGGAGAAGTCCGCAGGATGGATGGATCAACAGGTGGATGGAGATAGCACACACAGTCACCGGCAGCTCCTTAGCGGGAAACGGGAATTCTCTCAGACAAAAAAAAAAAAGCAGCAGATAGAGGGTGCCTGGGACAGTGTGATAGTAAAAACAAGTAGCACTTTATTCAGATACACTTACATAAAAGTACCTTGCAAGCTGCACACAGGGTGAATTTAGATTATCAGCCAAGCAGCCAGCCATCACGAGGGATGAGAAGACCACTGTGGGGATAAGCTCGGACCCACCATATGGAGGTGTGTGAGAGCTGGAGATGCTGCCAGTTATTCACCTCCATACGGCAAGTCTGAGCTTATCAGGCTGTGTGACTGCATCGGACTCATCCGCTAGTCAGCAGACGTGCGTGATGACGTAGCACACACCTGCTGACTGACAGATAAGACACACATTTGCTGTTTTTTATTGCCATAGGCAATTTTTAAAGCTTATTACCCTGGGATTTGTTTGGTGCAATTCTGTTATTGCTTACAAAACCAAAACCCCACATGTTACTGGATTTTTAATACATTTTTTGCAGATTACACTATGGGTGCATATGTTTTTTTTTTTCCCGTCACGCTGTCCAACTAACCCTGACCAGATACACCAATGGCGTAAGACTTAACACGCGCATTTGACCATATTATATGATGATCCACATGATCTAGTAAGAGGCTTGAGCACTTGGTGTCACTTGGTGGTGGAAGTATTAGAAATTCATGGATGTGGGGATACTAGTGGATGAAGGGATCTGTGAATAATTTGTCCTTTCCTTTCTCCTGCACTTTTTGTGGTGCACAGGATTTTGTATATATACACATACACACACATTATATATATATATATATATATATATATATATATATATATATATATATATTAAGTACAGTAAAACTGCAGGCAAGGGCACTGGGGGGGCAAACTAATGTCAATGTATTGTATTTAGTAATGTAATCCAATAGGATTACAATATATCAGTGTGTTTGTGTGTTTTTACTTTTCAAATTTGCCATCGGTTCCACCCCCCTGCGACGTGGCACTCGCAGGGAACGGAAGCCGGGGCACACAGCATCAGGTGGAAGATCCGGCCGCCGTATGCTGCAGGAATACATTGCGGGATACCGGGGACAAGGTAAGTAACCCCTTCCAGGATCCAGCGATGCTCCCTGGCGGTACTCCGAGTGTAGCTTGGGGTTACCGCTAATGGCACTGAAATTTCCCCCCCGAGCCACACTCGGGAATACCGCTAAGGAGGTTAAAGGTTGACCTGGTGGCAGCCCTAATTGCTGACCAGTAAATCCTCCCTTTACAATAAAGTGCAACTAAAGGTTCCTGTTTAAAAGTCTAAACAAGTACTAAATACAGTTAATGAATTGTAAGCAAGCTTTTATAAAGAAAAAAAACTTTCTGGATCTTCCCTGACACCTTCAAATCCTCCTTAATTCATGTCTCACATGCTCCCCCTATCATACGCAGTGCTGTCAATCCAGAAAGCAATAAGCAGGACTAGGTGTGGATTGTTGATTGACAAGCTACAGGCATGTGAATCAGCTGTGAAATTATTGTTAGCCAATAGCCACAACCTCTGCAGCTTTTTTCATCCCACTGTATTGCAAACAGACATGGCATACATGACAGTGGTACTCTGCTCTCAATTCTGGAGCAGTAAAGCATCATTGCCACACTATCATAAGAAGCTAAATTAGGGAGAATTTACTGGTAGGCTCAACAGATATTTGTGGAAATTTTATCTTAAAGAAAATAAATTTTGCAAAGCGAACATGCTTTACTCCTTTGATGATTCAACCCCAATATCATAGTGATAATGTATGTGTTGCGCTAAACCCAAAGATACTGTATATATACAAAATTATTTTAAAACGTGAGTGTATGACAATTGATGTAAAAAAAAACATCTCAAATAAATAGAGAAAAAAAGGGAGGGTTAGAGCTATCCCTTGTGTGCCATAATCCTATTGAATGAGAAAAAGAAGAAAACCCGCTGATGCAAGTCTTAATTGCTCAGCGGAAAAATAGCGGACTTTAAAGGCACATACCAGGCAGGCAAAAATTATTTGTTTAAAATAGGACCTCTTCAGACCATTTTCACAGTACTTACCGTCTGTAAAAACTCCAGATAATGTCTGTATATCCAATCCAGATCCATAGAAAATTTGGATTTTAATATATTCAATGTGTATATGTTTTGTTTTCTTTTCCTTTTTTTCTTGTCCCTTGATCAAATGTTTTAATATGTGTTCAATAAAACATACATGTTTTTAAACAAATAATTTTTGCCTGCCTGTTATGTGCCTTTAAAGTCCGCTATTTTTCCGCTGAGCAATTAAGACTTGCATCAGCGGGTTTTCTTCTTTATCTCAAATAATTAGTCTGTGAAAATTGAAAGAAAGTTCCAACACAATACGTGTGCAAAAAATAAGTCCCAATAATTGGATCTAATATGAGTAGCAATCCAAACTTGTGGGCACTGTTCCGCAGGAGCATGTAGATGAGTAATGAGAAAAAAGGGGAGGCTGCTTACCAGATGTAATTGGTTACCCAAATTAATGGATAAACCCAAATAGGCTTGATAAATAAGTAGTGGCAGGATCCTCTCAGTTCTCTTCTCATTAGTACCAGACAGCAAACTTTCAAAATGGACGATCACTCCGCGATCATAAAATAAAATCCCCAATATCATACCTGACACAGTGATCACATGATCAGGAACCTCTCAGATTAATTATTGATCAATAAAACAGAACTTAACTGTATGTAAGCACCACAAATGGAAAACACTATTTAATTCATTTTTAATTTTCAAAACAAACTCACTATCTTCATGCTTTATTTTGCTGAGAAATCACTTTGACCCCCCCCCCCCTTAGCTATTTTAACCGTGGCCATCTTGAGTAAGGGCAGATAATTTATGTAGCATTTACTTCATGGAATCTATCTGCCCCTAGCTAAGGCAGGAGGATGTGCTTAGCTAAAAGGGCCCCTCCTCCCGTTCTCCAGGGAAAAAAACTATTCCCATGAACACTCCTGGGATGTATGACATCATCCTAGCCTAGGCTTGAAACCAGAAAGCAACTGAAGAAATGTAAAAAAAAAAAAGTTTAAATCAAGTAAATATAATATTCCTTCCTATCTATTTACTAATACTAGCATAAGGAGTAAAAAAGTTATTGTTTAATTAAAAGTTGAGCTCCTACTGACAGATAAGTTTCATTACTAGCGTCTGCACAAAATTGGGGCTTGTAGCTGTCAAATTAAGGCTGCATTCACATGTCAGCGTTTGGATCGCGGGCAGAACCGCCGCGGTTCCGCCCGCGATCCGGAGATTATTGCAAATCGCGGGACGCCTAGCGTTGCCCGTTGATTTGCAATAGCCCCCCAAACGCCAAGCGATGTTGCCGCGATTTCCGCCTGCCGAATCGCGGCAACATCGCGCAAACAAAATCGCGGGACGCAATACGCTCCAAAGAAGCTCTTGTACTTCTTTGGAGCATATTGCATCCCGCGATTTTATTTGCGCGATGTTGCCGCGATTTGGCAGGCGAAAATCGCGGCAACATCGCTCGGCGTTTGGGGGGCTATTGCAAATCAACGGGCAACGCTAGGCGTCCCGCGATTTGCAATAATCTCCAGATCGCGGGCGGAACCACGGCGGTTCTGCCCGCGATCCATACGCTCACATGTGAACGAAGCCTAAAGTGTAACCCCTCTTTTGTGGAGAAAAAAAACATTCCCCTCTGTGTGATCTATGTACATTACAAGGATTTTAACAAACTTTGTTGCAGATTCCTACCTTTTGTTATTCTGAAGAAATCATTGTTTGTTCCTCTGTACCTCTGTGCTGAGTGGGTCTAATGGGAGTGGTTTCATAATTATCTAGCAGCTGTGGCAGCTGTAGGGCTCTAATGAGAAGATCTGCTGGGCCTGCACCCCTTTTAGATGTGCTTTTATTGGGAGTATCAAACCAAAAATGACATTTTTGTTGCAGGGGATGCCTGAAATCCGACTTGCATCTTAAGCAGACTTCTGGGAAAATTGGTGAGCCAATCACACAAGCAGGAAATAATGTTTCTGGGGTGTGGTCAGTACACATTCTGTGTACAGAACAGCTCCAGGTAGCCATATTGCAATGCAAATTCAGAAAATTACAACAGCTGCAGATTGAAAAGGAAAGGTCATTTTTAGTAACATTCAATTACAATATGATTTGTGTCGCAATTGTATACGCTTTATTGGTTTATCTTTATTTGCTATTTTTTTTCCCCCACAAAAGTGGAGTTACCCTTTAAGAATATTTAATTATTGGTCCATCATGGTGATCCAGGTTAACAAAGACATTCTGTGGGCAGGAAGGGGTAAACCTTTTGTAATACAGAATGAAAATATGAAAGAGCAATCATTTAAATGTGAAAAACAATAAACCAAAGGTTTCCTTCACAGCCTTAGATAGGGCTAATGGGGTTGCTTGCTGTGCCTACAGACATGTGCATTTATCTTCGTATACACAGACCTTTGTGAATGCTGGAGACAGGTAGACTGGGTGACAATAACAATAATATCCTGGGAATCAAGGGATCGTGTCAAATAGTGCTTAGATATTTAGATACGCTCAGATAAGCTTCTTCCTGCTTTATAGGCATAAAATGTATGCTTGAGCAGTCTAGGCAGGTATTTTTATGGACAAATCATATAAAAATAAAAAATAAAACATTTTATTTGGTCATTCATGCATACTCAGCTACCTGCTAATGTCTCTAGACCTATCACACTGCTAAAATATTTTTGTTTGTTTTTCATAGAGTGAAAAAGAGTTAGAATATGGGTCCCCAAACCTTCTTATTAAAGGGTCCAGTTAACTGTCGTAAGACTTAGGGGGTTGATTTACTAAAGGCAAATAGACTGTGCACTTTGCAAATGCAGTTGCGCCAGAGCTTAGTAAATGAGGTAAAGCTTCACTAAGCAAAGAATACCCAATCACGTGCAAGGAAAATAAAATAAACACATGATTGGATAATGAAAGTCAACAGAGCTTCTGCTCATTTACTAAGCTCTAAAGCAACTGCTCCTACAGAGTCAAAGTGCACTTTTCAAAGTGCACAATCTATTTACCTTTAGTAAATGAACCACTAAGAGTCTTACGTGGTGTGTGGCCAGTGGTAGTAGAGCATGCCCCAGCATAGATACAAATAAATAATGCTCTAGATGTGGTTGTCAATGCTAGTGATTGGGAATAAATGTCCTGGTAATGCAGACAACTGACTCCTTGTTATACACAATCAATATTATTTACTTTATTTTAACAATTGTGTGAGAACAATTAGAATATGAAGTTTGGGGTATTTTTTTTGTGCATAAGCTTATAAGTAAATTATCTTAGATAAAGGGTACATCCCAAAAATGTGTACTACTTTTATGTGAAATACAACATAAACATAAAACATAAAAATTAACATATTACATTCAGAAGGGATCTTAATTCTGAGGCATAAATGAAGACCCAATTTATCCATGGCCAGTATTCAATAAGCATTTGCTCATACTTAAACCTAACAGATTTAGACAGTTGGAAGCTTGGTAAGGGTTGAAATATCCCCAAAAATCAGAAAGGTTAATGTGTCTTCAAGCAGCCTAATGAAATACAAGTTTAATGCTACAAAGCAAATGGGGTGCTTCAAACAAAAAGGCAGATAGAATCTCTGATGTAAAAAAAGAGGGCAAATGTCTTGCTAGTGTATAAGTCGTTTAGAAAAACTGGTGAGACCTCCTTCATATCCACCATACTCCACTGATGACATGGGAAGACCTCATAACATCCAGGAACCGCTGCAGCGTTTCGCGGGTCAAGCCCTCTTTCTCAGAGCCAAACTCATGGATGACAGAACACCAACTATTCTAAAATGTGCTATTAGCCAAAATGTAAATTCCTTCCCTCTGGGAGGGGTAAGAGGGATAGGAACAAATAGGCGGCATCCAGCCCACAGGCTACAGTTTGTGGCCCGCTGGTTTAGAATCTCTGTTGGGTTTTTATTGCTGTACAGTATTTGTCCTCATTAGGGAAATTTTGTGTACCTTTGTGTCAGGACAGAAAGTGATGGGAAATATTTCCAACAGCCAAAAACACTTTTAGTAATGTGAGGAAGGGTAAGAACTTCTGACAATGTTTGTATTGCTGTCTGTTCTTTACGGCCCTGAACTGCAATTCCCAATGTTTTCTTCGGGTGTCCCAGGGTCAAAAAGTGGCAGAAAATCTTCCCAGGGGGGGGGTCATAGACAGAAATAAATACCAGACCGAAATTTTTACTTTTCCCGACTCTATCCAAAACTTAAAAAGAAAAAAGCTTGACTTTATTTTAAAAGCAGTGAGGTGCCACTAAGGCAGCATTTACGATGGTAAATAAATATTTTTTTTTTCCTTGAATGTCCATTAAAGAGAACACAGATAAATTGTCAGGAACAGCATCAAAGTGAGAATTTTATTAGCAGAGTTGTTTGAACTGTTTTACCCTAAGCCTCTTAGATAAGGTGCTTTGAAGTCCAGCAAAGCCACATAGTGAGAGGAACTTAGTAAGTCACTGAACTTTAGATGGAGTTCATTATTTTGAAAAAGACATTTTTTTTTCCATCTGTGAGCAGTCACAAACTAAACGGCTAAAGCATGACATGTTTAGTGGCATCATATTAAGTGTAGCTTACAGATTGCCAAATAAGCTCCAATCGTTATATATAATATGTAGATTTCAAAATATCTTTAAAAAAAATCTAAAAAAAAGTAATTATAATAAATCCTAGATAAGCCGTTAACCCTAGAAGAACTTAAATGATCTGTTAAAAAGCTGAAAGCCGGTAAAATTCTGTGGCCTGATGGGTTCACGGCGACTTATTATAAAACATTACTAAATTACTTGGCAGGCCCTTTCCTTCGCACATTTAATTCTATCTCAGCCACTGCCGCTTCGATGCATGATCTTCTAGAAGCCCACATAGCAGTTGTCCCTATATATGGAAAATACCCAACGTCAGTAATAAATTATCAACCAATTTCACTACTAAATGTCGACCTAAAAATTTTTGCGAAGATCCTGGCCAAATGCATGCTCCTGTTACTTCACTCCCTTGTCGCTAAAGTTTAAGCAGGGTTTATCCCAGATTAAGAAGCTCAGGAAAATACCACTAAAGCCCTTAACCTTCATCATTGGGTCAGCACCTTGAAGGGACAAGGATTTTTTTATCCTTGGACGCGATGAAGGCGTTTGACAGGTTGACTTGTGATTACTTGGCAGCTGTTTTCCACAAAATTGGCATCCAAGGCCGTTTATTTCATTTTATCATGTCACATGTCACAAAACAAGGCTGCCGTTATCAGTTTTACTGTTTGTGCTTACATTGGAACCCTTTTTCCGCTACCTTCAAGCGAATAATGACATTCAGGGCCTAACGGTTGTGGATTGCTCATATAAATTAGCAGCGTTCACTGACGGTATTTTATTATTCCTTACAAAACCCTATACCACACTTCCTAACTTACTGAAAGACTTTGAATTATTTCATTATATCTCTAACTTTAAAATTAATTTAAATAAATCCCACTATTAATGTCCTTCTGCCCATCTCTATCATTTCACAGTGTCAGAAGAACTTCCTTTTTACCTGGAAGTAGGATGCTATCACCTACTAGGGCCTTCAAATCCCGAACCGTCTGTCTGATCTTTACTATATCTTGCCTGTCTTACGCACAGTTTTGAAAGATCTCTGTAGTTGGTTAAAGCCTATTTTCTCATGGTTTGAATGAGCATCCATCCTGAAGATGAATGTTTTACCCCGCCTGCTCTATCTCTTACAGGCGATCCCGATACGATTACCTTCTTTGTTCTTTAGATCCTACAAAAGACTTTGTGTGACCTTCCTGTGGCAGCATAAATGACCCAGAATCAGTTATGACCAACTCATCTTTCCCAAACAGAAAGGAGGAATAGGTCTTTCACATCTACACAATTACTACAGGGCCTGCAACCTCTTGTGGATGGTGGACTGGAATTTTCAAAGCTGAGTCAAGAACTGTGTAACCCTTGAGGATTGCTTCTCTACACCAGTGGTTCTCAAATCCGGTCCTCGGGACCCACCAACAGGCCAGGTTTGCAAGATAACTAAATTACATCACAGGTGATCTCATTTGCTTCTCAGTGATTGCAGTATTCTAGTCTGCATCCCCCAAGGTAATACTTAAAATCTGGCCTGTTAGTGGGTCCCGAGGACCAGATTTGAGAACCACTGCTCTACACTATCTCTCCCCTGGCTGTTAGCATGTCACCTCCCCTCTTCTCTTAAGGATCACCCACTCATTGGTCCTACGCTGGCATGTTTCCAAGAGGTCAACTTGAAGTATGGCCTTTCCTCGGTGGGGGACCCACGACACCTGTTCACATTAACCCAGACTTCCTGCCAGGAATGTCCAACAAGTTCCTATTGGGTGGGGCTCCAAACTAGGGATCGGTTCGGGTCGACCATCGGTTCGACCCGAACATTGACTGTTCGAGGTTCGGCCAAATTCCAAACTTTTTGCTGAAAAAGTTCGGAATTCGGCAACCAGAACCGACCAACATGCAACATGCAACGAGACAGGAAATGGGCTTTAAAAGCCCGTGATTGGACCAGAACCATCAGTAAAAGCCAATTGAGGGAGCAGGAGAATGCTAGGAATGTAATTGAAGTGACTAGGGGGTCCAGAGGCCAATCATTAGTGAATACGCCCCCCAGTATATAAGATAGCCCCGCCAAATTCCTAGAATTGTAATACAGGGACGTGGAAGAGAGTGGAAGCAGTTCTGTTACTTCTGCTTCAAAGTGTCATTTAGCAATTTTTAGTGTGAGGAAAGAGATATCTAGTGTAGTTAGGGTACTATTTTCCACTATAGTTAGATTTAATAATCTAGTTTCTGTAGGGAAAGTGTTAAGTGTAAGGGGACCGTAGTGTAGTGTAGGGTTAACTGACTCTGACTGCTATGGCAGGGTGACAAAACCCTTCCATGTCAGGGTGACCGCTATAGAGAAAAGATTGTTTCTCTTAGAACACTTATAGAACAGCGTTATGGCTTCGCCCCTGTCACTCTGCTTTTTGCTGCAGGCATTTATAGGGCTTTTTTGAGCACATGTTTGGAGTCAGGCATGACATCAGAACTTCTGTGTAGGGGTATATATACACACACACATGTATGTATATATACACATACACACATATAGGTGTGAAAATAGCAGAAACCTATGCTTGTGCTAATGAAATAATTAACACCCATATGGCTTCTCTGCTATAACACCTATATGTGTGTATGTGTATAAATACATATAAGTGTGTGTATATATACCCCTATACAGAAGTTCAGATGTTATGCCTGCCTCCAAAGATGCCCAAAAAATGCCCAAAAAAACGCCAGCTACAAAAACGCCCAGGTGTGTTTTTGCAGCCGGAGTTTTTTTGGGCATTTTTTTGGGGTCTTTGGAGGCAGGCAAAACATCTGAACTTCTGTATAGGGGTATATATACACACACACTTATATGTATTTATACACATACACACATATAGGTGTTATAGCAGAGAAGCCATATGGGTGTTAATTATTTCATTAGCGCAAGCATAGGTTTCTGCTACTTTCACACCTATATATGTGTATGTGTATATATACATACATGTGTGTGTGTGTATATACCTCTACACAGAAGTTCTGATGTTATGCCTGCCTCCAAAGACCCCCAAAAAATGCTACAAAACCGGCAAGGTGTGAAAATAGCGGAGCCATATCCCTGTTCTATATTAATTCTAATACAAACAAACTTTTTTTTTTCTGGTTCTGGACATGCTACAGAGCTGAAACTTCACATGTACACTTTTTAGACCCCCCCCCCCCCCCCGACACTAAATCCAAAGAAATCTCTTTTTTTTTTTCAATAATTTTTTCAATAATTGGCTCTCTATCAAAAATGACAATTTTTAAGAACTTTTTTTGTGTGATTAATAGTCCCTGGGGCATGACTCAGAACCCTAGGCACTTTTTAGGGGCATTTATTGGGTTTTAGGGCTTCAAAATGGTGTTTTTTGATTACCGAAGTTCGGGTCCCATTGATTTCAATGGGGTTCTGAAATCCGGGCCGAACTTTTGGGAAGTTCGGGTGTTCTGGTCGAACCGAACTTTTGAAAAGTTCGATCATCCCTACTCCTAACCCCTTTCTCTCCATTCACCATTTCTTCCGCAATGATAAAGTGTAGTACAAAACAGACTTTATCTCATAATGGCCAAATGCCATTCAGGTGCGCCACTTTCTTCGCTTCTTCCAAGAACACACCTCAACAACATGTCATCTCCTCAATTCAAGCCCTCCTCGTTCTGAATAGACCGTCTACTATATGAAAAGCCCTGTGTGGCCTGGGAACATGACATTGATAATGCCTTTTCTCCTAAAGAATGGAATCACATTTATAGGTGCATCTCAAAAAATTAGAATATCATCAAAAAGGTTATTTATTTCAGTAATTCAGTTCAAAAAGTGAACTCATATATTATATAAATTCATTACACACAGAGTGATATATATCACATTTCTTGAGAACCTAAAATGCCAGGACAGTATAAACACCGCTAAAAGGACATCTTTCAGGAAAGTGGGAACCCCAAGGAATTTGGCTGTAATATGATGCTGCATGTACTTAGGTGTTGGTTGTAATCAGGCCTGGCTGTAATCTGGTGACAAAATGGTGCAGAGTTAATGTAATTGTTTTTGTACCTTCTTTCTGTGATGTGTATTGCCCAAGTATCCTACCTAACCATTGTATTACAAAGCCTAGTCTTAAGGAGGTTAAACACAAACTGTTGGATGATGCCACCATTCATGGTTAAACCAAGTATGCCCGGGCCGAATGTGGCATCTGCTGGTTCAATAGAAACTAGATGACATTCCACCCGTGTGTACTGCAGCCTGTCCAAAAGAAGCAAGCCTTTCGGCTGGCTTCTGTTGATGGGGCATGACCGAAAAAGGTCTGCTGATTGGCTCCCTACCGGAGTGTTCTGGCGGGGAGCCGTGCCTCTGTCAGAACACAATAGTACAGCAAGGGAGATCGCTGGACTAATATCATATAGTTAGTACAGCGGCTCCTCCTGAGCTGTCTTTTTTTTTCATTCAGCCCTGCTGGGTTGAATGAGAAAAAATGACTATTGTGTACTAGGCTTTAGCCTTTAGGCCTCATGCACACTGGGCGTATTTACAACTGTTGTTTTGGGTGTCAGACTTTTTTTTTACAGCCTCTGAAATCATTCACACATAGACTTTTATCTATGTTTTTGGCAGGAGAGTTAAGTGGCATAAAAAATGGTGTGTGTAGTTTAACTGTATCATCAGTGCCTATTAATCAGTTGCCGACCACCCCACGCAGACTTACTGCGGCAGGGCAGCTCGGCTGTGCATAATCACGTAGTACTACAGTGGGTACGGAAAGTATTCAGACCCCCTTAAATTTTTCACTCTTTGTTATATTGCAGCCATTTGCTAAAATCATTTAAGTTCATTCTTCTTCCTCATGAATGTACACATAGCACCCCATACTGACAGAAAAACACAGAATTGTTGACATTGTTGCACATTTATTTAAAAAAAGAAAAACTGAAATATCACATGGTCCTAAGTATTCAGACCCTTTGCTCAGTATTTAGTAGAAGCCCCCTTTTGATCTAATACAGCCAGGAGTCTTTTGGGGAAAGATGCAACAAGTCTTTCACACCTGGATTTGGGGATCCTCTGCCATTCCTCCTTGCAGATCCTCTCCAGTTCTGTCAGGTTGGATGGTAAACGTTGGTGGACAGCCATTTTTAGGTCTCTCCAGAGATGCTCAATTGGGTTTAAGTCAGGGCTCTGGCTGGGCCATTCAAGAACAGTCACGGAGTTGTTGTGAAGCCACTCCTTCATTATTTTAGCTGTGTGCTTAGGGTCATTGTCTTGTTGGAAGGTAAACCTTCGGCCCAGTCTGAGGTCCAGAGCACTCTGGAGAAGGTTTTTGTCCAGGATATCCCTGTACTTGGCCGCATTCATCTTTCCCTCGATTGCAACCAGTCGTCCTGTCCCTGCAGCTGAAAAACACCCCCACAGCATGATGCTGCCACCACCATGCTTCACTGTTGGGACTGTATTGGACAGGTGATGAGCAGTGCCTGGTTTTCTCCACACATACCGCTTAGAATTAAGGCCAAAAAGTTCTATTTTGGTCTCATCAGACCAGAGAATCTTATTTCTCACCATCTTGGAGTCCTTCAGGTGTTTTTTAGCAAACTCCATGCGGGCTTTCATGTGTCTTACACTGAGGAGAGGCTTCCGTCAGGCCACTCTGCCATAAAGCCCCGACTGGTGGAGGGCTGCAGTGATGGTTGACTTTCTACAACTTTCTCCCATCTCCTGCATCTCTGGAGCTCAGCCACAGTGATCTTTGGGTTCTTCTTTACCTCTCTCACCAAGGCTCTTCTCCCCCGATAGCTCAGTTTGGCCGGACGGCCAGCTCTAGGAAGGGTTCTGGTCGTCCCAAACGTCTTCCATTTGAGGATTATGGAGGCCACTGTGCTCTTAGGAACCTTAAGTGCAGCAGAAATCTTTCTGTAACCTTGGCCAGATCTGTGCCTTGCCACAATTCTGTCTCTGAGCTCTTCAGGCAGTTCCTTTGACCTCATGATTCTCATTTGCTCTGACATGCATTGTGATCTGGAAGGTCTTATATAGACAGGTGTGTGGCTTTCCTAATCAAGTCCAATCAGTATAATCAAACACATCTGGACTCAAATGAGGGTGTAGAACCATCTCAAGGATGATCAGAAGAAATGGAAAGCACCTGAGTTAAATATATGAGTGTCACAGCAAAGGGTCTGAATACTTAGGACCATGATTGCCTTTAGCCAATCATGGCTCAGGGACTAAGTTCATGCCCCACACTATATAAGGCTGCTGCTGACATGGCAGCTGTGTATAGTGTGTTATAATAGAGCTTAGGCAGGTAGTTAGTGGATAGTGTGTTGGGTTAGTTTAGTGCAGTCAGTGTAGTGTACAGGCATACCCCAATTTTAAAATGTATTGATATGTTGTAGTCCTGGGTTCTTTCTCGGTGCTCCCCAAGCTTTGTGTCCCTGTCACTTATAGTTCATGAGCAGTGCCATGCCAAGCTAACCTCGATTTCCCATAAATGCCAATAGGAAAGACAGGGAGCAGTGCCATGTCAAGCTGTTCAATATTTCCCATAGACGCCAATGTTAAAGATGGGGAGCAGTGCCATGCCAAGCTGACCAATATTTCCCATAAATGCCAATGTTGAAGATGGGGAGCAGTGCCATGCCAATCTGACCAATATTTCCCATAGATGACAATGAGCACTGAAAGCTGAAAATTGGTCTAGGCAGGAAGGGGTGAAAGTGCCTTGTATTTAAGTGGTTAAGGGGAACCCTATGAGAGAATTAATTAGAAAAATGGCATGGGGTTCCCCCGAAATCTATACAAGGTCTTTTGAGTCTGGTATAGATTTTAAAGGGAACTCCACGTCGAAATTAAAAAAAAAAACACCGTGGGGTCCCCCTAAAAATCCATGCCAGGCCCTTTTGGTCTGGTACAGATTTTAAGGGGAACTCCATGGCAAAATTTTAAAAAACACGGCGTGGGGTCC
Source organism: Pelophylax lessonae (assembly GCF_965119305.1). Classification (NCBI taxonomy): domain Eukaryota; kingdom Metazoa; phylum Chordata; class Amphibia; order Anura; family Ranidae; genus Pelophylax; species Pelophylax lessonae. The sequence continues at coordinate 140,811,500 of NC_138769.1, read as the reverse complement.
CCCTCCAAAATCCATACCAGACCCTTACCTGAACATGCAGCCTGGCAGGCCAGGAAAGGGGGGGGGGACAAGTGAGCGCCCCCCCTCCTGAATCATACCAGGCCGCTTGCCCTCATCATGGGGAGGGTAATGGTAATTTGGGGATCCCCCCACAGCACCTTGTCCCCATGTTGATGAGGACAAGGGCCTCTTCCCAACAACCCTGGGCTGTGGTTGTGGGGGTCTGTGGGTGGGGGCTTATCGGAATCTGGAAGCCCCCTTTAGCAAGAGGGCTCACAGATCCCACCCTCTCCCCTATGTGAATGGGTATCGGGTACATCGTACCCCAACCCATTGACCAAAAATGTGTACAAAAAAATTAACACATAAGATTTTTGATAAGATAAGAAGTTTTTGACAAGACCTTTATTCAAAAATAAAAATAAAAAAATAGTGTCCCTTGATGTAAACCCATAGTCATTTACGATGCCTCCCTGCATCTGAAAAATAGGAAAAAATTAAAAAACGCTTTGCCTCTTCTGAGGCTGCCCACTGCATGCCACTCTTCAACTTTGACAGCTCTCACGTGACGTCAGACGAGGGCAGTGCCACTGGATGATGTAACCCGGGTGGCCCCACTCCTTGCCTATAAAAGAGCTGTGAAAGTTAAATGCGGCATAAGGGCAGGTAGCCTCAGAAGAGGCAAAGCGTTTTTTATTTTTTTTTTCTATTTTTTGGGTGCGGCAGGCGGCATGATTAACGATGGATTTACATTGAGGGACACTATTTATTTATTTATTTTTATTTTTGAATGAAGAACTTGTCAGAGACTGTCTTATGTGTTTATTTATTTTTGTACACTTTTGAAAGAGTGTATCAATGTGCTTTGATTAAATATTAAAGTTCATGGTATATTTCAGCTAGTGCCCATTCTAGGATGGAATGTGGGTGCTTGCAATGACATTAACGAGTCATACTAACACACCTCATTCATACATCCTTTGACACTTGGCAGTTGGATTTTTGCATATAGACTACAGACATTGATAGGTGTTTACATATTAAACACCTTTCATTCATTCATCTTGGACACTTAACAAGTTAGGCTTCGCATACAGATTACAGACAACACCTGAACACATTGACAATGGCTTACATAGTAACACATCAGACAGCTAAACAGAGACGGAGCGGCTTTTCCACAAACGCAATTTCAAACACGAGACACCCCACATTCACAGAAATGTATAGGGAAAACAAAAGCCTTTTCATGTATTGTTTTAGTAGAGATATATTCTATTGTTAAACTGACCCATGAATTGTACACTAGTCCAAACTGTTTTTTGCCGCTCAAATGTCCCATAAATATGGGAGCCGAACTGGAATAAATTAGATGTATTTCCATTAAAGCTTGAGTGCTCAATGCCTGTACATCTCTTGGCCAGCGAGGGGAAATTCACTACACAGGGGGAGTTAGGACTGAAGGGTCGTGAATCATCTTGCAATTGCCTCCTGACGAGATTGAGCTAACAACTTTTTTATTAAATGGGTAGAGGTATGATGTACCCGATATCCATTCACATAGGTGGGGGTCTGAGATCTGGGGGCCCCCTTGTTAAAGGGCGCTTCCAGATTCCGATATGCCCCCCTCCACAGACCCTGAAGACCACAGCTCAGGGTTGTCCCCATCAACATTGGGGCAAGGTGCTTTGGGGTGGGGGGCCTTAAAGCACCCAACCCCTCCATGTTGAGGGCATGTGGCCTGGTATGGTTCAGGAGGAGATAGTGCTCGCTTGTCCCCTCCCCTTTCTTGCCCTGCCAGGCTGCGTGCTCGGATAAGGGGCTGGTATGGACTGGGGGGGGGACCCTACGCCTTTTCTTTTCATTTTTTTTCTGTTTTGCCGGGAGTCAACAATACATTACAGCCGCGAGCAAGTTTAAATTACATTTTTTCGTTTAGAAACAAGCTACATGCATCGTACAGATGTGCTACTTTACAGGCACATTAAGGGGACCACCCCCAGGAATGATAATTAAAAGATTTTTTCATTTTTATTGTTTCACTTTAAGCATCATTAAAATCACTGCTCTTGTAGTACCTAGATCTCCATACACCTTTTTTGGCAATAACTTGCATATAAGCCTTTAAAATTAGACTTTTGATTTTTCATGTTCGTGTCCCATAGACTTTAATAGAATTTGCATGTTCGCTAGAACTGTTCCCCTGTTCGAGATGTTCTGGAGCGAACCAAATATGAGGGTGTTCGGCCCATCACTAGTAGGAACATACCATTGATATCTAAATGGTTATTGACCTAGTTCGTATTGGTAGGCTGCATGTTCTCTGTTACTTTTGCCTGCCTAAAAAACATTGATAATGTATATATTTTTCTCACCAATAGATTTTCCAGTGTGACTATAGTATTTTTTTGCCTAGGAAAGAGAGGGGAAAAGGGCAGAGGAAATTATTAGAAAATATTAAGAAATAGGTTTGAGGAAGATGCAGAGGAAGGGAGTTAGGATAGAGGGTTAGGATGAGAAAGAAAAATGGGTGGAAGGTTCAGAGAGAAGGGTTGGGGAGTATCCTTTATAGCTGTGACGTGATGTGATGTTATTTTTAAAAAATTACTTATTTTGAAATTAGACTAAGTTACGGGACACAGTTTGAGAAGCCCAGGTGGCTGTGTGTTGGTCTAGCCCAGGGTTTTTCAAATCCGGTCCTCAAGGCACACTAACAGGCCAGGTTTGCAAGATAACTGAAAAACATCACAGGTGATATCATTTTCTGCTCAGTGATTGCAGTACTCTAGTCTGCATCTCCCCAAGGTAATACCTAAAATCTGGCCTGTTAGTGTGCCCTGAGGACCGGAGTTGAAAAACACTGGTCTAGCCTATCCTTTTCTGCTGTTAAGAGATTCTCTTGGTACACAATTGAGGCTCATTTTAATGTCCATTCTGTTAAATCTGAACATCATCCATAATAACGTGATAAAAAAATAATATTTAGCAAAGAAAATACATTCTAAAATAATAATTATGCTACCAAAATTAGTGTGTGCTGTAAATTGCCTTCAGCATTGCTCCTGTTTCTTCTTACTGGAGGCTACCATTTTGCTCAAGCCCAGAGCCCATGAGCAGCAGTAAACCATAAAGCGGAACTAAACCCATAGATTTAACAGTTTCAAAAAAGTTACATTCCTGGAATGCCAGGATTGCTAACTGTCACATTTGCTTGTTTTCTAAACCAAACTGTCAAACCTTTAACCACTTGCCGACTGATGCACGACTATTTACTGCGGCAGTCTGGCTCTCCTGGGCAAAGCAACGTAGGGCTACGTCGCTCGCCCAGGAGCCTCTAGGGGGCAAGCGCGCGCCGCCGGAGGCATGCTCCCACCCCCGTTCGTTCCCGCACTTCCCCGCACGAGTGACCGGTAGCTCCAATGTCCGCCGGTTCGCGATCTCCCGCTGGAGAGGGAGAAAGGCAGGCGGCTAATGTAAACAAAGCCGTCTGTCATTCTCCCTGATGTAAGTGCAGAGACTATATGATCCTACTATGTAGGATCGTATGTCTCTGTTGTTATATCACAAGCCACGCCCCTTTACAGTTAGAATCACGCCCCTAGGGACACACTAAACCCCTTGATCACTAATAAATGTGTCATTTTTACAGTAACAGTGCATATGTATAGCACTGATTACTGTAGTAATGTCACTGGTACCCCCAAAAGTGTCAAAAATGTTAGTCAGGGGTCCGATCTGTCCACTGCAATGTTGCAGTCCCGCAAAAAAAAATCGCAGATTGCCGCCATTACTAATTAAATAAAAAAACAATAAAAATTACATAAATCTTTCCCTTAGTTAGTAAATGCAATAACTTTTGCGCAAACCAATCAAAATATGCTTATTGAGATTTTTTTTTTTAACAAAAATATGTAGCAGAAAACAAATTGGCCTAAAATGTTAAAAAATTTTGATTTTTACATTTTATTTGGGGAATTTCATATAAAAGTTTTTGAAAAATATTGTTATTTTTTCAAAATTTACGCTCTTTGCTTGTTTATAGCGCAAAAAATAAAAATCGCACAGGTGATCAAATACCACCAAAAGAAAGCTCTGTTTGTGGGAAAAAAAGGACGTCAATTTAATTTGGGTACAGCGTCGCACGACCGCGCAATTGTCTGTTAAAATCACGCAGTGCCGAATCGCAAAATAGGCCCTGGTCTTTGAGCAGAAAAATCCTCTGGGGCTTAAGTGGTTAAAAGGCTAGTGTCATAACTGATCACATGTGCACTACCATGGCAGTTGCAGATCAAACAGAAGCAGCTGCCTTGGTTGTAAAGGATAGGAGGGTTTAATTACGCTTTAAGGCTGTTAGCAGATCTTCCTCTAGAAAATCATCAGTGCTTAAAAGTGCCTAAAAATGGAGAGCAACTGAGCATGTGCAGAGCAGAGTGAGGCTGTGTATTACTGGATTATAACCAGTATAGGCACTTATTTTTAATGTTTTTCATAGCTATACCTGCAAAAGGGGCTAGTCTAAAGTGATCTAGAAGGACCTAATTTTCTGACTAAAATTCCACTTTAACATCGGAATCTGGGTAGATCATCAGTGATGAGAGATGACAGCTCTAGCCACAGTTAAAAAATACTGTATCAGTGGACATCCTTTTTGGTGAGTTTGGATCCATGGAGCATAGATAACATTGTAATTTGAGTTTTGTTATAGATGTTACTCTAAAATAGATATGTAGAATAGATTTCCAGAAATGTTTATTCAGGAGTCAGGAAATACTTTGTTGCCCACTGAAAAGGTAAATTGACAATTTTCTAACTTCAATTATATTTTAGTTTTGTCCTCCTTTTAGCTTGGTGGCACATAAAGCTGAACTACAGGCTAAACACACAGAATAACCACTTGACCTCCAGAAGATTTACCCCACTTCATGACCAGGCCATCTCTTGCTATATTGCAATGCATTATTTTAACTATCAATTGTGCGGTCATGCAACGCTGTACACAAATTCAATTTATATCATTTTATTCCCACAAATAGAGCTTTATTTTGGTGGTATTTGTCTGCCACTGGGTTTTTTATGTTTTGCGCTCAGAAATGTTTTGAAGACTGAAAATTTTGGGGAAAAAAAAAAACAATATTTTTTACTTTCTGCTTTAAAACATTTCCAGTAAATAAAAATCTAATCTAAAATATAATTACTTCATAAATTTAGGACAAATTTACTGCTACATATTTTATATATTGGTTTAAGCGTAAGTTATAGCATCTACAAACTATGGTATTTATACTGAAAGTTTTATTTATTTAATCATTGTTTTACTAATAATGGCAGCGATCAGCAACTTATGGCAGAACTCTGATAGTATGGCTGACAATCTGATGCTGACACTTTTGACACTTTGTGGAAACCAGTGACACCAATACAGTAATCAGTGCTAAAAATATAGACTATCACTGGACTAATGACACTGGCTGGGAAGGGGTTAAACATCTAAGGCAATCAAAGGGTTAAATGTGTCCCTAAAGACATTGCAAATGTTTTCAAGGATTACTATGAATCCCTCTACAATCTAGCAGACTCGGACCCTGACAACCGACCAACAATGCCTGACATTGACGCCTTTCTTAATAAGATTAATTTGCCATCCCTGACGGAAGACTCTCTTATGGCTCTGAACGCACCAATCACTGACAAGGAGGTCCTGGATGTTGTCCGCTCCCTCCCACTTCATAAATCCCCGGGTATTGATGGCTTTTCGGCCGAATACTACAAGACTTTTGCTCAAACCCTTGTGCCTCATTTAACCACCGTATTCAATACCACGGCCCAATCAGGTTCCTTCCCTAAAGAAATGCTTTTAGGTTTAGACCAAGTGGGCTTTGTTAAGGGAAGACAAGCCCCTGACGGCATGGGCCGAATGCTCAATCTTCTCAGGCATGTTGAACTTCAGCGCGTTCCTTCCATTTTTGTGGCCTTAGATGACGAAAAGGTGTTCGATAGGGTCCATTGGGGGTACCTCTCCCGAACCCTGAGTAAGTTTGGATTTAAAGACCAGATACTCTCAGCAATTATGTCATTATACTCAACCCCAGCGGCGTGTGTGTACTCGGATGGCCTACTATCTAATCCTTTCACACTCTCTAACGCCACTAGGCAAGGATGCCCGTTATCGCCTAATCTGTTTTCTTTGGTTATTGAGCCTCTGGCAGAAACCACTAGATCCAGCCCATTGATTAAAGGTATCACTATTGGCCCTATGCAACATAAATTGGGATTGTTTGCGGATGATATTATCCTCACTTTATCTGACCCCTCCGATTCCCTAAGCGAATCCTAGCAACATTCAGTGCAGTCTCGTTATATAAGATTAATACTAGCAAATGTTCAGCGCTGCCAATTAATGTCTCCCCCGTGGAATTGGAGATGCTCAAGTACGTGTTTCCCTGCGACTGGGACTCGACATCCATCAAATACCTGGGTATTCAATTGACTTCGCCGACCGATAATCTCTATAAATATAACTACGTACCATTGCTGGAGCAAATAGAAGAGGAATTTTCCTCTATCAAAAAAATCCACTTGTCATGGCTAGGCCTGCATAGCGGCTTATAGGATGCAAGTTCTGCCTAAGCTTCCTTACTATTTTAGAACTTTGCCGACACCGTTGCCACCGGGGTTCTTTGCTACACTTGCTAAATCCCTGAGACTGTTTTTATGGAGTGGTAAACAGTCACCCCAGGATCTCCTTGACTAGGTTGTATGAAACAAAAAAATATGGGGGCGTAGGCCTACCTAATGAAAAAAACCTACTACTTGGCAGCTATTTTGAGTCAGGCTAAATACTGGTTCTCCGTGCAGGAGGACAATTTATGGAACCAAATTGAACATTACGTTGCAGACACCCATGACCTCCCGGCTTTGGCGATGGCCAGATGTTTAGATTGTAATATTAAGATTCCACCTTACCTGACCATTTTAGCTACGGTTTCAGCTTGGTCCGCACTATTGCAGCAAGACCTAGGAGACGTAAACTGTGTGTCTCTCCAGATCCCGACTGCTAGCTACCATTTCCTGATTCCAGGGCTATCTACTTACCACTGGAGGAAACAAGGTCTGAACTTCCCCCCTGCGTCACTTTCTGACCCTAGCTCAATGGAGGTTTTGAACCTCTCCCAAATCAAGTCGTATAATAGTTCTATTATAGGCTCCCTGCTTCGTATTCCGGTAAAGCTATGGCAATACTTAATGAATAAGTCCTCTCCTACATGTAAAGGTATCTCTGTATTTTATCCCATTTGCAATCGCCCGGAAGGGTTTAGGAAATCTCATACGATACTTAAATGGGAAACAGATCTGGCACGGTCTTTTTCGGTTGCCCAGTGGCTGGCAGCTTTTAAAGCTAATGCTACATCCTCGGCATGCGTCAACCACTGGGACAATGCGCAGAAGATCCTGCACAGATATTATATGACCCCACATAGGCTACACCTGATGGACGACACTCTGTCAAAGTGGTGCTGGAGAGAGTGTAGACAAGTTGGGAATTTACTACACGTGTTCTGGGATTGCCCTGTCATTCAACCTTTGTGGACACAGATTGCATCTATTATATCAACGTTAAGTGGGAAAGCATTCATTATGAACCCTGCCTTAGCTCTTTTGAGTGTGGGTATAGACCAATTTCGAGCTGAATGCAGAACGATAGTAGTCCACTTACTATTTGCAACTAGAATACCTTTGGCAAAACACTGGAGAACAACTTCTCCCCCCCAATATAGGGGAAATTAAACATAGAGTCCATTATCAGTATGAAATGGAGAAACTCCTGGCGTACAAAGAGCACAAAGCTTCTTCATTCCATCACAAATGGAATGCATGGCTGACAATGTTCCCTGACGTGGACTAGTTAATGTGAATTAAACACATGGTGTAGACATATAATGCTTTTGTCTGGTGTCCTCTGGTGGTGCAAGTAGACCCTCCCCATTTTCCCACCCCCCTCCCTCATCTACCCCTCCCTCATCTACCCCTTCTTTTAATTTTTTCCCCTCCTTACTTTGCTATTGCTGGTTATGTACTATGTTGAAAGTTTACCTGATGGACAGCTAATTGCCTCCCTTACAGGAGAGCTTTTTATTTTTCTTTAGTTTGAATGTTACATTGTGAGGGGCTCACCACAAGCTATGGGTCTACATCCCAGAGTGAGGGGGCGAGCAGTGGCAGTTCGCTTCCTCCTGCTAGCAACACTGGGGAGTACCTGTTCACAGTATGTTCCCATTGGGGGGACAGGTAATCCTCCTTTTATCTGCCCACTCCGTCCGGTATCTAGACTCATTCCTGCCCATGGTTTCTTACTGTACTACACTTGCTGGTTTGCCTATTATACACACACAGTTGAGTAGCACCCTAATTCAGGGAGCTCTCAACAGGCCTTTTGCTCATTGCCCATGTTTCACTGTTTGCACTTTGACAGCTGCCGTTACTGACTCTGTTTATGTAACTACAGTCTTTTCTTACTATCTTGTTGTTATTGTATTATCTGCAAAACTTTCAATAAAAATTTATGTTTAAAAAAAAAAAAAGGGTTAAATGTGTGACTGACTAGTGTTTGTGTACTGTGAGATGCTTTCACTAATAAATGTGACGGTTTTTATTCCCTGCCTTTTGGGAAACAAAAACTGGTGCATCCCTGCTGACAGGACAGAGCTCTGTTTTGTTTCATAGACAGAACTCTGTCCTGTCTTCCACCTCACCAGAGGGCCTGCAGTCATCCATTTGCTGGCACCCGCTGATCTACTTATGCTGTGAGTAATCACAGCACACCCGGGGCATCCACTACCAGGAAAAACAGAATCATGAATATAAACGTGAATCTGCGTAGCTGGCCTGCATTGTAGCAGTAAAGCTTCAGTGCGCAGTCGGCACATGTGTGTGTGTGTGTGTATGTATATGTATGTAACCCAGGGGAATCCCTAAAGTGTAATATCCAGCAGCCCTCCAGGGAGCAGTGCTATATATATATATGTGTGTGTGTAGATGGATAGACAGACAGACAGACAAAAAAGAGAGGATTTTGGGACTTTAAATGAGGTACTTATAAAGAAGACACCTCCATCCCTACTGAGGTTCAAAAAATGGGGGAGAGGGAAGGGGAAAAAATAAAATTGTAAAAAAAAGGGTATATGGGGGGGGGGGGTTAGGTTGGGTATGAAAATATTAAAAAGGAGAATAACATATTCATGCCAAGTTGCCATGGTAATAGCAACTAATAATATAAGTTGCCATGGTAATAGCAACTAATAATATAGGTAAGAAAAAGGGTTAATTAATTACATAGTTGCCATGGTAATGGCAGCAGTAAAATAAAAACATATACAAATAGTTCCCGGTACAGACTATACCATGGTTTGGCATTATCGCATGATATGGCAATTTTGTGTAAGTAGACAGAATGGATCTTTTTTGTCCTTTTTACCTCAATTTCTTTTGATGCAGCAATGATTGTTTACATTGGTACCTCTATCTATTTTTAGATTTAACGCTGCCTCTGCTCCTGAGGAAGTGGTCTTGGACCACGAAACGTGTAGAGTTTTTTTAGACGCAGCTTTTTCTCATTTTACAACATTTTATAATTGCTGTCATCATCAATTATTACATTTTATGTATTATGAATATACATTGTTATTGTTATTTATATTTTTCTATATTTACATGAAAAGTCCTTATCCATGCAAATATATGAATTACTATGTTTATGCAGGTGTATGAAATTGTTACCATTTATGTTGTATATGCACTGGGGAGGGAAATGGCTAGATGGGCCCAATTTGGACATGTTCACTTAGGGGTGTACTCACTTTATTTGCCAGTGGTTTAGGCATGAATGGCTGTGAGTTGAGTTATTTTGAGGGGACAGCAAATTTACACTGTTATACAAACTGTACACTCACTATTTTACACTGTAGCAAAGTGTAATTTCTTCAGTGTGGTCACATGAAAAGATAGAATAAAGTATTTACAAAAATGTGAGGGGTGTACTCACTTTTGTGGAGTATGCTGTAGATGATGCAGTCCTGATTACTTGTATTTGTCTCCCCTATGAGGAGGAGCCGCTGATCGGCTCTCCTCGCCTCACACACTGACAGTGTGAGGCGAGGAGAGCCGAATAACGGCACTTCCTCATTTACATGTGACCGACTGTGATCGGACACAGCCGATCACATGGGTAAAGAGTCATGTCATTGACTCTTTACCGAGATCGGACGGTGGGTGGGTAGCAAGTGGTTAAGCAAACATTGACATTGATAAGTACAGTTGGGTGAACAGTTCGGCCCGAGCATGAGTTCAGGCCAAACATTGGCTGTTCGCTCATTCGGCGAACACCCAAATTATCAGGGTGTTCAACCATTTGTTCGGCCCGCCGCACAGTGCATTGGAAGCCCTAATTGACTGAAACAATGAAAGTCTTGCCTAATCAGGGCACAGAGCACTGTCAGAGCCATAATTGGACACTGTGATGATGACTTTATCCAATCATGGCTCATTGCTCTTAGTCCCACCCCACACTAAAAAAAATATTCTTCCCATTGCAGCCATTTGCAGAGTGATATTGGCATGGAGAGATAGAACAGGGCTCTGTTCGGTGCCACTAGTGAGTTAGTGTGCTACAGTGAGCTATTGTGATTCTATTGTGAGTGTAGAATGTCAGTTTAGTGTGAATCTAGTGATAGTGCAGTGTCAGTGTAGTGGGACGGTTAATTTTTACTTTCAGTGCGTCATCAAAGATTTACTGCAGTATATTGCAGTGTGTTATTACACGTTTAAAGAGGAAGTAAACCCTCCTCTGACACTTTTACCTATAGGTAAGCCTATGATAAGGCTTACCTATAGGTACTGTAAATATCTCCTAAACATGTACCGTTTAGGAGATATTTACCTTACATGCAGCCAGTGACGTCACTGGCACATGCGCTCTGAAGGAACTGCCGCTGGTGCCGTTTCTTCAGAGCCCTGTGCCGTAACTGTCGGATCCCGCGCGTGTGCGCGGGAGTGACGTCACCTTGGCTCCGGCCAATCAGATGGCCGTATCCCGTGATCCCGGAAGACAGGCGACTGGACATGTCGCCCGTCATACAGGTAAGTGGGTGGCACAGCAGGGGCTCGTTCTAAGGAAAGTATTTCATAATGAGCTAGTATGCGATGCATACTAGCTCATTATGTGTTTCTCTTACAGGTTGCAAAAAAAAAAAAGTTGTATGGGTTTACAACCTCTTTAACTATGTATATTTCAGTGCAGTATATTTCAGTACGTTAGTGCATGTTTACCACAGTATATTGCAGTGCGTCAGTGCAGTTTTATTGCAGTAAATTGTAGTGTGTCAGTGGAGTGTGTCTGTGTAGTGAGTACTCGTGTTAAAGTGCACCACACATCACTTTCCATTAATTAAAGTGCATCCACATACAGCTGCAAGAAAAAGTATGTGAACCCTTTGGAATGATATGGATTTCTGCACAAATTGGTCATAAAATGTTAAGCTGATCATCATCATCTAAGTCACAACAATAGACAATCACAGTCTGCTTAAACTAATAACACACACAGAATGAAATGTTGCCATGTTTTTATTGAACACACCATGTAAACATTCACAGCCCATGTCTATTGATAAGCTAGTTTGGATGGTGATTTGTTACTAATTGCAACGGTATGGGAATACTCTTACAATGTTTCTCATATGGACATTTAAGAACTAGATCCTCCTAGAAATCTGGAAACTGAATGTATAAATATTTTAGTTTTCCTTAGTAGGAAATCTTCTAAAATAATAGTACAACATGTCTGACATACATGCACCTGGCATATCTATATCTATACAGTATCATATATACAGTATATACCTTTTGCCACTAGTTTCCTAATAAACAGTGCTTGTGATTTAACAAATGTGTTATTATGTAATGATCTATTTCAGGAGTGAAATAACTGCGCACAGCAAGCAAACAATGCATGAAATGTACGGTGTTCACAAATACACAGGCATACATCAGGATAACATACCACAGATGGGACTACAGATGGTGTTGCAATAATCTCCTGCAGGGATGCTTCTAGATGCATGAGTTTTCCATTTCTACATTCTATAAACATTCTACAAACACATTCTATAAACACATCTATGGAACAATAGCTAAACTCTACTTTCCCATGTATGAGTAACCTGTGACAGGTTACTGATACATAGGAAAGTTATGCAAAGTAAACAGGGGTAGATGATCTTTGCATTATGAAATTGAGTTCATTTGTAAACCTAAAAAATGTATAAAACATTTTTAATTAACTATTTAAGTAGTGAAATTTCATATCCAACAATAACTAAATGTTAAAATGTCTGCACACTTGCTTCTACAAGGAGGAGATTTATTTTTGTAAATGGGTAGTTGAGAGAGACTGAGAAAATATAAGCTGAAATTGTATATCAAGTCAACATCATTCTGATTTTGGATAGAGGCAAAAAAGGTTAGTCCTCCTGTTTGGTTTTAACTGCTATCCGGGGCTTCATTAGAGAGATTTACCCTCACTTTCTGTCTTGATGGCAACAGTTTCCCCAGAAAGAAAGTAAGGCGAATCCTCGATAGGGACACAGACAAGGCTTATAATCGTCCCTTGTTCTTCCAAAGAAAAGCATTTTTGTGCCTGTCTGTGTTGCTGTAGCAGCCTTTCCCCCACTTAACCACTTCTGGACTGGAAGGATTTGCCCCCTTAACCACTTCCATACCGCCTCATTGTAAAATGACGGCGGCAGGAAGGCTTTACCGATCCAGGCCAACGTCATATGATGGCGGCGCTCTCCCCGCTACTGCGCGCCCCCGGGGGCACGCAGCGCGGCGATCAGGAATGAGGCTCATCCCCCGGACATAGCCCATCCCCGATCAAGGTAAACAGCCAATGCAATTGGCTGTTTACCACGTAATCGGCTGTGTCAATCACAGCCGATCACATGAGCGGCTCCAGCGCGAGCCGCTCGTCCTCCCCTCAATGGCGCGCAGCGCGGTGATCAAGAACGAGGCTCGTCCCTCAGACAGAGCCCATCCCCTATATAGGTAAAGAGCCAATGAAATTGGCTTTTTACCATGTGACGGGCTGTCAATCACAGCCGGTCACAGAATGGCAACAGAGAACACAGTAACTAGCTGTCACCGTGTTCTCCTCCTCACACACTGATCCAGTGTTAAGAGGAGATTGTGGTAACAGCTAGTTACCAATTACAGTGCACCCCAAAACACACTGATTGCCCCCCCAATAAAAAGGACCTGTCACTAGCCCATCAAAGTACCTGTCATTAGCCCATCAAAGTACCTGTCACTAGCCCATCAGAGTACCCGAGTACCTGTCACCAGCCCATCAGAGTACCCGAGTACCTGTCACCAGCCCATCAGGTACTCTGATGACAGGTACTCGGGTACTCTGATGGGCTGGTGACAGGTACTTGGGTACTCTGATGACAGGTACTTGGGTACTCTGATGACAGGTACTCGAGTACTCTGATGGGCTGGTGACAGGTACTCGGGTACTCTGATGGGCTGGAGACAGGTACTCTGGTACTCCGATGACAGGTACTCAGGTACTCTGATGACAGGTATTTGGGTACTCTGATGACAGGTATTCGGGTACTTTGAGTACCTGTCATCGGAGTACCTGAGTACCTGTCATCAGAGTACCCGAGTACCTGTCTCCAGCCCAGAGTGCCCGAGTACCTATCTGCACCCCGTCAGATTACCCGAGTACCTGTCTCTAGCCCATCAGAATACAGAGTACCTTTCTGAAGCTCATCAGAGTACCCAAGTACCTTTCTGAAGCCGATCAGTGTACCTAAGTACCTGTCTGCAGCCCATGCCTCCTAGATTATGTGTTGGGGTGTTTGCTTTCCAAAATGGGTTCATTTTGTGGGGGTTTCCATTGTCCTGGGGTTACAGGGCCTTCAAAAATGTGATTGGTTGTAATGAAATGATATGTGTAATTTATGCTACTAGAACATCTGACGGTGCTCCTTGCATGTTGGGCCTCTGTATGTGGCTATACTGTGACAAAGTCTCACATTTGTGGTATCACCATACTCAGGAGGAGTAGCAGAGTGTATTTTGGGGTGTCATTTTTGCTATGTACATGTTATGTGTTAGAAATATTTCCATAAATTGACAACTTTGTGTAAAAAAAAAATGCGTTTTCATTTTCTTTCCACATTTTCCAAAAACTTGTGGAAAAAAATGACATGTTCAAAAGACTCACTATGCCTCATAGAAAATACGTTAGGGTGTTTGCTTTCCAAATTTTGTGGGTAATTCTATTGTCCTGGTGCTCCAGGGTCTTCAAAAGTGTGATAGGTCGTTAGGAAATTATATGTGTAATTTATGCTCCTAGAACACCTGACGTTGCTCCTTGAATATTGGGCCTCTGTATGTGGCCAGGCTGTGTAAAAGTCTCACACATGTGGTATTGCCATACTCAGGAGGAGTAGCAGAATGTATTTTGGGGTGTAATTGCAAGTGTGCATATACTGTGTGTGAGAAATAACTTGTAATTATGACAATTTTGTGTAAAAAAAAATATTTCTTAATTTTCCCAAGAATTGTGGGAAAAAATTACAACTTCAAAAAACTCACCATGCCTCTTACTAAATACCCTGGAATGTCTGTTTTCCAAAAATCGGTCATTTGGGGGGTATATGTACTGTCCTGACTTTTCAGGGCCTCAAGAAATGAGATAGGCCGTTGGTACATCAGGTGTGATCAATTTTCAATTTAGGCACCATAATTTGTAGACTCTATAAATTTCACACAGACTAAATAATAACCACTAATTTGGGTTATTTTTAACAAAGATATGTAGAAGTATAAATTGTGGCCCAAATTTATGAAAAAAAATTACCTTTTTGCAGAATTTTTATCATAGAAACTAAAACAAAAAGTGTTTTTTTTCAAAATGTTCGCACTTTTTTCACTTATATTGCAAAAAATAAAAACCCAGTGGTGATTAAATACTACCAAAAGAAAGCTCTATTTGTGTGAAAAAAATTATAAAAAATTTGATTGGGTACAGCGTTGCATGACTGAGTAATTATCATTCAAAGTGTGAGAGCGCCGAAAGCTGAAAATTGGTCTGGGCAGGAAGGGGGTGTAACTGCTCTGTATGGAAGTGGTTAATGACCAGGACATTTTTTTTCGATTTGGCGCTGTACTGAAATAAAATTAATGTCCTTTTTCCCCACAAATAGAACTTTCTTTTGGTGGTATTTGATCATCTATGTGATTTTTATTTTTTTCACTATAAACAAAAAAATAGCGACATTTCTGAAAAACAAAACAAAAAAAAAAAAAACAATATTTTTTACATTCTGCTATATAACATTCTCAAAAAAGAAATTTAAAAATCAAAATGTTTCAGCCTTTTTGGCCAGTTTGTATTCTGCTACATATTTTTGTTAAAAAAAAAATCACAATTAGCCTATTTTGCACAAAAGATATCACGTTTACAAACTAGGGGAAAGATTTATGTCATTTATATTTATTTGTTTATTTTTACTAGTAATAGCGGCGATCTGCGATTTCTTAGCGGGACTGCAACATTGTGGCGGACATATCAGATACCTAACTGACATTTTTTACACTTTTGGGGGGACCAGTGACATTACTACAGTAATCAGTGCTAAAAATATGCACTGTTACTGTAATAATGACACTGGCAGGGAAAGTGTTAACCTAGGGGTGATCAAAGGGTTAAGTGTGAGCCTAGGGTAGTGTTTTCTAACTGTATAGGGGATGGGCTTGCGAAATGACCACATATATCAAAGGATCACAGGCGTTCTATGATCATTTCAGAGAGAAGAACGGTCAGCTGTGTTTACAACAGCTGACCGCCCTTCTCTCTCAGACGAGAGCAATCGCGGGTGCCCACCATAATCGCGGCTGCCGCGTGCGACCGACGGAGGGCTACCTCGGTTTGCACAGGAGAGGCAGCCTGCCACAATAAATATGCAGTGGGGGGCAGTCTTAATGCGGTTAATGTGTGGTAAAATGTTGTCAACAGGACAGGAAGTAAGGGTAGTTTTCTCTCATGGAGCCTTGGATAGCAGTAAAATCCTGACAGGGATTACAACTCTTTCTCACTCTAAAATAAAAAGTGCAGTCTGGACATATATGTACCCTAATAATGTTTATTTTCTGAAGTTTACACTGTATTAAACTGAAATGTGTTGAGATGAGTAGAAAATATTCACTTAAAGCGGTTCTTTTAATAAAGCATGCACACATTTTTAGGTATACTGATGTGGCAATATATTCTGGTCAAGTAGTGTTTAATCATTTAAGAGCCGGTTCACACGAATTCGACTCAAAGTCGCCCGACTTCGGGCGACTTTGAAGTCGCCCATGCAACGCGACTTCATTGTGGCTTGCAAACGACTTCTCATAATAGAAGTTAATGCAAGTCACTCCGACTTCGCCAAAAAATAGTGCAGGAACCTTTTTTTTAAGTCGGAGCGACTTGAGTAGCTCTGATTAGAACGGTTCCCTTGCACAGCACGGGGAACTACTTGTCAGGCGACCAAGTCGCCTGACAAGTCAGAGTAGTGTGAACCGGCTCTTAACATCACCACAATGTATCTTTATTATTCAGGATTTATAAAGTGACAACAGTTTGTGCAGCACTTTATAATATGCGGAAGACAGTGCAGTTATAATACAAATCAATACATGAGGGTTAGGAGGGCCCTGCTCTTGAGAGCTTACACTTTAATAGGGAGGGGTATGTGGTTCTAAAGGTAATTAAGCTGGGATGAATGAGTTGATGGAACATTTTAAAATTCAGTTGTTAGATGGAGGTCGGATCGGCTTCCCTAAAAGAGATGAGTTTATAGGGGTTGTCTAAAGGTGAACAAAGTAGGAGATAGCTGGACAGATTGATATATGGAGTTCCAGAGAATGGGAGAAGCTCTGGAGAAGACCTGGAGGTGAGAATGGGAGGAGAAAACAAGGGATCTTGGGAGGATTGGAGAAGACAGTTTAGGTGATATATTGAGAAAAGATTGGTGATATAGCTGGGGGCTGAGTTGGAAATGGCTTTGTATGTTGTGGTTAGTATTTTGAATCTTTTTTTGTTGTTTGATTGAAAGCCAGTTTAAGGATTGGCAGAGAGGAGTGATAGTTTTAAGGGGGATAGTCTGTGTAGAGATAAGCCTATGAAGAAGGCAGTTGCAATAGTTAAGGCGAGAGATAACCAGGATATGAATAGCGGTTTCATTTGTTAGGAAAGGGTGTATTTTAAAGATGTTATGGAGGAGAAGTCTACAAGATGTAGACAGCAATAAGGATTTGGGGCTGAAAGGACAGATCAAAATCAAAGTTTACACCTAGCACCTTGGGAGGGAGGGGGAGGACTGATTGTTGTACTATTATTCTTTTTTTTTTTTAATTATTTTTATTTGTTTTTGAAAAAACATACAAAAACAGAGCCATTGGGCATACCCTGGTTTAAGACCATACAAAAAGTACAACTATTATAAAACAAGAACACCGAACAAGGCTGCAGCTATAGTATATGCAAAATCATGCTTCAGCAGTGAAAGGCAGTTTTTGAAGGAAGAGTACGGTCACTTTGGAACAGCCGAGGATATGGAAAAAGTGGCACAGGCCCAGTCCCCCCCAACTGAACAGAAGACAAGCAATAATAGAGACTACGGAGCTACAGCATCAGGGCCCTCACAATTGTTAGCAGTTTCCCCTGCCTCCAACCATATGCCCCAGACCTTCATGAATTTCTGAGGGCAACCTCTGTTAGTGTATGCCGCTTTATAAAGAGGGATTATGGAATTCACCACAGCCTTCCACGAGGAAAGGGTGGGCGCCATCTGAGAACCACCAATTTCCTCACGTAGAACAACAAAAGACCCAGTATAGTGCGGGTCGCCACCGAATGGGCCAGGGTATTCACAAGTCCCGGGATGCAAAACTCAGTTTTGGGAGGCACACGGGTGGTGGTCACTTGATCTATAAAGTCCAGGACCACAGTCCAGTACGCAAGCAGAGCCGGACAATGTCAAATCATATGTGTATAAGTGGGGGCATCAGCACAGCAGCGCCAGCAAGTCCCAGGAGTACCAGGGAAGGCTCTGCTCAGTCTAGTCGGCGTCAGGTGAAACCTATGCAATATTTTGAGCTGTACCATTTTTTTTCAGCGTCTCATCGCGGAGAAGTGCCTCCAAATCTGCTAGAGTGAAATCAGTAGGGGAGTTACCAAATTGCTTGTGAAACGCATGTCGAAGCTGCAGGTATCGAAATAAACACGAGTTGGGCAGAGAAGAAAAAATCCGAAAGTTCCGTATTCATCCATAGTGGGGAGTTCGGGGAGCCCGTCCTAACGTACAGAGACTTCAGCGCCCAGGCCCTGATCACCGTCACCACGGAAACAGTGAGCTGGTATGGGGACTTCTCTCCACGAAACAGTAAATTACGCAGTGTCTCATAGGAGCCAACCAGGGCCGCCTCAAGAGCCACTGCGGTATTGGACGTGTCAGATGTCAACCAGTTATGTGCATGGGTCAGAAGTCCCGCTATGTAATAATGGAAAAAATAAGGACAAGCCAGGCCCCCCCCGAGTCCAGGGTCACTGTAATATAGAGAGTCTGAGCCTGGGAGGGCGAGAGCCCCACAAGAAGGTGAAAATATGAGAATTAAACTGGGTATCCAAATCGGGGAGTGGTGTAGCACATAGAGAAGAGGGGGAAGCAGTTTCATCTTGACTAGGTTAATCCTACCAATTAAAGTCAGGGGGAGATTCGCCCAATACCGCATCTTGACCTTAAACTTCTGCAAAAGGGGAAACCGGTTCAGTTCACAGAAATCCCGTATGTCAGGGGAGATGACTATGCCCAGGTACCTGATCCTATCTGTCCAGCACAATGGTAAAGAGGGGTCCGCCTGTAGTCGGGCCCCCTTATCCACCGGAAGGATGAGCGACTTATCCCAATTTACTCTAAGGCCAGACAGCTCCGTGAATGTTGAAAGCAGGTCCAAGGCCGACCAGAGCGATGGGCCAGGGTCCCGGAGGAAGAGAACAATGTCAACGGCGTATAACGCCAACTTTTCCTCCAAGGACCTAACCCGAATTCCCCTGATCCCCCCGGAGCCATGGACAGCCGCAGCCAAGGGCTCCACCGCCAAGGAGAACAAAGCCGGCGACAGCAGACACCCCTGTTGCATGCCCTGCTCAATTCGAAAGGCAGTAGACAATCTGCCACCCAACTTAATCTGGGCCCGTGGCTGGCTGTAGAGAATGGAGATCCAACGAAAGGTCAGGCCGAAGCCAAAGGCCCCCAGCACCACTGCCATGTATGACCAGGCAACCAAATCGAATGCCTTTTCTAAATCAAGTGCCGCCAACACCCGAGCCCCCTGAGCCTCCACTGGAACCTGCAAATGTGTGAACACCCTACGTATATTAATGTCCGTGGACTTACCCAGAATAAATCCAGTTTGCTCTATATTGATCAAAGAAGGGAGTACCTTCATCACCCTGGTAGTGAGCATTTTAGTGAGGATTTTTAAGTCATAATTGAGAAGGGAGATGGGCCTGTAAGCTGAGCATAAAGTGGGGTCCTTCCCAGGCTTTTGGATAAAAACTATGTGTGCCTGAGACATGGAGTCAGGCAGAGCTCCCGATTCCAGGCAGGAGGCGTAGACCTTAAAAAGCCTGGGGGCCAAATCAGAGATGTACCTTTTGTACCAGTCCCCCGGCAGGCCGTCAGGACCAGGGGTATTCCCAGGGGGGAGGGAGCAAATGGCCAGCTCAACCTCTTCCAAGGTGAAGTCAGCCTCCAAGAAGGCAGTATCTTCTGGCTACAGCGTAGGCAATGACAGTTCCCCGAGAGACCCCAGATCCCGCTCGTCCCACAGGGGGGGCCCGCATCATACAAGCGCTCGTAGTAGTTCCGAAACTCAAGAAGAATCTCGGCAGGTTCCCTAATGAGGCCCCCCTGGTCTGATTGCAGGACAGGGACAACGGTTTGGAGCCTAGAGTCCAACACCAGATTAGCCAGGAGTCTCCCATTTTTATCACCCGACTCAAAAATCGTAGCCCTAAGCGACCTCACCTCAGCTGCAGTGACCGTGGAAACATGTAAATGTAGAGCTCTCCTAGCCTGGGCCAAGGAGGAGTACGCCCCAGGAGATGGGTCTGAGGCAAACATGGCCTCGGCCTCAGCCACATCAGTCTCCAGGGTCACCCTCTCCGCAGCGCACTCCACCCTAGCGGACTTTATGGCGGAGATATTGTCTTCACGTATGGTGGCTTTAAAGGTATCCCAACACACCAGAGCCGATGAGGTAAGGTCATTGAGGTCCCAATATTGAGCAATCTTGCCGGTCATCCCCTCCACCACCCGCCGGTCCTGAAACCACCCACAGCCCAACCGCCCCGCTCCCCCCGGTCCCCCAGCCGCAACACAAATTACAGCGGTGAGTGATCAGAGAGACCGGCGGGCAGATAGCTAGCGGGGGGGAACATATATGAGGGCTGAGGAGGAGCAAAATACCAAATCGATCCGAGAACCAGAGCGATGGGAAGTGGAAACATTCAAATAGAACCGAATCTGTGGGTGCTTCCACCGCCACAGCTCCGTGAGCTGTAGGGTCGAGGCCCAGGTCCGCAGCTCCAGACAGGACTGTTGATTCTGATTCGAGGTGTCCAAGTCGCCATCAAGAATATTATTAAAGTCACAGGCCACAAAGATCCGCTGAGATGAAAATTCAGCCAAGCGGTCATAGATACTGTATGGTATAATACAACACTTGAAAAAGGTGGAGGGACAAATATATTCACAAAAATAAACATGCGGCCTTCAATTTCAAAGGCCAGGATAATAAATTGACCCTTGGGGTCAGTTATGATTCGCTCCACCCAACAGGGCAGAGCCCTACGGACCAGAACAGAAGCCCCCCTGGCATATGAGGTGTAGGTGGCGTGGAAGGACTGACCCACCCAGCGTCTGCGAAGGGTCAAAACTGCGCTCCCTGTCAGATGAGATTCTTGGTGGAAAATAATGTGCGGTTTAGAGGACTAAAGGTATTTGAATAAAAGTGCACGTTTACATTTATTATTAAACAGTGGTGAAGCAGTACACAAAATAGGAAAATTAGCGGTTCAATGTAAGCCTGCAGCCAGAAACAAAAGAAAAAAGAAAAAAACAGTAACTCCCTGCCGACCAAAAAACAACAGAGTTCCAGGTCAGCTTCATCCCAAAAAACGTAAGGCAAGGTTGTCCGTGGAAACTTAGACAGCAAATATCAGGCGCAGGGTCAAAAAAGAAAAACCCTGCCCTGTAGGTCAGTCAACGTTCACAAAAAAAAAAAAATGCAGTGGAGGAGCAGCCGCCACCTCCCACCGAGTTAGTAGGGCCAAGAGCAGTGGGCAACAAGGAATAAAAAACTGAAAATGAAAAGTGGAAAAGGGGCAAAATCAAAGTCACACAAGTGGGGACCCGATGGGCCCGTTCCACAATGTAGGTGGGGGACACCTCTATCATACCTAAGAGGTCCTTGAAGAAGCGTTCGGCAAATTCCGCTGGAGCATCCCATTCCGCACCTTCCGGCAGGCCCAGGACTCTCACGTTGTTGCGCCTCATGCGATTTTTGGCATCATCAGCTTTAGCCATAAGTAGGTCAACTTTAGTCTGCAGGGTCTCCAGGAGGCCGGAGTGCTATGCGGTGGTGTCCTCAGCAGAAGAGACATGCTGTTCAGTCTCAGGCATGCGCCCCCTGATCTTGTCCAGGTCATCATGTATGAGATTACATTCTTCTGCCAGATGATCAATTCTGACCAGCAGGGACGTCTTGCTATGCTCAATGGCATGCAGGATAACGAGGGCATGTTCGTGAAGCAGAGATACACCCCAGCACGAAGGAAGGTTCCGGAGGTAAATCTGGCGGGTATTGCGGCAGCAGGATGGGTGAAAAAGGCTCAGGATGTGAGGTGCTCCCGGAGCAGACATCCACACCACTCTACATCCAAGTCACGCCCCCTTGTACTATTATTCTTAATAGAAAAGTCTAGGATGAGGGCATGGCGGGCAGGGGGTGGAAATAATATGAGCTCAGTTAAAGAGTGATTTAATTTCTAGAAGTGGTATTACATCCGTACTTATATGTTGGTTAGTAGGTTAGTAAGGAGAGGAGACTGAGGGGGTGAGGTGAGAAGCAGAGTGATAGAATTGGGTTAGTAAATGAGATAAAGTTTAACTTTACAAAGTATACCTATTACAAGCAAGGAAAATAAATTAAAAAGCAGCATTTTTTATTTCACATGATTGGATGATGTAAGCCTGCACAGTTCTTCTTACATTAGTGGTACTCTCATATTCCAGTTAATTGGTGAAACATTATTGGCATCCATAGAGGATGGATTTGACCCAATAAAGCCAGATCTGGATAAAGGGGAGGGGGGGAGGGTTGATCTATAGTAATTAACATGAAGATACACAAATATATCCTTATAATTTGCATATAATACTCTGCTAATAGTGCTTTTAATTAGGAATAATTTGTATTATTTCCTATTAAGGAGAATGTAAATACAATGTACATTTTTAAAAATAGTGTTCTTAACTCATCTGTCAAAGGATGCATAAATTCAGTGTCTATTATTTGAAAATTTTACTTAGCAACCATTGCAGAGGATATGTGTAAACCCAGTTACCATGCATGTGACATCCACATGTAACGAAAAATAATAATAATTGGCTATGTATATCTCTCTAGGGAAACCTTGTTTGTAGTGCCTTTTTCTCAGGAGACAATAAAATAGGACAGCCCAAAGCCCCATTAATCTGTATCACTTATTAGTCAAGACACTGTTCTGCCACTGTAATTGTATCATGTTTTCAGAACTATAATATTGTATGCCACATTTACGTTCTAAGGCTTAAAGCAGGGGCTGCCTTACTTCTATCATGACTATATATAGGAAAAACCTGTTAATCACTATCAGGTGTTGATTTATTACTTCAATTATTCATTGTCATTCAATGTCAAATACAATATATAGAGCAGCGTTTTCACTATTACCACTACTTTGAGTGTTGCATTATAACTGCCTAAAATCCTTCACAAGGTAAAATGAAAGTAGACTCTTAAAATGGTTGTAAAGGCAGAAGGTGTTTATCTTAATTAATTCTATACAGTAAGATAAAAAGCCTTCTGTGTGCAGCAGCCCCCCTCAGGCCCCCTAATACTTACCTGTGGTCCATCTAGATCCGGTGATGTTGCAGGAGTTTCTCAGCTGTCCGGGACTCCCCTCCTCATTATCTGAGACAGCAGTGTGGCACCATTGGCTCCCACTGGTGTCAATCAAAGTCAGTCAGCCAATGAGGAGGGAAAGGGGGGGAGCTGGGCTGCAGTTCTGTGTCTGAATGCACACACGGAGCTGTGGCTCGGCTCGGGTGCCACCATAGCAAGCTGCTTGCTGTGGGGGCTCTCAACAGGAGTAAGGGGCCAGGAGCGCTAAAGAGGGACCAAAGAAGAGGAGAATCTGGGCTTCTCTGTGCAAAATCACTGCACAAAGCAGGTAGGTATAACATGTTTGGTATTTTTAACTATAAAAAATACAAGACTTTAGTATCACTTTAAGACTTAACCAGTGATCCAAGTTGGCCCAGTTAACTACGCAAGTGCTGTCCTGTACACTCCCACACAAAAAGCCATTAGTGCACAACTAAAGACACCTGTATGACTGTATAAATTACTATGTGAATCATAAACACATCACTAACAAAAACTTTCTTTATCTTCCTTGACTAAGCCGAATACTGCTTCATTCATATCTCACATGCTCCCCCATTTCAGATCACAGTGGGACAGTTTTAGTAGCAAAGTTCCTTTAGCTAATCCAGAAAGCTATTGACAACACTGGGGTGGCCAGGTGATCAATGACAAACTACACACATTTGCATCCGCATTGACAATGTTGATATTTATTCATCCTGCAGCATCCACTTATCCCACCATAGTGCAAACAAGTACATCCTACATGAGAGTGACAACACTGCACTGAAATCAGGAGCAGTGCAGCATCACTGACACACCATCATAGGACGCTGCATTAGGTGGACTTTACTAGCAGGTATTTGTGGGTCATTGCAGGGGGGGAACCTAAGTGAAAACTGTAAGTGCGGGTCAATTGCAGGGGGGGGGGGGACCTAAGTGAAAACTGTAACTGCAACAGCACTTACATAAGAATTTTAAGCCCATATTTTTTAATGGGAGGCCATAGATATACGTTAATTTGGTGATAACCAGATTAGATATTTGTTAGAAAATAAAGTTCTTTCAAACTGTGAAGGCAATTTTGCTTTGTTTGCTCATGAGCCAAAAGGAAATAAAACATCCTATTCACATGTTGGTAAAAATTACTATGTGTCCTTTCTACTTACTTTTCTACATGTGTTTCAGGCTGTCTACCTTAGGTATATAGAGTATGAAATATATGAAAGTAGAAGCATGCCATTCTATGACAAAGGGCATGCTTAGTGTGCTTATCAATTGTTCTTTTACATTCAAGTGATCATATGAAATATAATCACTGCTGGTATTTTCTACAAAGAGGGACAGAAAAACGATTTCCAACAGTGCTAATGAAAAGTACGAGTGACTGTATGTATATATTGTGTATATATAAATATATATATTATTATTTGCCTGTTTTACTAACAGATGACTTTTGATATTGTAGAATGTGTCTGATTTAAAATTATTTAAGTCAATAAAGCAAACCACCTTGGATATACATCAATAGCAGAATTTAACATTATAAAAAGGGATTTTTCACTAGGCTATTGTTAGGTACAACAAATGAAAATGAATGATTATGCTAAAATATAGAACTGTGGGATACTTCTAATTATTCAGTATATTATATATCAAAAAAGTATTCAATATCATGAGTCAATAGGATTTCTAGTGTCATTAAGATTTAAATAACATTTCCACTTACTTTCCACTTAGAGTGCTTTTAGAAGGATTCAGCCTCCCTTGGACTTTCCCACGTTTTGTAGTATTACAACCTGGTATTAAAATTGATTTAATTGGGTGTTTAATGTCAGTGATCTTCATTTTTAATGAGTTGGTGGCTATTAAGGGTACCCCATCTGAAAAGCAACTTACATTATTTGAAAGAGGAAAACATAGACTTTACTGGTAAAACAAGAATTGTATTAATTTAAAAAATTAGTTAAAATCATATTATAGTATAAAGGTGTTGGGATAAATAACATTTCTCTATCGCTCATTGACAGACGTAGTCCTCGGTGATACAGCACCTTCGGGTTATGTTGCCTCCACAGGAGTAGGACTAGACAGGAAATAAAATGCTCTGGCCACACCCTAGGGGCAGTCCCCGAGGGTATATCCTCTCTCTCTCTGCCCCAGCAAATCAGTTTTTTTCTGTCTAGTCAGGAGTAAGGACCTAGATACCTTGCTGGGATCTTCGGTCCTGGCAGGATTTTTTTCTTAGAAAAGATTTTTTAGACAGCTTTTTTTCTCCAGTGTTCCTGTGAGATCTTCAAGCAAGAAAGCTGAACTGGGCGACGGGCGGGATGTTGAGATCCAGTGGTCACCCCAGTTCAGCCTACGAGCGCGTGCAGGCCATAGCTCCGCGCTGGGTCAGCCGCGACATAGTCCCACTGGAGGGACTGACCCTGCGAGTTAAACGTCTCGCTGAAACGCCAAGGACCATGAGTCACGGCGTCCGTATTGGTCGACAGCCCTCCAACTTCGGTGGAGAGGGGTACTGTCAGGAGTTGGCGCCCGCCTGGTTCCGGTATGGTGAGTAGTATGTTCCCCTTTTCCCCCTGACGGGTCTTGTGGTGAACGCGGGCCCCTCTCTGTAATGGTAAGGATGGGTTCCCCTCTATCCTATAACATGTCACAGATCCCCCTAATTGAGTGTGATTTTTGTGTACAAAAAGCCAGTAGGCTTGGTTTGGGAGCTGACAATCTAATTACAAAGTATGTTTAAATGATTGTAATATGTGGCAGCACTGGAATCTTACTGTGTTACTAGAAGTATCCTACCTGTCAGAAGTCACAGGACAGGTATGCGGCTTGCCAGGTCATTCCTCCAGCTGAAGCAGGTCTCCCGACGGCCATGCGGTTCCGCCAGGGTTCGGTACCGCCGGTCAAGCTGATCTCCATGAGAGAAAGAATTTGCGATGCCTAGTTACTCTGCAGGACGCCGCTATGCTGTACAGACCGCCGTAGATCGCACGAGGCCGCCATTTTGGCGTAGCCTCGTGTCTGCAGCATGGGGGCGGCCATGTTTGAGGTGACTCCAACACCTCGTGGAGCTAGGGGAGGCGCCGGAAGGCGTGCAGAGGGGCGGAGCCGCCTCCTTTCTTCCTGGGCAGCCAGCCAAAAGACTTCCTGTTTGTGGACACAGCTCTGTAACCTGTTGCAGTGAACTCTGAGCATCAAGTGGTGAGCCTGGGGGGTCTATCTCTCTCTCTCTCTCGCTCGATAGGGATCCCTAGCAGGTAACGCTGAGGGGCTTTTGTGGCGCTGGGGGTCTGGAAAAAAAAAAAAAAGTTTTTTATTTAAGTTTGGATTGAAGTTTCCGGGTAGTTACTGGAATAATCATGGACCCTGCCACACAAGTACCCCCACCTGTTTCCCTCGAGGGGGCCACGGGACCCGCCGGTGCACAGAGTATGGATGCATTTACAGCAGTTTTGGAGTCTATGGTGGCTCGGGTGGAGGCGGCCTGTCAGGGACGGGGGTCAAGAAAGCGACCCCCGCCTACCCCTATATTATCTGACACCTCTGACTCAGATTCAGAGATGGTCACTGCAGCTGCAGGTGGCTATTATCTCAGGTAAAGCTCCCTCAGACAGTGAGGAGGACGTTCATTCTTCCGCCATAATTCAGGAAGAAGCATTGGTGGACGGACGCACTAGTTGTGGCGGTGCGGGAAACCTTAAGACTTGAGGTTTTACAGGCAGAGGCAACTGAAACAGAGATTCCCTTTGGTACTAACAAGCCCATCAAAACGGTGAAGGTTTTTCCTGTACCCAAGTGTTTTGGTAATAAAATTAAAGGAGAATGGGAGCATTCTAAGCGTACCTTTACTATTTCCAAGCGTATTGCTAGACGCTATCCAATTGAGGAATCCCTCATTAAGAAATGGACGGTACCACCAGTGGTGGATCCACCTATTTCCAGGCTGAATAAAGCCACGGTTATCCCAGTGGAGGACACTTCGTCCTTTAAGGATCCGGTGGATCGAAAGATGGAAGCAGAGTCCCGTACTATCTTCTCCCTGATAGGGTCAGCATTTAGACCAGTAATTGTTATTGGTCTAGTTTCCCAGACACTAACGGAATGGGCGAGATTGGTACGCCAAGACCTTAGGGGAAAAGATATTCCCCAGGGAACATCTGATTTGATGGAACAGATTATACAAGGGCTACAGTTTGTCTGTGACGTAGCCTTGGATACTACTCCCCTATTAGGGCATGCATCTATGTCAGCGGTAATCCTCAGACGTGTGCTGTGGTTAAAATGCTGGTCAGCTGACCTAAGTTCCAAAAAGACCTTGACGAATCTCCCTTTTCAGGGGAATCGCCTATTTGGGGCCACCCTAGATGAAATCATTAAAGATGCGACTGGGGGCAAGAGCACTTTCTTGCCACAGGCTGCTAAAGCTAAGGGACCTCGCAACAAGTGAGGACCTTTCTTTACCGCCCATAAAGGGTTCGCACGCCCGGCTGGAACAAGCGGGAAAGGCAAGACTCCTCCAGGAGGGTTCAAGAAAGGCTGGTCGGACAAACAGAGGACCGACTCAGCCAAACCCGAAGCAAAGGATTACACAGCCTGAAGGTGCGCCCCCACCCGGTTTGAGGGTGGGGGGGACGTTTTCACCGGTATTCAGGACATTAGATCGAGCATCGACTACTACTACCGGTGCGATTCTTCCCTTCCAACATTTAAGTGCTACAGGGAGCGGTAGTCACCGTTCCCTGAACAGATCTTTTTCTTTACCTTTTCCTAAGATTAGTCTCAATTCCCCACAGGAATCGGATCTGGTTGACCAGACAGACCAAGAAGCCTCTAGCCGGGGGACTTCGGTCCCTGAGATTCAACCAGGAGAGATCACCGTTCCTGATAGGAATCAGGTGTCGGATAAATGTGTGGGAACAGAAAACGACCTGACTTTCTCGGATGGTCGGGGCCAGATAGCTCTAGGGACGCCTGGTTCAAATCCCGTCAGTGCCAGTGGTCCTAGAAATTCTAGGCTGGCCTCGCCAAGCCGGCCTGGCCGACTTGGACTTGCTAGTCGCGGACGTTCCGTGGGAACTGCGTCTCAGGGAGTATCTGCGGTCTCGAGGACCAATCTACCATTGTGCTTTACAGTCGCTGGTTTTAATGGCCTGGCCATTGAGACCCAAGTACTGAAGGACAGAGGGTTGTCAGCTTCAGTCATTCCTACCCTTATTAAAGCAAGGAAAGCGACTTCCAGCAGAGTCTATTATCACTAGTGTTGAGCGAACACGGACTGTATTATTCGTGTTCGTACCGAATAATTGGATTTTTTGTACCCGAACACGGACACGGACACTTTACTGTATGTTCGGGTAAAAATCCGTGTTCGGTCGTTTTATTTCCGGGTTTTGCATGCTTTGGCGCTCTTTTCATGGCGGGCTTTCAACAGCCAATCAACAATCGTTTAACTGGTGTGCCTTAAGCCATCCCAGCCATGCCTGCAAATGTCTCAGTAGCTGTGATTGGCCGTCTGAAGCATGTGACCAAGTCTTTATAAGTTCGAGGCAGCCGCAGCGGCGTCATTATGCTGCTTAGATTCAGACAGGGACAGAGCACACATCAACGTGCTGGCTGCTGATTAGGGAAAGATAGGCAGGAAAAAACCATTTGTGTCCGGATAGAATTGAGGGACAGGTCGGAGTGTTTAGGCAGGGCGAGTTGTAGGCATTTTAGGGATAGAGTCTGCTGAATTATATAGGGTCAGTGTCTTCTACAAACTACAATCGATATTGCTGTGTGGGGGGTGGGGTGAATCTGCACTCAATCCTGATCTACGATCTCTTCTCAATCCTGTTAGGGACAGAGTCTGCTGAATTTTAGGGAAACTGTGTTCTACAAACTACAATCGATATTGCTGTGTGGGGGGTGGGGTGAATCTGCACTCAATCCTGATCTACGATCTCTTCTCAATCCTGTTAGGGACAGAGTCTGCTGAATTTTAGGGAAACTGTGTTCTACAAACTACAATCGATATTGCTGTTTGGGGGGTGGGGTGAATCTGCACTCAATCCTGATCTACGATCTCTTCTCAATCCTGTTAGGGACAGAGTCTGCTGAATTTTAGGGAAACTGTGTTCTACAAACTACAATCGATATTGCTGTGTGGTGTGGGATTGGAGATAGGCAGGTGTCAGTGATCCACATCCATTTTTCTGTGTGTGAGCTGCAGTGAACACAATCTTTTTGGGCTGCAGTGAACACAATCTTTTTGGGCTGCAGTGAACACAATCTTTTTGGGCTGCAGTGAACACAATCTTTTTGGGCTGCAGTGAACACAATCTTTTTGGGGTGCAGTGAACAAAATCTTTTTGGGGTGCAGTGAACACAATCCTTTTTGGTGTGCAGTGAACACAATCTTTGTGGGGTGCAGTGAACAAAATCCTTTGTGGGGTGCAGTGAACACAATCTTTTTGGGGTGCAGTGAACAAAATCCTTTTTGGGGTGCAGTGAACAACATCCTTTTTGGGGTGCAGTGAACACAATCTTTTTGGGGTGCAGTGAACAAAATCCTTTGTGGGGTGCAGTGAACACAATCTTTTTGGGGTGCAGTGAACACAATCTTTTTGGGGTGGAGTGAACAACATCCTTTTTGGGGTGCAGTGAACAAAATCCTTTTTGGGGTGCAGTGAACAAAATCATTTTTGGGGTGCAGTGAACACAATCTTTTTGGGGTGCAGTGAACACAATCTTTGTGGGGTGCAGTGAACACAATCTTTTTGGGGTGGAGTGAACAACATCCTTTTTGGGGTGCAGTGAACAACATCCTTTTTGGGGTGCAGTGAACACAATCTTTTTGGGGTGCAGTGAACACAATCTTTGTGGGGTACAGTGAACAGAATCTTTGTGGGGTGCAGTGAACACAATCTTTGGGGGGTACAGTGAACACAATCTTTGTGAGGTGCAGTGAACACAATCTTTGTGGGGTGCAGTGAACACAATCATTGTGGGGTGCAGTGAACTCAATCTTTGTGGGGTACAGTGAACACAATCTCATACTGAAGGTTTGAGGGTGCTGCCTGTTCCATACTCCCCCTACTCCTCATCTAGCCTTTTAGGGGTACAAACAATAGTAATTGGGGCCTAGTGTGGTTGTGTACGTGTGATATACATACACTTTTTTGGGATCATATTTTCTATTCCGCTATTTAATCAAAAACCTTTGGGGATCAGTTAAATTGGGGGATAGTCTGTGTTGGTACGTGTGAGAGAGATCCACCTTTCCAAGTTGTTGGGGTTCATCTCATACTTCTGAAGGTTTGAGGGTGCTGCCTGTTCCATACTCCCCCTACTCCTAGCCTTTTAGGGGTACAAACAATAGTAATTGGGGCCTAGTGTGGTTGTGTACGTGTGATATACATACACTTTTTTGGGATCATATTTTCTATTCCGCTATTTAATCAAAAACCTTTGGGGATCAGTTAAATTGGGGGATAGTCTGTGTTGGTACGTGTGAGAGAGATCCACCTTTCCAAGTTGTTGGGGTTCATCTCATACTTCTGAAGGTTTGAGGGTGCTGCCTGTTCCATACTCCCCCTACTCCTAGCCTTTTAGGGGTACAAACAATAGTAATTGGGGCCTAGTGTGGTTGTGTACGTGTGATATACATACACTTTTTTGGGATCATATTTTCTATTCCGCTATTTAATCAAAAACCTCTGGGGATCAGTTAAATTGGGGGATAGTCTGTGTTGGTACGTGTGAGAGAGATCCACCTTTCCAAGTTGTTGGGGTTCATCTCATACTTCTGAAGGTTTGAGGGTGCTGCCTGTTCCATACTCCCCCCTACTCCTAGCCTTTTAGGGGTACAAACAATAGTAATTGGGGCCTAGTGTGGTTGTGTACGTGTGATATACATACACTTTTTTGGGATCATATTTTCTATTCCGCTATTTAATCAAAAACCTCTGGGGATCAGTTAAATTGGGGGATAGTCTGTGTTGGTACGTGTGAGAGAGATCCACCTTTCCAAGTTGTTGGGGTTCATCTCATACTTCTGAAGGTTTGAGGGTGCTGCCTGTTCCATACTCCCCCTACTCCTAGCCTTTTAGGGGTACAAACAATAGTAATTGGGGCCTAGTGTGGTTGTGTACGTGTGATATACATACACTTTTTTTGGATCATATTTTCTATTCCGCTATTTAATCAAAAACCTTTGGGGATCAGTTAAATTGGGGGATAGTCTGTGTTGGTACGTGTGAGAGAGATCCACCTTTCCAAGTTGTTGGGGTTCATCTCATACTTCTGAAGGTTTGAGGGTGCTGCCTGTTCCATACTCCCCCTACTCCTCATCTAGCCTTTTAGGGGTACAAACAATAGTAATTGGGGCCTAGTGTGGTTGTGTACGTGTGATATACATACACTTTTTTTGGATCATATTTTCTATTCCGCTATTTAATCAAAAACCTTTGGGGATCAGTTAAATTGGGGGATAGTCTGTGTCGGTACGTGTGAGAGAGATCCACCTTTCCAAGTTGTTGGGGTTCATCTCATACTTCTGAAGGTTTGAGGGTGCTGCCTGTTCCATACCCCCCCTACTCCTCATCTAGCCTTTTAGGGGTACAAACAATAGTAATTGGGGCCTAGTGTGGTTGTGTACGTGCGAGATACATACACTTTTTTTGATCATATTTCCTATTCCGCTATTCAATAAAAACCTTTGAGGATCAATTGAATTGCGGGATAGTCTGTGTCGGTACGTGTGAGAGAGATCCACCTTTCCAAGTTGTTGGGGTTCATCTCATACTTCTGAAGGTTTGAGGGTGCTGCCTGTTCCATACTCCCCCTACTCCTCATCTAGCCTTTTAGGGGTACAAACAATAGTAATTGGGGCCCAGTGTGGTTGTGTACGTGTGATATACATACACTTTTTTTGGATCATATTTTCTATTCCGCTATTTAATTTAACTGGGCCTCCATGCGAGACCTGTGTGCCTTGTTGCGCTGTTTTGAGTACTCCACCAACATGGCCAGTGGCAATGACGCCGTTCTCAGCTTAACTATCCCACTTCCATGCCTCCTTGAAAAAACAATTCGGGCGATGATGGAAGAGGATGTGGCACAGGATGAGGAGGAGGAGGAGGATGAAGAGGTAACATTTCCAAGGCTTTCAGGGCAGTCATTCGCAAGGGGCTCCGAGGGTGGGTTCCTGCACACGCAAACGCCAGGGACGCAATTGTCCAGCAGGGGCACAGTTCTGGAGGATGAGGAGGATGAGGAGGAGGAGGAGCTGGAGGAGGAGATGGAACCATGTTCACAGCAGGGTGGCACCCAGGCCAGCTCATGGCCATCACTGGTGCGTGGCTGGGGGGATACAGAGGACACGGACGATACACCTCCCACAGAGGACAGCCTTTCGTTGCCTCTGGGCAGCCTGGCACACATGAGCGATTACATGCTGCAGTGTCTCCACAACGACCGCCGAGTTGCCCACATTCTAACTTGTGCTGATTACTGGGTGGCCACGCTGCTGGATCCCCGTTACAAGGACAACGTACCGTCCTTAATTCACTCACTGGAGCGCGATCGCAAGATGCGCGAGTACAAGCGCACGCTGGTAGACGCCATGCTGCTGGCATTCCCATCTGACAGCGGGGCCACAGTGGAAGCACAAGGCAGAGGAGGAGGAGGAGGAGGTCGCCAACGCAACCAGGGCACCGCCAGCACCTCAGAAGGCAGGGTTAGCATGGCCGAAATGTGGAAAAGCTTTGTCAGCACGCCACAACAAACAGCAGCACCAGCAGCTCAGATGGAACGTCTTAGCAGGAGGCAGCATTTTACCAACATGGTGGAGCAGTATGTGTGCACACGCCTACATGTAGTGAATGACGGGTCTGCCCCCTTCAACTTCTGGGTCTCCAAATTGGGCACATGGCTTGAGCTTGCCCTTTACGCCTTGGAGGTGCTGGCGTGCCCTGCAGCCAGTGTATTATCTGAACGGGTATTTAGCACGGCTGGGGGCGTTATAACAGACAAGCGCAGCCGCCTGTCCAGAGACAATGTGGACAAGCTCACGTTCATTAAAATGAACCAGGCATGGATCCCACGGGACTTTTCCGTACCTTATGCAGAATAGCAATGGATACCGACCTTACCCACCCATTGTTCCATTTTTGCTCTTTCTCACTCTTTTGGGGTGTACCCTCATTTAAAATTTTTGAAAAGAAGCAGTGTTGGCTACCTCGTCCTCCTCCTCAGGGCCAGATTAATGTAGGGGCTATTGGAGCTGCAGCTCCAGGCCCCTACCTTTTATATAGGCCCCGGGTTGGCCATATTCACTGTTACCGCTCTTCTGTCACTTGTAAACACAGAAGTCTGGCTTCTATGCTCGCTTCCCCAGGCAGCACCCTCAGAACCTCCCCACACAGCGTGAAGGCCGGACAAGGAGGGACAGTTGGCGATGCATGGATGTGTTTATGGGCTTCAGAGACAGCATCCCATGTTGAATTAGGCATGCATGGCTGCACCCTTCCTCCTCTGGGTGCATGGCAAGGCACGGCCCTTAAGGCCCTTCAAATTCCTCAGCACCAAGCCCATGATGCTGTTAATCCGGCCCTGGTCCTCCTCCACCGCCGCTTCCACCTACACCGCCCATAGGTGTGCGCAGCCTATTGCATTAAGGTGTGCACCCCAAAGTTGAAATACACATGCATGTGTTTGCCAGCAGGGAGAGTAATGTATCGGGGCCATGTACCTGTAGGCAAGGAGAAATAGAGCAGAGCAGGTCCCAGGGAGATCTTTCCCATCTCCTCACTGGCAATGCTATGTGCCCTAGGTGATTAGGGTGTGCCCAGGCACACCCAGCACACCCTGTGCGCACGCCTATGTCACCGCTAGGCTTCTGACGGTATCAGATTTTCATGCTGCGATTAATTGATTAAGGTTTTGCCACGGTATACGGTATTATCACGGTATTCTATTATTAAATTTAAATTATTAAATTTCCACCTCACTTCAATTTCATTGCTGAATTTAGGGGCTTTGGTTCACTTATGCACATTATTATATAGTCAGTCAGTACAGACTCTGTGAACCAGGCCTAAAATAGGTCATCAAGCAGTGTCTGGCCTAACTGGTGATAACTGGTTCTGGCGCTCGGCTCCGATCCGATGGCCTGGTCATTAAGAGGGCAAATCCTTGTGGTCAAGAAGTGGTTAAACCTGAAGGAGGTGTTGTTTATAAATTACTTTACTATTGCTTTAGGCCTGGTTCACATGTATGCGGGTTGGTGGTTCACATTTGCACAGGCATAGCAGCCCATTGATTTGAATGGGCTGCTATGCCCTCATTTTCCGCAGAAAAAAGGTGCATGCAGCATTTTTTTAAAATTCAGTGGCCTTGAAATCCATCCTGCTTTTGCACCATGCGACTAACCTGCAGTTCCTGCTCTGGCAAGCTTTCTGCATTTTTTGTATACGTGGGCACGGCATTTAAAAATAAACAGTTTGCGTGTGCAGCAACGGCAGGTAAGTCGCATGGTGCAAAAGAAGGATGGATTTCATGGCCACTGCATTTTTTTAAATTCTGCATGCACCTTTTTTCAGCTGAAAACGCAGGCATAGCAGCTCAAGCCCATTCACATCAATGGGCTGCTATGCCTGTGCAAATGTGGGCCCCCAACCCGCATACATGTGAACCAGGCCTAAAGCAATAGTAAAGTCATTAATTGGTTAAACCTGCAGGAGGACCGGTGTTTTTATCTATTAATGACTTTACTATTGCTTTAGGCCTGGTTCACATGTATGCGGGTTGGGGGCCCACATTTGCACAGGCATAGCAGCCCATTGATGTGAATGGGCTTGAGCTGCTATGCCTGCGTTTTCAGCTGAAAAAAGGTGCATGCAGAATTTAAAAAAATGCAGTGGCCATGAAATCCATCCTTCTTTTGCACCATGCGACTTACCTGCCGTTGCTGCACACGCAAACTGTTTATTTTTAAATGCCGTGCCCACGTATACAAAAAATGCAGAAAGCTTGCCAGAGCAGGAACTGCAGGTTAGTCGCATGGTGCAAAAGCAGGATGGATTTCAAGGCCACTGAATTTAAAAAAAATGCTGCATGCACCTTTTTTC
The DNA here is from genome assembly GCF_965119305.1 of Pelophylax lessonae. Classification (NCBI taxonomy): domain Eukaryota; kingdom Metazoa; phylum Chordata; class Amphibia; order Anura; family Ranidae; genus Pelophylax; species Pelophylax lessonae. The sequence goes on along the minus strand of NC_138769.1, from coordinate 140,776,077 downwards.
TGCGGAAAATGAGGGCATAGCAGCCCGTTCAAATCAATGGGCTGCTATGCCTGTGCAAATGTGGGCCGCCAACCCGCATACATGTGAACCGCCAACCCGCATACATGTGAACCACCAACCCGCATACATGTGAACCAGGCCTAAAGCAATAGTAAAGTCATTAATAGATAAAAACACCGGTCCTCCTGCAGGTTTAACCACTTCTGGATCGCAAGGATTTGCCCCTTTAAAGACCAGGCCATCGGATCAGAGCGCCAGGACCAGTCATCACCAGGTAGGCCAGACACTGCTTGATGGCTATATAATAATGTAATGTGGGCTGCTAGGCGTGTGTGTGTGTATATATATATTTATTAGAGCTGCACGATTCTGGCCAAAATGAGAATCACGATTTTTTAGCTTGGAATAAAGATCACGATTCTCTCACGATTCTCTGTGTAACAAAAAAAAAAAAAATTGGGATAACTTTACTGTTACGTTTTTTTTTTTTTTTTTATTCATTAAAGTCTAATCATTGCGTTTGAAAGACTGCTGCGCAAATACAGTGTGACATAAAATATTACAACAATCGCCATTTTATTCTGTAGGGTCTCTGCTAAAAAAATATATAAAATGTTTGGGGGTTCTAAGTACTTTTCTAGCAAAAAAAAAACTGATTTTAACTTGCAAGCTGCAAGTGTCAGAAAAAGATCCAGTCTTTAAGAGGTTAAACTTCCTTTCTCCCTGGCAGAGGGAAGGAAAAGATACAAATGTAATCATTTTTGTTTATAGTTAGGAGACTTAATGCTGAAAGGTGTTAGCTGAGTGAGTGAATGAGTCATCCAGCTCACTGAAATGTATCAATTCACAAGTCAGGCAGACTTGACAGAGAAACTCGGTATTTTAAAAATGCCACAATAACAATACCGTGGCTATGCAATACCGCGATATATCGAATTACCGAAAACCGGCATATGTCTAGTCACCGCCACATCCACCACCACCTCAACCTCCCTCCTACTCCATATGGGCCTCGTCCTTCAGAGATGAAGAAGAACATTGTTTTATTTTTCTGTTTTTTTTTGTTGTTTTAAGTTATTTCCCTATCCACATTTGTTTGCAGAGCACTTGCCATGCTCTTAATTACGTTTTGCTGCCATTTGCAGCACTCTAGCCCTTTCCTTTGGTGTTTTAGAGCCATTTTAGTGCCTTAAAGTTCGGGTCCCCATTGACTTCAATGGGGTTCGGTGTCCGGGAAAAGTTTGGTAAAAGTCCGGGACACGGACCCGGACTTTTTTTTAAAGTTCGGCCGAACCCGTCGAACACGGACATCTAGGTGTTCGCTCAACCCTAATTATCACACATGGAAGACTTATATCGCGTGGTGCGAATCTTTAGGATTTCCTCCACGTACCTATTCGGTGACTCGAATATTGGCCTTTTTGCAAAAAGGGGTTGAGCAGAAGCTAGCCTTGAGCACCATCAAGGGTCAAGTTTCAGCATTAGCAATCTTCTTTCAGAAACCTTTAGCTACCAAGTCCTTGGTGCGGAATTTCATCCAGGGGGTGCGGCACCTGGCTCCACCAGTCCGCGCGCCCTTACCGCCCTGGGATCTTAATTTGGTTTTGTCGGTTCTACAGAAACCTCCTTTTGAAAACATCAGGGAGATTCCCTTGCTTACTTTATCCCAGAAGGTGGCCTTCTTGGTGGCTATCACTTCTGCACGCAGGGTGTCAAAACTGGCTGCTTTATCATGCCAGTCCCCATACTTGGTGATTCATAGGGATAAGGTAGTACTTCATCCTAAGCCATCCTTTCTTCCAAAGGTGGTTTCAGATTTTCATCTGAATGAAGATATTGTACTACCTTCCTTGTGTCCTCAGCCCAATCATCATCGGGAACATGCGTTGCATTCCTTGGATGTGGTTTGGGCAATCAGGGTATACCTGAAGGCTACGGAATCGTTCCGTAAGACGGATTCACTTTTTGTGATCACGGATGGCCCCAGAAAGGGGTTGCCTGCATCTGCCGCGACTATTGCCAAATGGATTAGACAGACGGTGGTACAGGCTTATTCTATTAAGGGTCAGAGTCCTCCGTTCCCTGTTAGGGCGCACTCCACTCGAGCGCTCAGTACTTCCTGGGCCTTTCGCCATCAGGCGTCAGTGGTCCAGGTATGTAAGGCGGCCACCTGGTCGTCGGTACATACCTTTACAAAATTTTATAAAATTGATGTGATGGCATCGGCGGATGCCTCATTTGGCTGCAAGGTTTTGCAGGCCGCAATTTGAGGAGACCGGTGGTCTACCTCAAGGGTTTTTTTCTGTTTGAAAATTTTTTTGTTGAGTCTCATCATTAAGGATGAGCATTGTAAACTTCTAGTTGGCACCGGTTGGGCCTTCTAGATTTGGATTTGATTTCCATTTTCCCACCCCTCATTTGTGATACTGCTCTGGGACGTCCCGAAGGTGCTGTATCACCGAGGACTACGTCTGTCAATGAGCGATAGAGAAAAATGGATTTTTGTAAAATCTTACCGTAAAATCCTTTTCTCTTAGCTCATTGACAGACGTAGTACCCGCCCCTCTGTTTTTTGAGTTGGGTTGGGTTAAATTCTCTAAACACTGCTTTTGTGACATAACTGATTTGCTGGGGCAGAGAGAGAGAGGATATACCCTCGGGGACTGCCCCTAGGGTGTGGCCAGAGCATTTTATTTCCTGTCTAGTCCTACTCCTGTGGAGGCAACATAACCCGAAGGTGCTGTATCACAGAGGACTACGTCTGTCAATGAGCTAAGAGAAAAGGATTTTACGGTAAGATTTTACAAAAATCCATTTATTTTTTTGTTTTCTACGTTTCTATCTGGTTAAACCTCAAGCAACCACTGACCGGTTACATACATATGACTGAATCTTAGTTAATAAATTTATAAAACATACAGGTACATATACAATATATTTATAATGCATTCATTTTATTCATTGATGCATTTACATAGCATGTATGGCAGTTCAGTGAAACAAGGGTAATTCTTAACACCATTCACAGGTATTAATGAAGCTTGTTTCCTCAGGAGACATCCAAAGCAAATCTATGAATAATCAAAAGCAATTTTATATATAACATTTAAAAACAAAATAACAAAATAACATATCTTTTTATTAAAGTGGTTCTAAACCCTAATTTTTCTTTTACCTGAATGCCTTCCTTGCATTAATGTAAAAAATGTTTAGGCGTCAGTATTTGCCCCTCCCCCTTTTACTTACCTTAGCTCTCATTCTATTCACTTTCTGTGCTTGTGTGCAGCTCTTATCTCCCCTCACTTCCAGGTCTCACAGGGTTTGCTGAGGCAGTGGGAGCCATTGACAAAGCCAGTGACAAGAGAGTGGGGGCAGGCCGAGATCCGCTGTCTGTATCAATGGACCCAGCAGAGGGGCTTAGGAGCAAGCCTGCATGAGTGCCCCCCATGGGAAGCAGCTTCTTAATGGGGGCACTAGCCAGAGAGGAGGAGCCAGGAGGGCCAGTGGGGACCCGAGAAGAGGAAGTTTGGGGCCGCTCTGTCCAATTCTTTTAAACAGAGCAGGTAAGTATAGACATATATATTTTTTTAAATTTTTCTTTACAACCACTTTAACCACTTTAATACAGGGCACTTCCCTCCCTTCCTGCCCAGGCCAATTTTCCCCCTTTAGCGCTGTTGCATTTTGAATGACAATTGCGCGGTCATGCAACACTGTACCTACACCAAATTTATGTCATTTTCCCCCCCACAAATAGAGCTTTCTTTTGGTGGTATTTGATCACATCTGGGTTTTTTCCTTTTTGCTAAACAAATAAAAAAAGACCGAAAAGTTTGAAAAAAAAAAAAACGTTTTTTTGTTTATGTTATACAATTTTGTAAATAAATAAGTTTTTTCCTGCACTGATGAGCACTGATGAGACTGCACTAACAGGCACTGATGAGGAGGCACTGATGGGGTGGCACTGATGGGGTGGCACTGATGGGGTGGCACTGATAGGCGTCACTGATAGGCGGCACTGATATGCGGCACTGATAGGCACTGATATGTGGCACTGATATGTAGCACAGATATGCAGCATTGGTGGGCACTGATAGGCGGCACTGCTAGGCACTGATAGGCGGCATTGATGGGCACTGATAGGTGGCACTGATGGGCACTAATGGGCACTGATAGGCAGCACTGGTGGGCACTGATGGGCACTGATGGGCGGCACTGATCGGCACTGATGGGCGGCACTGATGGGCACTAATGGGCACTGATAGGCGGCACTGGTGGGCAATAATGGGCACTGGTGGGCGACACTAAAGGATGGCAATGATGGGCACTTGTGGGCAGCACTGATAGGGAGGGCACTGGTGGGCAGCACTGATGGGGAGGGCAATGGGGGGCTCCCTGAGCCCTGATTGCCATCCCTGGTGGCCATAGTGGGCATCCCTGGGGTCATAGTGGGCATCCCTGGGGTCATAGTGGGCATCCCTGGTGGATCTAGTGGCATCCCCCCCGAGGGTCTGCACTGGTAATCAATGATCTGATTACCAGTGCCGACCCCCCCCCCCCTGTCAGGGGAGCCGCCGATCGGCGCTCCTTTACTCGTGCCTGTCAGGCACGAACTAAGAAAAGCCGATCAACGGCTGTTCCTATTTACTATGTGACCAGCCGTGATTGTACACGGCTGATCACATGGTAAAGAGCCTCTGTCAGAGGCTCTTTACCGAGATCGGAGATGCAGGGTGTCAGGCTGACACCTCGCATCACCGATCGCCGCTCTGCGCGCCCCAGGGGGGCGCCCAGAGCTGTGTTATCCTGCCGCTGTCATATGGCGTCCGGTCAGGATAACACAACCACATTCCCGCCGTCATTTTGTAATAGGGCGGGCGGGAGGTGGTTAATAATCATGAAGTAAAGAAAAAGATATCTATTGCATCCTTCAATTATGTCAGAATTAACCTGTATCCACCTTATATGTCACTAATTTGCACAAAATACAATAATATCATGGAAAATTCTGCATAGTTTTCAACGTTATTTACAAAAGAAAGTCTTGACTGCATAAGTATTCAGCCCTTTTGTTGCAAAATCCCAAAGTAACCTCTTTCAGAAGTAAAAAAAATAATTAAATAGGGTTTATCTATGTTCCATTAATGGTCTTAAAGTGGAAGTAAACCCATTGCTTTGATAGTTTCAAAAAACAGTTAACATTCAGGGCATTCTGGAAATGCCAGCTGTCACATTTGTTGTGGTCTCAACCAAACTATCAAACCATCCAATGGCTGGTGTCATAACAGCTCACATGTGCAGCATCATGGCAGTTGTAGATTAAACAGAGGCTAAGATGGCAGCTTCCTTGGTTGAAAACGATAGAAGGGTTTACTTCCAATTTAAATTAAATACACCTATTACTGGAAGGTCCCCGAGTCTGTTTGGCCCCATGCACACTGGGAATTTAGCCTCAGTGCATGAGAGTCCGGCAGTTAGGTGTGGGAGAAGGCAAAGGCACATTGTCCAGCCCCACTACTGGCAGCTTGTAAATCTCTTTGCGCTTAAAGCTGTGGCTTTAAGCTCAAATAGATTTACAAGCTGCCAGTAGTGGGGCTGGACAGCTTGTAAGATTTAGTGCACTATACACTCAGGGAGGAATGCCTGGACAAAAGAAGTCTGCATTCTGCATCTGTGCCTTTTGTCCACACCTAAATGAGTCTCATGCATTTATGGCTAAATACCCACTGTGCAGAGAACATATCTAAACAAACAGTATAATAAAAACCAAGAAGCTACCAAAAATATTTGGGATTACTTTTGGAAAAACACCAATTGGTATTGGATTATAAAAGAAATTGTAAACTTAATTTCCTGCAGCAGCTTCCCACCAAGTTTATTTTTGAAGAATTTGGCACAGAGCTAATCGACTGAAACCATTTTTGGGATAACTATGAAAGAATGACAAAAAGAAAGCCTATGCTAAAAAATACTAGATGTGGTGAAAAGCCAAAACTGCTGAATACCCTTTGGGCACCATACCTACAGTGATAAATAGTGGTGGTGGTGGTAGCAACATTTTATGGAGATGCTTTTCATCCACATATAACTCTCCTACATTCCTCTAATTTCTTTCTTGACAGGTTTACTTAAATCCGAATTGCAGTTCCACTGCAGCATAAATCCACAGATCAACCTGACAGGGTGAGTTGGAACTTATCCTCACAAAGTATGTATCATGTAACTCCCTTTCTTTCTGATTCCTGGATTACTGATTACTTTAACATGTTTAAATCTGAAGTCATGATGAGGCTCAGACATGTTCGCATCCTAGTCTGAACCCACCTGAGCAATCCTACCAGAAAGCTGTCACTGTACTGGCATTCCTGGTTCCACAAGTACACGTATACATCTAGCTGTGGGGTGGGCAAGGCCTCAGCCCTTTTTAATTGGCACATAAAGTGGCAGCTTTCTGGCAGGATTGCTCAGGTTTGTTCAGACTACGATCTAAGCACACCTTAGCTCATCCCTAATATCAAGTATAACAAGCAGGGTAGGCTGACCAGCAGATTAACAACTAGAGTGGCCTGATTAACTACAACAGTGCCTGAAAAAAAAACTGACTGAGAAGCCAGGCTGTTACTTTCTAAATGTAACTCAAGGTTAAAACTAGGTGTAAACCCCAACTGGATATTTCGTTTTCTGAAGCGCTGTGCATCATAAACATTTTTCCCGTAAATACTATTTTTACCATTTTTATCCATTTTACAAGATCTCAGTACTGCTGCTGCTATGCATCCCTTGCAGTCCTTTTCCAGCTAGTTACTGTCTACATGTAAAAGCTTGAGTGCTGGCCGCATGTAATTGTTGTGGAAGAGCTTTCTGATAGTGATAACTGTGGATCATGTCACCTACAAGTGTATGTAACGGCTAAACCTTTCTTTTTAGTTTTGGATAGATTGATGAAGGCTTAAACTCTCTGCAAAGTTTTTTATGCTGGCTGTGTCCTTGATGGGGAAATTCACCCTCTCTAGCTGCCCTTATGACTATTGCTTCTGAGACAGAAAGTAAGCAGAGATTCTAAATTTGCAATTTCATAAGAGCAGGAGATGAGAAGAAATATTTTAGTGGGTTTCCATGCTTGGTGATTACTGTCTAAGATGGAAATTCAGCATATATGATGCATCATCTTGACAAGAAGTGGAGGAAAAATCTTCCATAGGAGGACACAAAGAGCAAAAAATATCCCAATAGGGCCAATCCATTCCTACTGTATCCAAAACATACCAGGAAAAGTTTTGGGTTTACAAACACTTTTATACAGTTTTAGTAATTTGGTAGAATGACTTGATTTTAAATAATTCATTAAACAGTATTTATCAATTTTTGATTGGATTATACTTTAAAGCTTATCTGACCCCCAAAAATACATTTAATTTATTGCAGCTTACTAGTCCTTATAGTAATTTTATTTTACTAAGCTTTGTTTCTTTATTTTCACCTGGTAACACAGTTTGAGTCCAAGGATGTCAATGCATACTCCCCATTCTGTTTCAGGAAAAAAAAAACAAAATAGGAATTACGATGGCAATAGATGGATAGAAATGTGGCGGGTTCAGTAGGAGCTGGCTGAATTTCCATCCATGTACTATAATGGCAGGCTGGTTGTACTAAAGTTGATCTATCGATTGACTTAAGTACAACCAACCTGTTGGGTTGTCAGAATACAATAGCTCTGCATGAGGGATTCCTTCATGTTCACTAAATGTGTTGATGGGGGAATTGAGCAATTGAAAACTGCATAATATATGGCCTTCCTGAGGAACCCTGCTTTATGCTATTGTTCATAGCATTTAGGAGTGTGGGTATGTAGTCCTCAGGGAACAATGTGATTGATAACAGTCAGCACAGGCACAGGAAATAATTAATTAATTCACAACATCTCTGGCTAGATTAACAGGTGATTTTTTAAACATGTCAAAAAGAAATAAGAAAACACTTTCAATAAACAGACCAAAGAGAGTAAATAGGAGAAGTATATTGTGAAGGGTTTGCATACACTTTAAAGCAGAGGCACTTAGCTGGAGCATTGTTTTGCTTTTGTGTCTTTTAAGGCCACTTTGCAGTTAAGCGAGGAAGCTTAGAAACCTCTGTGGTGTAGTAATGTGATTTTACTAAACAAATGCTGTACAAGCAGACTATTACAATTATAGGAATATAGTACAAGACTGACAGATATTACAAAATATGCCTACAACATGTCCATCCTTCCTAACAAAGAAGCAATGTATGCAATAAGCAGTAGGGATGATCGAACGGTTCGGGTCCACCAACGGTTCGGCCCGAACATTGGGTGTTCGAGGTTCGGCCGAATTTAGAACTTTTTGCCCAAAAAGTTCGGAATTCGGCAACCAGAACCGACCAAAATGCAATGCTTCAGGAAATGGGCTTTAAAAGCCCGTGTTTGGACCAGAACCATTAGCAAAAGCCAATTGAGGGGGCAGGAGAATGCTAGGAATGTGATTGGAGTGACTAGGGGGTCCCTAGACCAATCATTAGTGAATACGCCCCCCAGTATATAAGATCGCCCCCGCCATATTCCTAGCATTGTTATACTGGACATGGAAGAGAGTGGAAGCAGTTCTGTTAATTTTACTTTAAAAGTGTCATTTAGCATTTATTAGTGTGAGGAAAGGGATATCTAGTGTAGTTAGAGTGCTCCTTTACACTTAAGTTAGCTTCAAAAATTTAGTTTCTGTAGGGAAAGTGTTAAGTGTAAGGGGACCGTAGTGTAGTGTAGGGTTAACTGACAGTGACTGCTATGGAAGGGTGACAAAACCCTTCCATAGCAGGGTGACCGCTATAGAGAAATGATCATTTCTCTGAATTGCTTCGGAACTGGAATATGGCTTCTCACCAGCCAAGCATTTTTCATGCTGCAGGGGCTGCCACTGCCAGTGCTTTTTTGAGGACATGTTTGATGTCAGACATGACATCTAAACATGTGTATAGGGGGTATATATACACATATATGTCTGTATATATACCCCTAGACATATATAGGTGTGATAGTAGCAGAAATATATGCTTGCGCTAATGAAATAATTTACAGTAATATATTTCTGCTACTATCACACCTATATATGGCTAGGTGTCTATATACATATAATTTTGTATGTATATATACCACTATACACAAGTTCAGATGTTTTGCCTGCCTCAAAAGAACCCCAAAAAATGCCAAAAATAACGCTAGTGTCAAAAAAAAATGGCCAGGTGTGTTTTTGCTGGCATTTTTTGGGGGTTTTTGGAGGCAGGCAAAACATCAGAACTTGTGTATAGTGGTGTATATACACACATACATATATTTATATACACACCTAGACATATATAGGTGTGATAGTAGCAGAAATATATGCTTGTGCTAATGAAATCATTTACAGTAATATATTTCTGCTACTATCACACCTATATATGGCTAGGTGTCTATATACATATAATTATGTGTGTATATATACCACTATACACAAGTTCAGATGTTTTGCCTGCCTCAAAAGAACCCCAAAAAATGCCAAAAAAAAGCTAGCGTAAAAAAAAAAAATGCCCAGGTGTGTTTTTGCTGACATTTTTTGGGAGTTTTTGGAGGCAGGCACAACATCAGAACTTGTGCACAGTACCACTATACACAAGTTCAGATGTTTTTCCTGACAGCAAAGAACCCAAAAAAATGCCTGCTTTGAAACCGGCAAGGTGTGAAAACCGAGGAGAGAAGCTAACCCCCTGAGCTGAAAGTTTTCTAATACAAACAATCCTTTATTTTTCTGGTTCTGGACATGCTACAGAGCTGAAACTTCACAGGTACACCTTTTAGACCCCCCAGACACAAAATCACACAAAAAAAGTTCTTAAAAATTGTCATTTTTGATAAAAAAGCCAATTATTGAAAAATTAAAAAAAAAAAAAAAAAAAAAAAGAGATTTTTTGGATTTCAGATCTGGGGGGTCTAAAAAGTGTACATGTGAAGTTTCAGCTCTGTAGCATGTCCAGAACCATAAAAAAAGATCATTTGTATTAGAAAACTTTCAGCACAGGAGTATGGCTTCGCTGCTGTAACACCTTGCCGGTTTAATAGAAGGCCTTTTTTTTTTGGTTCTTTGCAGTCAGGAAAAACATCTGAACTTGTGTATAGTGGTACTGTGCACAAGTTCTGATGTTTTGCCTGCCTCCAAAAACCCCCAAAAAATGCCAGCAAAAACACACCTGGGCATTTTTTTTTTTGACGCTAGCGTTTTTTTGGCATTTTTTGGGGTTCTTTTGAGGCAGGCAAAACATCTGAACTTGTGTATAGTGGTGTATATACACACATACATATATTTATATACACACCTAGACATATATAGGTGTGATAGTAGCAGAAATATATGCTTGCGCTAATGAAATCATTTACAGTAATATATTTCTGCTACTATCACACCTATATATGGCTAGGTGTCTATATACATATAAGTATGTGTGTATATATATCACTATACACAAGTTCAGATGTTTTGCCTGCCTCAAAAGAACCCAAAAAATGCCAAAAAAAAACGCTAGCGTCAAAAAAAAAAAAAAAATGCCCAGGTGTGTTTTTGCTGGCATTTTTTGGGAGTTTTTGGAGGCAGGCAAAACATCAGAACTTGTGCACAGTACCACTATACACAAGTTCAGATGTTTTTCCTAACTGCAAAGAACCCAAAAAAATGCCTGCTTTGAAACTGGCAAGGTGTGAAAACCGATATAGGTGTAAAAGGAGGGTCCCACATCCCTGTTCTACTGAAAAATTATCTTTTTTTTTTCATGGTTCTGGACATGCTACAGAGCTGAAACTTCACATGTACACTTTTTAGACCCCCCAGATACTAAATCCAAAGTCAAAATCAAAAAAATTGGCTTTTTTATCAAAAATGACAATTTTTAAGAACTTTTTTTGTGTGATTAATAGTTAATGGGGCATGACCCAGAACCCTAAGCACTTTTTATGGGCATTTATTGGGTTTTAGGGCTTAAAAATGGTGTTTTTTGATTACCGAAGTTCGGGTCCCATTGATTTCAATGGGGTTCTGAAATCCGAACCAAACTTTTGGGAAATTCGGGTGTTCTGGTCGAACCAAACTTTTCAAAATTTAAAGTCCTGAGCTACTAGCCAGGCCTTAACCTCCCTGGCGGTATGATTATGTCAGGAATTATGTACCAAAAGCGGTACAATTTTTTTCATGGAAATTTGGCGTTATGTATTATAGGCCTACAATTCTTAGTAATTACTGACTTAAACCTGACCTGAGTCTAGTAGACATCCCAGATGTGATACATTTGAAACACAAACGCATGAATTATAATCGAATCAATAATATAATTTTATTATATAATATATATAATAAAATTATATTATTGATTAGATTATAATTCATGCATTATATTATATATATATATATATATATATATATATATATATATATATATATATATATATATATATATATATATATATATATATATATATATATATATATATATTTTATATAACGCATGAATTAAAATCAAATCAATAATATAATTTTATATATATTGTGACAGGAAGTCAGGTAAATTTGGGAATGTAGTCACAGAGAGGAGACAGATTCCCACCTTGTTTGGAAAGTTCACTAATTACTATAGGGTGTCGGCTGCCAAAGGCAGCAGGAAGGTGTAAAGAAGTTGAAAGGCCTTCAGTTGTTCGGAATGAGGAAATGAAGGCCTCTATAATTGTCCAAAGAAAGTCTAATGGATTGCTGCCTCCTGTCGCCGTATGGGCTGGGAGAGGAAGGCAGACAGATGTGTGCCTCCCAACGCTGAGGACGCCTGGGAGAAGGACTGCTGTCTCCTGTCGCTGTGTGAGCTGGGAAGAGGAGGACAGAGAGACGTGTGCCCCCTGAACGCTGTGTGAGCATGGGGAAGACCTCCTGAAGCGATGTGCGCTCAGGAGGGTAACAAGCGGGATGTGAAAGGAAACCAATGGACATTTTCTGAGTGAAGACTTCTCAAGACTTCTCAAGGTGAGAAAACAAATTATCTCAATGTGAAGAGTAAAGGGACATGTTGAATGGACATTTGTTATGGAAAGGATAAAAATGGACTATTGAGTGTCTGCTGTGGGACCAGCAAAGTTTGCTCCAACAGTAGGTTGGAGACAGACTCTTAGGTAGGTTCCAGTGTGTGTGAAGGTAGCCGCCCACAGAGGCAAGGATTTATTTTCTGTTTTATTTTATTTTGGATGTTTTTGCTGCCTGCAGTTGGTTCATAAGGAGTGCATGAATAAACCAATCTGTTGTTTGCAACCATCTCCCGGCTATCTATTTGTGTAAACGCACCCCCAAAGGGGTCACCCATACGCTTACCACCGAGCTAATCCCCCACAATATATATATATATATATATATATATATATATACATATACGTGTGTATATAGGTATATATATATATATATATATATATATATATATATATATATATATATATATATATATATAATATAAAATGTGTTATGTGTTTTGTGCAACGTTTTTTTTTTTTTTTTTTTAATTTCCCTCCCTAGTTCCGCTCCCATGCAGCATTGCTGCTGCAGGGAACGGAACTAGGAAGTCATCGGACCAACAGACGAGCGGCGGGACTCTCGGCTGGTGGTCACAGCAATGAGAGATCATCGCTGGATCGCCAGGACAAGGTAAGAGACACCGCTGCGCTCTCTGCACATCTACCCCGAGCGTGACTCGGGGATACCGATCCTAACCTAAAAAATCCACCATGAGTCACGCCCGGAATTACCGCCCAGGAGGTTAAGGGTTACTCGCCACCAGTTGCCCCGCCTAACCCCTACCCTGCCCCGCCCCTAAATGCGCCCTCAAAAAATGATTTTATAAAATGACACTGTTAAATGTTTTGCAAAAGTTGTGCAGAAGTTGCACAAATAAATATTAATAACAACAGTGTAATTGTATGTGCATTTTACCTGGATTTTAGGTGCACTTCTATTGAATTCTATTACACAGTGCGTTTTCTGAAGCCGCATCAAAGATGCAGCATGCAGGAATTTAAAGTGCTTTCATGAAAATGCACTTTGCAATAGAAATGCAACAGAAATGCACCTAAAATCCAGGTAAAACGCACATACAATCACACTGGCCAAACCACAGTTTACCAGTTATTAGGGATAAGAGAGTGAATAGGGGGGGGGGGGGGTCTGGGTTGTAATAATATATGTTAATGAAGAGCAGAGTGAAGGACTGTAGAGAAAGTGCTAAGGCTGCATTTTGGGACAGGATAGGGTCAGCTAAATGGCTGCTTGGAATGCTCAGAGCTGGGACCAGAGGCTGCAGAACATGCAGTACAGATTTATGGAGGGGACAGCTGAAAGATAGAAGTAGATAAAGGTTTAATGTGAACAGGAGAGAGGAGCACAAGAATCGCTGCTGACTTACGATTGTGCAGGGAAGATAAAGACAAGTGCGAGGAGACGGACAAAGTGAAGGTGACCAACTCAAATGACCTGGCCGGGAAGGAGAACAAACCAACAGGGGGAGGGGAGCTTGGAAGGAGAGAAGTGATTAACGGCTGCAGGATAGATAAGTGGCTGGAACAGAGGAGTCCAGAAATCATGCATTGTGCAATAACAGGAGGGAGAATGACATTCACTCCTGTCAGGCAGGTGAAGGCAGAAGCTACTAGTGCGCCCCCCTCATTACAGATATGGACACCGCCCACCCCTGCACGTACTGACAGTGTTCTGTCTATCAAAGGAGCCGAGCCAGGAGGTTCAAATGAAAGCTGTTACAGTGCAGCGATCCCCACTCTGAGTATCCGGCCGCCTTTCCTCTTCCTCTCTCGCCTTCAATCATTTTCCACTCGCAAAATGCGAGCAGGCAAGTGGAAAATTTGAGGGCTGCAATAAGTATTCTAACAATCTACTTAACTTGAGCCTTCCTTTGATGGAGTTTTCTTCTGGCTCCTTCATTCTCAGAGTCCTGCAAACAACTATTTCTTTGTTTCACCACATTGCTTGTTCAAGCACTTTTCCCTCTCCCTACTACTGATAGCATAATTTCCTGTAGCATCATTTCCAGTCCTTGCTTCATGAACCAGTCCAATGGTTAATTAGCATATTAATGTGGAGAACTTAGCTTCTAAACAATATAGGGTCTAAAATGTAACAATCCATAATATATCTATGCTAAAAAAAATCACCAAAATCGCCATAGCAACACAAGTATCAAACCACATTGATCAGTAAATTTGCTATATGTACACTGTGCCTGATGTGTACATATCTGAATGTTTAAATGGATCACTATTTATTTCACCACATGAAAGCTGCATATTTAAAAATATTGACAACAAAATGTAAAATTGCAATAAAATGGTAAATCTTTTTAAAATTTCAAAGAATCAGCTTAGAGCTACTAAACTACACTTAAAATATCAGGTTTTTTTTTACCAGTGTACTCCATAAAAACACAGAAACCCAATTGAAAGATCAGATACGTGGTAATGGATATCAATTTGCATGTCTGTGACCAAATTATGTGTTCTACCTTGATTTTTCCTTCATTGAGCTTTTGTGTGTAAGTGGCAGAATCCCTTTAACCACTTAAGCCCCGGAGGATTTGGCTGCTAAAGGACCAGGGGTTTTTTTGCGATTTTTTACTGCGTGACTTTAACGGACAATTGCGCGGTCGTGAGACGCTGTACCTAAACGAATTTGGCGTCCTTTTTTTCCCACAAACAGAGCTTTCTTTTGGTGGTATTTGATCACCTGTGCGATTTTTTGATCACGCGCTATAAACAAAAAAAGAGCGTAAATTTTGCAAAAATAACAATATTTTTCACATTTTTTTATATGAAATTCCCCAAAAAAAAAAGTAAAAATCAAAATTTTTTAACATTTTTCGGCCAATTTGTTTTATGCTACCTATGTTTGGTAAAAAAAATCGCAAAAAGCGTATTTTGATTGGTTTGCGCAAAAGTTATCGCGTTTACTAACAAAGAGAAAGATTTTTGTCATTTTTGGTGTTTTTTTTTTTAACGCGTAATGGCGGCGATCTGCGATTTTTTTTTCAGTACTGCGACATTGCGGCGGACAGATCGGACCCTTGACTGACATTTTTGACACTTTTGGGGTTACCAGTGACATTACTGCAGTAATCAGTGCTATACATATGCACTGTTACTGCAAAAATGACACTGGCAGGGAAGGGGTTAACTTTATTGGGAAGGGAGGGGTTAAGTGTGTCCTAGGGGCGTGCTTTCTACTGTGTAGGGACATTGCTATTGGTGTAAAAGCAAAGATCAACCGTTCTACATAGTAGAACGGTCAGATCTTTACTTTTACACAGGGAGAACTGACAGGCAGCTTGTTTACACAAGCTGCTCTGTCTTTCTCCCTTCACAGGAGCGATCGTAGTGTGGCCGGCGGACATCGAGTCCGCCGGTCACACGCACTGACTTGCCTGTGAACGAGCCGCGGCGGGCGCGCGCCTCGGCGGGCGCGCGCCCGCTCGCTATAGGCTCGCAAGTCAGTGACAGGCGAGTGACGTACCGATACGTCACTCTGCCTGGCCGGGGCTGACCGCCGCAGTATATAGTCGTGCGGCGGTCGGCAACCGGTTAAAATATTTATTTTTTGTTTTGTCTTAAATTAGATCAATAATATCTGGACTGCTAGCAAAGTGAGCTTTCAGTTTTCATGTATATGAAATATCGACTGTTATCCACAGCAAAGCTGTCCCTAATATGAACACCACCAAGTAAATTTACTATTGCTTTCCAAGCAAAGTTGGCAGTAAACAAGAACTGCTGAGATGGATGGTGGTTGGAAGCAATATTATTCTATAAATATAAAACTGACAAAACCCTGTAAAATAACATTTGTTTTTAATACATTCTCACTTGAAATCCCCAGACACAAGCAAAGTTTTTCAAGCATAATAATATTTCTAAGCGGCTTCATTGACAGATGCAGTCAAGAATATAGCGAGATTTGTATGAAAGACAAGTAATACATGTAATAAGGTGAAATTAGAACACTTTAGCCTCTATTTAAAGAGGCAATTTAAAAAATGAATTGCAATAATTAATCTTGTGTACATGTATTTTTGTGCGTATATACATATATATATATATATTTGAAGACATGCTAGCTATTTGTATACAGTATCTCCTAAAAGTGAGTACACCCCTCACATTTTTGTAAATATTTTATTATATCTTTTCATTTGACAACACTGAAGAAATTACACTTTGCTACAATGTAAAGTAGTGAGTGTATAGCTTGTATACCAGTGTAAATTTGCTGAGTGTTGAGTTATTTTGAGGGGACAGCAAATTTACACTGTTAGAGTCGGTTCACACTATGGCTACACGACTTCAGGGCGACTTGAACAAGTCGCCGTGCACCGCGACTTCGGTGTGGCTTGCCCTGACTTCACACAATGGAAGTCAATGCAAGTCGCTCTGACTTCGGCCAAAAGTAGTGCAGGAACCTTTTTCTAAGTCGGAGCGTCTTGAGTCGCTCCTATCAGAACGGTTCCCATTGCACAGAATGGAGCACGACTTGTCAGGCGACCAAGTCGCCTGACAAGTCGGAGTAGTGTGAACCGGCACTTTTACAAGCTGTACACTCACTACTTTACATTGTAGCAAAGTGTAATTTCTTCCGCGTTGTCACGTGAAAAGGTATAACAAAATATTTACAAAAATGTGAGGGGTGTACTCACTTTAGTGAGATACTGTAGATGCAGAATACTTCCAAATAGCTTTGTGGAGATCATCTGAACTCCAGGCAAATGCAAGTGTTCACATATTCTGTTTCAAATGCTGCTTTATGCATTGTTACACCTCCTTAGACCCAGTCTGTCTGGACAGTATGGTCACCCATTGATTTGGCACCATCTCCAGGCAGCCTAACTCTCCAGTAAGACACCGAAGTTGAATTCAATACATTTTTTTTTCAGCTAATTGTATTGTAGTGGATGTTTTTCTAGTATTTTAACCACTTGCCGACCGCCGCAAGTACATATACTGCGGCGGTCAGCCCCTAACAGGCAAAGTGACGTGTGGGTACGTCACTAGCCTGTGAGGCTCTGGGGAGCGAGCGCGCGCCGCTGGAGGCGCGCTCCAGCTCGGTCACGGACCCCCGATGTCCGCCGGGCACTCGCAATCGTCCATGGCAGCGGGAGAAAGGCAGGCGGCTGATGTAAACAAGCCGCCTGTCATTCTCCCCTGTGTATGAACAGTGATCATACGGTTCTACTATGTAGGACCATTGATCACTGTTCCTACACTTCAAGCCACAGCCAATCACAGTAAGAATCGCGCCCCTAGGGACACACACCACCCCTCCCTCTCAAATAAAGTTAACCCCTTCACTACCAGTGTCATTTTACAGTAACAGTGCATATGTATAGCACTGATTACTGTAGTAATGTCACTGGTAACCCCAAAAGTGTCAAAAATGTCAGTCAAGGGTCCGATCTGTCCGCCGCAATGTCGCAGTCCCGCAAAAAAAAACGCAGGTCGCCGCCATTACTCGTTAAAAAAAAAAAAACAACAAAAATGACAAAAATCTTTCCCTTTGTTAGTAAACGCGATAACTTTTGCGCAAACCAATCAAAATACGCTTTTTGTGATTTTTTTTTACCAAACATATGTAGCATAAAACAAATCGGCCGAAAATGTTAATATAAAAAAATGTGAAAAATATTGTTATTTTTGCAAAATTGACGCTCTTCTTTTGTTTATAGCGCATGATCAAAAAATCACACAGGTGATCAAATACCACCAAAAGAAAGCTCTATTTGTGGGAAAAAAAGGACATCAAATCCGTTTAGGTACAGCATCGCATGACCGCGCAATTGTCCGTTAAAGTCACGCAGTGCCGAATCATAAAATACCCCCTGGTCCGGAAGGGGGTAAGATTTTGACTCTCCTAAGCCTTGCTTCTGCAAAGGGAAGTGCTCGATTCCTCTCCCCCATTCAGAGATCATGTCACATGTAGTGTAAACAATGGATAAAAGGAAAGGAGGGGAAGGTCCCCAGTGCTTCTATTTCAGTGTATCACATAGAGGACCCAACACTATTGTCTCTCTCTAAGTTCAGTGCCAGGAAGAGGACCAAGCATCCATGCACAAAATATTTCTATAGGATCCAGCAGCCTGCATGGCAGGTAAGTGACGGGACTGCACCTGTAAGCGAAAAACAATATTTTTGACCAAACTTCAGCTTTAATTTGTGTCTTTAAAAGAGAGGTATGGGAGTTAAAAAACGAAACAATCATACTTACCTAGGTGGATGCAACATTAGTCTGATGCTGCATCTGTCCCCCACCATCTCTAAGCCCGAAGACTGAGTGATCAAAGAGAGCTGATCGGTCAGTTTTCAGTCTTTAATTAGCTGAGAGCCAGTGACTGTCAGTCACCGCCTCTGTGCTCTGCTTCACCAGCAATCACTAGTGTTCCAAGCTGTGCAGCGAGTGAGATCGGCTGGCTCAGGCTCTCAGTGTCTTGCTTAGAGGCTAAGCCTGCTGCGGTCTAGGCATCTGTGTGAAACCCAAAATGAAAGTCTGGATCGCTCCAGAGCCTGGGCTTGCTGAGTGATGTCAGCCGACAACGGACTTAAGTCAGCTGCTGGCTGAATACTAGTGACAGAAGTGCAGAACTAAATGTACTCCTTAGATTCCCAGGAGAAGAAGGGCCAAAAAAGTTAGACTTACCAGTTTTTAAAGCTATGCAAAACTCTTGTAGGGATCTTCTGCCCTTGACTGTTATCTGCTAATACCACAGTATTAGATATACTTACATAGTAGCACTTGCTGTCTCTGGGAGGCTGCTTTTGAAACATCAGAAAGAGGGAGAGAGGGAGAGAGAGAGGGAGACTAAGGACACATGCCCAGTCAATGAGAAAGTTGCTGTATTTCAACCAGGCCAGAAGCAGAGACTATTTTTTATGCAAGTATTCCTATGTTCTAATAGTTTACCTGCAGTTGCAAATAGCTCATTGAGTGTGTAACTGAATCTTTGTGACAGAGTATCCCTGTCCTATTGTTGTTATCTCACATGTACTATACCAGATAGCTAGATCTATGCTGTTGTTTGTATGTAGTGGTGACCTTGCTGCATATTAGTACTTGACCCATTTATTGCAAAATAGTTTATATAAACCTATTGTTATTTAAGTTCCCCTGGTCCTTTTTTGTCTGGGATTATATTGCTAGTTTTAGCTTAGGCTCAATAACAAGCGTAAGCTAAAGCCAGGTTAGGCATTCGACAACAATTTCTGTTAGTTAGAGGTCTGATTAAAGGACAGAGTAGAAACTAGGAGTGACTAAGACGCAGAGTAGATAGTAGATAATAGTTACAGTGCTACACCACAGTTTATGCTGGTGGGAAGCTGCATTTCAGGCTGGTTGGAAAAAGGTTGGGGATCTCCCCATCAATGCTGACCTTACCTAGAGGGACACTGCATCATGATCATCCTCAGGGGCCCCTAAGGGTGGCAGCAACATTTACCTGGAGGCATCTTTATTATTAACTGTATACAGTATACCTGAGTATATATGGACAATTCCATCAGGTCTCTTGTTGGGCCCTTTGCTGATAATACCTGTTTGTACATTACTAGGCTTTTCTTGTATAAATCAAAAAGAAAAACCTTGCGCTTATGGATAAAATAAATAGTGCAACAGGTGTGTTAACTTACAAGCTGCTGCTGACAATAAGGTGACTGTGCCTTTAAATAATAAACAACATGTGTCAGCGCTGCTATAAATAACAAATCTCACAAATATGACATAAATACTTGTGCAAATAAATGCTACAGTGCAGTAAAGTGACCAGTGCAATAGTGCCAAAAACAATATGTACAAAATAATAATCAATGGATTATACTGTAAAGTTCATAAAGTGTTCAAGGTGCTCCAATGAATGAATCCAGTCTGAAAAGTGCTTCAAACGGGCTCAATGGTGATCCCCTTCTGTGTCCCCATTCACCGGAAAGACTTTTAACTGAAGCCTGTATCCTTGTATTACTCCAGTAGTCGTCTGAGCAGGGAAGGGTAATTACATTCTGGTATGTGTTGAGCACTCTTTCTCCGTGACCCAGATAAAAAAAGGAATCTCCATAGTGAAGTATGTATAAAAGAATCTTTTATTGAAAAATATCCACTTACATTTAAAACAGCTTTCTTCCTACGTGTGGCTCTGTGGTTCCTGTGTGGCTCGGCGTGCGTTCCACCGGCCGGAACTGACACTGTACGCTTGGTATCTCGCTAGACGCGTTTCGCCCTCCCATAAGTCACTTTATTGCACTGTATCATTTATTTGCACATGAGTATTCGTGTCATATTTGTGAGATTTGTTATTTATAGCAGCGCTGACACATGTTGTTTTTTATTTTTCTTATATAAAGCTCATATGTTATCTATAATGGTGTGTGTATGGTTAATGTTATATGCTGGTTGCAATATCTCCTCTGTTCACAATTACTTTGATTAGATTACTGGTTAATTTCCCAGGAAGGGAATACCCTCTGCCAACAGAGACTCTGTCCTGGAAGGAGGCACTGACAATTTAGTATTAAATCCACTCTTCCCCTAAGGAAAGGTTTTGATTCTCCTTTTTACCTACAGGTTTAGTGCAATAATCTGTTTGAGGAGGGTCATTTTGCATACCCCCTCCCCCCCTCCTCTTGCCCCTAGAAGAGGACAGCACTATATTAACGTATTTTCACTCCTTGGCTTTACCACACATATATATTCTTTAAACTGTAATGAGTGGGGAATTCATACACAGTATATTGGTTTCCTGGAACAGAGACACAAAAAATGTAATAGAAACCACAAGCATAGCATGATTACATTGTCATGTTCCCCGCATCACATTTATCTGAGGGATTCAATAAAAATGCAAATGTAAGTAGTAGGAATGTGGTTTCCAAAAACTGCAACTCAGTTATAATATTTATGTGCTTATTTAATGTTTGTTGAATTTGGTCTAAACCATAATAGTAATGTTTAATCAGGAAACAGCGGGGTTATCTTTGTGACTAGGTGTGTGTATCACTTGAATGGCTAGCCAAAAAACAAATCTAACTCTGCAAAGTAAAAAACATACTGTAAAACTATCTGTGTTTATAACTGGTGACTAAGGTTTCATTTTAAGCACAGAAAATGCTAGGACAAGTTACTCATGTGTGATCTGTTGATCCTGGCAGAAATGCACTCGGCTTTTAATTTTCTGTTGTGGACTGACAACAGAGTGCATTTCTGACCAAAATCATCAGTGTAGTGCACCCCTGAAGGAGAAATAGGGATAGGAATTTGATCCCCTTTAGAGCACACACAGCCAGGCACACTGCATTTCCAGCACTCTTCCACTGGCTCCAAAGAACAGTCCAGGGGTTTCTTATTTTTCCTTTCATTAAAAACGATGAACTTGGATAGAGGTAGGAGCATGGGATACCCCAACTGCAAAACTGAACAATTGAGGACTTCTCAATTTCTGGCTGCACTGCACAAACTACTGGCTGTACTGCATAAACTGCTGGCTGCACTGCACAAACCGCTGGTTTCACTGCACAGACTGAATATCCAACAGGATCTCTTAGGCTGTTGGTGACTTGTGCTCCTTCCAGAATTAAAAGCTACACACAGTCACTATTCTTCAGCACTGGGATCATCTACTGACATATCCTGCCTATATCCACTGGGCTATTTCAAGTAAAGGAGATGTAGACTCACATCACCATAGGACAGCTGGACTCTATCTCACCAACTTCCTCTTGGCTCTCTCCAGTGAGCTTCTCCAGACCCAACTGAATCCCTGGACTTGAAATTGTAAATAGGCCCCCCAACTAAACGACACTGGGGCCTCGTTATCTTCACACAGGCTTCTCCAGCACTCCTGCGCCAGGGCAGAGTCCCTTCACAGGGATCTCCTCCTGCAGGACTGGACCCAGGAACACTGCACCTGCTGCCCAGGCTATGTATGGGTTCTCCAGCCACCTACTGGGCACACCTCCCTAGGGATTAGCTAGAATCCCATAAATATGCAGGCTGCATGCCCTGCCCTTCCTCCCATTATGATTCAAAAATACTCTGGAAAGCAGGGGGAAGTAACAGAGCCGCAGCCTTTAAAACACAGAGCAGCCCTTTCAAAAGTATATTTACCATATTTAAAGAGAACAAAATGAAATCAGTTCATTTATAGTATTTATACATTTACACTTTAACATCATATAGGGACTCTAGGTTCACACACCTTCAGCGTACCAAAGCTCACATGTAGCATGTCTTGTAGTAAGGGTGCTAAAATGTCAAACCCTCTAGAATATGTGATGAATATTTTCTTTGAAATTTGATAGAAATAAATACTTTACAAAAAAAAAAATTAAAAAATGGAACTAAGAATAAATACACTCCATGAGCCCACTACCTAAGTCAAAATTGTCATTGATTCCCTGCATTTAAAGATAAGGATAAGCTTCTGGTTCTGGTCAAACCCAATTCATTCACAGTTCATACCAACGGCTAATATGGCTGTTTATTGTTATAGAAACCAAATACCAATAATGCACTTCCTAGCCTCTAAACTGCAGTCGGGTGGTTTTGATGGGCCAATAAAGGAGCCTATAATCTAGCCCCCTTCCAATAAAGGTTAGAATTCCCAGCAGCCTTTTCTCTGTTAAGATACACAGGAACTCACACAAGCTCCACCACACTATAGGAGGATAATGGGCTGAGTGTCAGTGCTCAGGCTTTAACGTCCAATAAATTTCCATATAACCAAAAAAGGCTCCATATAACCAAAAAAGCCAGGAACGTTAATAATGCTTCTTCTTTTAACCTTTATTTTAGCATTGGCAGCAGTTACAACATCTAAAAATTCTAACATGTTTCAGCCTAAGCTTTCCTGAGAAAGGCTTCTGCCGAAACGCGTTCAAATTTTTTTATGTTGTAACTGATACCAAAGCTAAAATAAAGGTCCAAAAGAAGAAGTATTTGTTTTGCTGGCTTTTTTTGGTTATATTGAGCCTTTTTTCTGTGTTTGCTGGAGACCTGGAGTAGATAAAGAGTGTTTTCATGGACAGATAGTTGCTGCTATACTATATAGTAATGCTGAATAGTGCTAGTTAAAGTCAGATACACAATCAGAGTGTGCTGGAGATTTGGAGAAGATAGGGAGGGCTGACAGAGTTTTTGCAGGGAGATAGTTGCTGCTATACTGTTTAGTCTTGCACAGTGCTACAGTATGCAAGAGCAGGGTCTGGTTTTTTAAGGATGCCAGTGATCTCCGCCATGACGTGGAAGATTTTCTTCCAGAAGCTCGATATGCCAACGCAAGCCCAGAATACATGTGAAATGTTTGCCACTTGCGCACAGTTTCTCCAGCATAGGGGAGAGTAAGTTGGAATGAACTTAGCTAGGATAACTGGTGTCTTGTACCACCTTGCCACTATTTTCTGGGAAAGATCCCAGTGGTTCGTACAGTGAGATGCGGAGGAGACAGCTTGGAATGCCTGTGTCCATTGAGTTTGAGAAAACTGCACACCTAGGTCTTGTTCCCAACGCACCATCGGGGGAGTTTTCGTAAAGGAGTTTTTATTGCCCAGGTTATTATATAACAGGGAAATGCCCTTCTTCCCGATCCCCGGGGAGGTGAAAAAAGCTTGTATTCTGTCATTTACCTGTATGGTCGGAGGAGGCCACTTCTTTAGGAAGGTACCGATCTGTAAGTAAATGTATTTTGCCGATTGGGGAAGTGCATATTTGTCAGCCAGGTTGGTCCAGGGAACAGTCAGCTGGTCGGACAGCAGTTCGTCCACCCACTGAATGCCATGATCCGTCAGAATACGTGTTTTAAGATATGGGATAAGAATTTCTAGTGTCTGGATTGGAATACGGAGTTCCTTGGGAGTGTGTGGAATTTGCGAGGGAGAAAAAAGTTTCCTCCAGGCCAAAAGAGTAGCCTGGGTGGTTGGTGGAAATGAGTGTAGTGTCAGTGGCCTCCACGAGTCTGCCAGAAGCAACCAATGTAGAGACGGGGATCGTGTCATTGCTGCTTCAAGATGCACCCAGTGTGCCTCTGGAGACTCGAGGAACCACTTCTTTGCTTGAGATAGGAGAGAAGCCGTGTAGTAATCTTCCATTACGGGCCACCAAATCCCCCCCACTCTTCTGTGCTTAATGAGGTGAGCCATAGAGCATCTGGGTCTCTTTCCCAACCAGACAAAGTGCTTGAGGGCGCTTTTCAGTTCTTTGAGGTATTTGTTATGGATAGGTAGTGGGATTGTCCTGAACAGATAAAGAATTTTGGGGAGCTCCATCATTTTAAATGAGGCGATCCTGCCGATCCAGGACAGCTCCACTTTCGCCAGGCGCTGAAGTTCCTGTTTGATGTTAGCAATGATAGGTTTGAAGTTTAAGTCCACTATTTTGGAAATGTCAGCGGCCAATTGTATGCCCAGGTAGGGGATAGATTCCTTAGCCCATGTGTAGGGGAATTGTTGTTGCAGATGCGTCCGCGTGTGATGGTTTATCCCCAGATCTAAAATCAAGGATTTGGTGAAGTTCACCTTATAATAGGAGATGGTGCTAAACCGAGTGAGGAGGTTGTGGATGTGTGGCAGCGATATGAGCGGTTTATTTACTATCAACACAACATCATCGGCAAAGAGGTTAATCACATGGTGCGCTCGGTTGGCTGTGATGCCCGTTATTAAGGGGTGTGATCGTATCGCTTCGGCGAGGGGTTCCATCATCAGGTTAAAAATAGCTGGGGAGAGCGGGCATCCCTGCCTGGTGCCATTTTTAATGTGGAATTCTTTTGAGAGAAATCCTGAGGTGTAGACCCTCGCCGAAGGATTAGAGTACAAGGCCAGGATCGCCGGGATTATGGGTCCATCAAACCCGAATTTGGCTAGGGTCGCTTTCATGTATCCCCAATGTATTCTATCGAACGCTTTTTCAGCGTCGATAGAAAGCAGAAGGGTTTGAGTCTTGTGGGTATGCGCGTGGTGGATAATATTGAGGATACGCCTAGTGGCATCTGGGGCTTGTTGACCTTTGGTAAAGCCTGTCTGGTCCGGCTTAACGAGGCTGGGGATGACTTCGTATAGACGTTTAGCCAATAGTTTAGCGTAAATTTTTATATCGGTATTCAAGAGGGAAATTGGGCGAAAGTTAGGTGGGGAATCCGGGGATTTGCCTGGTTTAGGTAGTGTAATAATATGGGCCGTGAGCATTTCTGGCGGGAATTCTCCCGTGTGAGCCGCCGAAGAAAATAGGGTAAGGAGATGGGGTAAGAGGACTGGTTGGAATACTTTATAATATTCAATTGTGAGACCGTCGGGTCCCGGGGATTTACCCGCCGGGAGGTTTAGAATGGTTTTACGGATTTCCTCAAGGGTGAATTCACCATTGAGGTAATCCATTTGTTGGTTGGAGAGTTTAGGCAAATTTAACGTCGCCAGAAAGTCGTTTATGAGGGGTTCTGTGGGTCGTGGTGTGGTTGGGTCCGTGTCAAGGTTGTATAGCGACCCGTAATACTCTGCAAACGTGTCTGCAATAGTCTGTGGGTTCTCCACTTTCAATTTGGTGGCATGATGGAACAGGTGGGGAATCGTGGATTTGGTGCGTTGGGTCTTGAGCCGATTTGCTAGGAATTTTCCAGCTTTATTGTGGTTCGCATAGTAATTAAGCCTAAGGCGCCGCATGTATAAGTCGTGCTCGTGGCAGAAGAATTCCCTGAGTTGGCATCTCAGGTGGGACAGTTTAGAGGCAAGCTCCGCCGATGGTTGGGCCTGGTTGCTATCGTCTAGGACCTTAATAGTAGCTAAGAGTTTGTCAAGATTTTCATTGCGTTGTCGACGCCTTCGAGCCGAGGCCTGAATCAGCAGGCCCCGTACGAAGGCCTTGTGGGCGTTCCAGTTCGTGACCGGGTTGGTGTCCTTGGGGTCATTCTCGTCAAAAAACAGCGTCAAATCCTTCGTCAGTTTGTCCCTATATTCAGCATCCTGGAGGACAGAATTGTCACATCTCCAGAGGCGAGTGCGACCAACCTGTGGACCGGTCGACAGCGTCAGTGAGATTGCAGCATGATCTGACCAAGTTATGTCGTGGATCTCTGTTTTAGAGACCCTCTGGAGGGACACTCTGTCCACCAGGATGTAGTCAATTCTTGAGTAGGAGTTGTGCCTAGCTGAGTAGTACGAATAGGTTCTCTCTTCTGCATGAAGGCAACGCCAGGCGTCGTACATCCCTTCAGCGAGGAGAAGTCCGCCAAGCGGAGCCGACCTCTGCCCGCCGGGGGAGGACGAGTCCAATTTGGGATCAAGCACTGAGTTCAGGTCCCCACAGAGTATAACATTGCCCTGTCGCACTCGAGAGATGAGCTTAAAGAGCTGCTTCAGAAATCTCGTCTGGTGCGAGTTGGGGGCGTACGCATTAATAAAGGTATACAGGACATTATTCAACTTACATATGAGCACAATATATCTACCATTGACGGCTAAGATGGAATCGAGCAGTTCAAAACGAAGGGTGTTGCGGAAGGCAAGGAGCACGCCACCTTTCTTCTTCGCTTGGGATGCCGTAAATACATGCGGGTAGTCCCTGTGGGTACACTGCGGAGAGTTGTCTTTCTGGAAGTGTGTTTCTTGTACCGCCACTATATCAGCGGCGTGACTATGAGCATCCTTCCACAGTGACCTCCTCTTCGCGGGGTGGTTTAGACCCCTGGCATTGATGGAGAAAATAGAGAGAGACATGGGATCAAAAATAACAGTGGTAGAGTCCGTGGACTGAGGCAGGCGACTCCCTCATGGCTGGGGGAGAGCCCATTAAGGCAAGAAGGGCGACTAGCCCACCATCATGCTTCGGACGGTGGGGCATCATAGTCCAAGATGGGAGAGATCCATGAAGCAGAGTGACATCGAACATCGGCAGGAGTAGCCTGAGAAAGGGCACAAAGTATAAGTCGTGGGCATGGAAACAGACCCGTGGCTTGGCAGAATAATGTAGGCACAGTGAAAGTCCATATCCGGGGTTCTTAGGAAGAGCTCTCAACTTTGGAGATAGGTGAAAACAACTGGTAGAGGTGAGCTGTGCAACTGCGTAACGATGAAGCTTGAAACTGTACGCTGTAATAGTAAACGTATAACAGAACAAGGTCAAAAACAAAAAACAGGTAAAAAAGGTGGACCTAGGAAGGCCCGTGCAGCACATGCTGCCTGATCAGGCAGGGGACAGGTACGGAAGGAGTACCCGAGGTGGCGCCCAGGGAGGCTTGTGGAGTTGCCATAAATATGCGACAGTTCAGGATTTCCATTTTTTCTTTTGCTGGCGTCGAGGTCTGGCCACCTGCCAGTTAGGTGAGACATGGCCAAAGCCTGCAGCAGTGCCGGGACGGTCCGGCGTGGGAGGTGGCGGCACATCCTGGGGGACTATCCCCCATTCCTTTAGGAGCTTTATTCCGCTTTCCACTGTTGCGACCAGGTGGGATGAGCCATTGTGGGTGATGTTCAATTTAGCAGGATACTTCCATTTGTACATGACCTTGTGGTTACGGAGGGCCTTTGTAATGGAAGCCAGCTCCCTCCGCTGTTGGAGGGTATGCCTGGAGAAGTCCGGGAGCAGTTGCAGCGTTTTTGCGTGAGGGGGAACCCTGTCTCCTTTCCGGAATGCGTCCAAGATTCGTTCTTTGGCTTGGTAAAAATGGACACGGAGGAGCACATCTCTGGGGACCTCCTGGGGGAGGAACGAGGGTTTGGGGATCCTATGCACCCTGTCGATTGTCAGGTCGGCTGAGGTTAGGTCGGGGACCAGGTCTTTGAAGAGGGAGTGAACGAAGTGCGGCAGTTGTTGTGAATTCACTGACTCGGGAACACCCCTGATTTTGATGTTGTTCCTGCGTGATCTGTCTTCAAGATCGGCAAGCTTATTTTTAATCAGGAGAAGATCATCTTTGTGTGAGTTTTGGGAATCAACCAGGGCATTGTATGATACAGCTACTTCAGTTAGTTTGGTCTCTGTGGAGTGCACTCTTTGCCCTAAGTCGTGTACCTCTGTTCTGCACTGCTGTACAGCAGTAAATAAGTCTGCATGGAGAGCATCCTTCAGTGCATACATCATTTCTTTCATTGTTATGTCTGAGATGGGCTGGCCAGTGGAGGGGAAACGTGCAAAAGGGTCACTCTGTGGGTGCAGGGTAGAGGCTGGTACCTGAGCTCCTCCTGGTGCATCTGTGTCCATCATCCCCCTCTGCGTGGTGTCATCTATGCGTGGCTTGGACTTGAGGGGGCTCCGGGTGGACGGGGTGCTGGATCCAGAGATAGTCTCGGGGTCTGAGGCCTCCGATCTGCCTGAATTTGCGTCCGTGTCCTCCATGAGCTGTGTGATTAACGGCGTCCCGCCGGCCGCTAGAGGTAAGGGAGGCGGCGGAGTAGGCGGTCTCCCGCCGCCATGTTGTTGAAGCCTCGGCGGCTGAAGAACAGGGAAATAGGCATCCAGCTTCCGCAGCATCGGGTCGCTTTGGTTCTTTCGCATGGCGGGAGGCGGAGGAGCTATTCCCACGGGTGAGGCAGGGGACAGCGGTGCCGGGCCGGGTCTGGAAGTCGCGGTCGGCTTAAATATCCCTGGGCGCCTGACGGAGCGGAGTTAGATTGCGGCCATCTTGACGAGCGGTCGCCACGCCCCCCAGGTAATCAGTTTTAATCTGTCTAGTCAGGAGTAAGGACCTAGGCTCCTGATCTCTGGTCCTAGCAATTTTTTTTTTTTGTTTTTATCTCAGGAGATCTACAATCAACTGCCGGGCTTAATGACGGGCTGAATAATCTAGATCCAGTGGTCCCCCCCAGCCCAGCCAGTGAGCGCATGACAACCTCAGCTGTGTGCTAGGGTGGCCGCGACATAGCCTCACAGACAAAGGCTTGCCAGCGAGTTAAATGTCTCAGAGGGTCGCATATAACTGGGCTTGGGTCTGAGTTGCAGCGGATCCTTGGCCAACAGGTCCCCTACTTCAGTGGCGAGGATTCTGTCTGGAGCGTTACTCGCACCATGGAAGGGTAAATACAGTCCCCCTCTCCATTTTTGGCAGTTTTTTTGGGGTGGACGCGGGTAACCTCCAAGGACGGTCGGACCTGCCTGCAGGTTTCCTCCTCCCATTCTTAAAAATCCCTCAGGGAGCTTGAACCTTGGGGGGATCATTTAGTGGTACCAAAAGATCATTTTTGTAATGCAAGGTTTTCCTTTTCTTATGGAGCCTTAGGGTCACATCTCCTCCACTGACCATGGAGGTGGCAAGTCTCTCAGAACCCCAGCTTCCCATGGTTGCACTGACGGTGGTCCTGCAGTGCTTAGGGTCCTGGGTGGAAGTAGTGCGTGGGCTAAGGCCCAGGAGGAAGTGGTCACCGCCTTTCCCTGCTCAGTCTGTCTCCTCTGATTCTGAGCCTGATGTCTCCCTGGACGTGGCCCGTCCAAGGGGGCTTAATATCTCACCCCCAGATCCATCCGATAGTGAGGATGATTCCTCCATGGTCGCAGCAGCGAAATAAAAAGGCGGTAGACGCACTTATCACTGCAATGCGGAAGACTTTAAAAATGGATGATTCAGCTGATGTAGGCGTTTGGTACGCATAAGTCACCTTGCACTGCAAAGGTGTTTACTTATGTGCCTTATTTTGCCAGGTTTTCCTGTGAGGAATGGGAACAACCAAAATTACCCTTTGTGGTCCCCAAACGTTTTGCTGTACCTTACCCTTAAAAAAGTGGACTAGTCCACCAGTGGTGGACCCTCCTGTTTCCAGGTTGGGAGTCTGCCTCAGCACTGGTGTCTTGGACCCTAACTGAATGAGCCAAGCTTTTGCGCCAGGGCCTGGGTGGTGAGCAGGTCCTAGCTACTTATGTTGATTTAGGGGACCAGTTGGTCCATGGGCTGCAGTTTATTTGTGATGCAGCTTTGGATACAGCTCCTGTGTCATCCAAAATTTCTGTTTCAGCGGTGGAGATCAGGCACGTGCTGTGGCTTTAGAATTGGTTTATGCGCTGCCTTCCTCATGTTCTTTTGTCCTTATCAGCACCCTTCCTATGCTCATTGGCTAGCAGCAGAACAACCGCTGGGGAGCCTCACAGGCTTACTTCTTTCCCTCTACCCTACAGGCACCCCAGGAGCACCTGGTTTGTGATTATTCTTTACCCTTAGCAACTGATAGCAGACAAATAGCATATGAAGTTCTTGGCTCAGTCAATAATCAATCCAGGGGATGTTGGTTTTGTTGTATTTGATTTAGAACTGGAGTAGGAGAAGGGAAGAGTGGGATACTCCAACTATAAACTATGCACAATTCTGAGGACACTAGCTGCAATGTGTGCGGCAAGGCCGCTGCTTCATCTTGCCACCGAAGTGAAGATAGAAAGTTTGATCCTGTTTAAGTTACTCTTCAGGGTCTAACTCTGCACCCCCTTTCTCACTTGCTGTGTGTGCTGAACTCCTGTCAACTGACACTCCACTGGAATGGTCCTCCTTCCTGGGCAGACCCCTGGCAAGCTTCACGGTACTCAGACACTGTCTTACCCAAGGTCGCTTCTGCCTCAAACTCCAGTTGTCAGCTTCATGGACCTCCTGGCTCAGCACGACACTCCTGGTTCACTAGGCTGACCACCTGTGACCACCTTCCACATCAGACAGGAGGAGAGACAGCCGTCACCCCCCTCCTGGGACCTGGCTTCCCGCCAAAGAAACCCTGTCACATGTGCCCTTGGCTTTCATAACATATCCCAGGATGCACCACTGTTTGTGCCAACCCACTGGGATAGCCATAAAAGACTGCGTGTCACTGGCTGGGTTTCCTCCACTGTCTAACAGTCTCCCCTATTGGTGACAGTGGGGACACTCCCTCAGCCCAGATTAATCACACCCTGGACACATGTAACAGGCCTAACTACTGATTAGACTCCCCTGATAAGCAGATGGAGCAGACTATGCTTTAGCTGCTACTCCCCTGCCTAGCACCTATCTAAGAGGGTGCTACATATATACATAAAAAGCAAAAGTCTCTCTCCCTGCTAGAAATGTATTATTAACTATAGAATTCCACTTTTAAATCACCCGCTGGCCTCTAAAACGCTGGCTAAGTTTGGTATGACAGGATTTATACATAAGGCTATTATGTCCCTTTATTCCAATCCTACAGCCCGAGTTCTCACTTCAGGCTTCTTATCAAACTCATTTGCCTTAACCAATGGCACCCGTCAAGGATGCCCCCTCTCCCCAATAGTGTTCTCTCTAGCTATCGATTGGCGGAACATATCCGAGCCAATGCTGAGATCAAAGGCATTGTGATTGGAAGGATGTAACATAAGCTAGGTCTATTCGCATGACGATATTCTGCTGACGATTGTGCACCTCATTGAGACTCTACCTAAAATACAGACCCTTCTACATAAATTTGGTCAGGTGTCTCTATATAAAGTTAATACATCAAAATGTCCCGCACTCCCTATAGCTATCCCACCTCCCGACCTTGAGAAGCTGAAATCTATATTTCCTTGCAATTGGGAAGCTACCTCCATAACATATCTTGGTATCCAGATCATGGTACCAACCTTCATCTAGCATCTATAAATGTAACTTTCCCCCACTATTAGATGCCATTGATAAAGATTTTCATAAAATTGGCAAGACACATCTCTCCTGGGTGGGGCGCATTGCAGCATACCAAACGTGGGTTCTCCCAAAACTTTTTCTACTTATTTAGAATGCTGCCTATCCCAATCCCCTCCATATTTTTCTCTGATCTGGTAGCTAAACTGAGGAAATTCATATGGAAAGGGAAACCTCCTAGAATTTCTCTCTCTACCCTATACAAACCTAAACATATGGGTGGAATGGGACTCCCTGATGCGCAGGTGTAACATAAATGTAAGGGTAGGGTAGCTTTGCATTAGCGAGATATCAAGTGATCTGTAGAAATAGTATAATTGTGGATGTAGTGTCATTTTGAGTTATTAAGAATTACAGTTTTTAGTATCAGTCATACACATATGTCCTGTTATTAGCATCTAAAAGGGACAGGACCATTCTCGAGGAGAGAGGTGACACCTACATGCCAATAAAGTCTCCCATGCAAGTGAGCAAAAGTTGTCACCTTCCTGGAGCTTCAAAGAAAACTGCTAGACATCTTGGCTACGAGGGGACAGGGAGAGGCTCCAAATGGTCGGCAAGCTTTGGGTGGTATCATTAGATCAAAGGAATGTATTTTTATCTCTCATAAAAGTTAAAATATTAGTGGTAGAGAGATGAAAATAATTCCTGCTTATGGCTCACGTGTTGGGCTACAAGTACATGTAAATCTGTAATTGTAGCATGTGTAGAATCCTACAGAAATGCACAAAACCGTTATATGGCGCCTGATTACGGCAGGCAGGCAGTGTTTGGTACTGTTGCAATCAGACCGATGCGCTGGTGTCAGAATTCCTATCCCTGACTCAGCGGTTAGCACCGTTCTGGGTCAATACATCTCTGGTCAGTTCAGGACACTAAACCTCCTGTGGGCTGAGACAGGGACAACCCCCTGGGGTTGATTGGCCAAGGGCTAAAGTCCAGCCCACATCCATATTCCAATAAATTGGAGTCCCCACACGGTTTCCGGTATGCTTCTACCAAGGGATAAGCTACGGTAACGTTTATTTCAGTTTTTTATTCCTTTTTATTTTCATAGCAAATTGCCAATTGTGTGTCTTTTTATATTTTTTGTAATTATGTAACTGCTTTTGCTTTGTATATATTTTTATGCACTGCCCACTTTTGGGATATTAAATTATAAAATGAATAAGTGACTTCTGTTTATTAAGCTAGGACTCAAATCTCTGAAGAGATTGTTGCATTTTAGTGCCTAATTGCTTGGTCTACGCTACATGCCAATCTGTATGCAATTGCACTGTGTGTTGGCAGATTGCATGCAGATTGTAAACCAAACGGAGATCTGCGTGTGTGTGGTGTCCCAACAGACCAGTCTGCGGACAAACTGTTGGGTGGTGGCAGGCTATCGTTTGTGGTGTGTGGGGACAGTGGGAAGAGTGATTAACACAGGGGTTCTAGCTTGTAGGATAGCTGGAGGAATCCTAGTAGTGTGTGATAATTGCTAGACTGCTCCCTAACCCTTAAAGTGCACCAGATTGTATGTAAGATTTGTATTTGTCTATGTGTGGTGAGCTAGCTGGATTGGAGTGGAGTCTCCCTCTAGTGGTGACCAAAGACAGTGCGGGCTGTGAAAGTGTCACAGCCAGTCTAATTACTCAGTAGGAATTTCCCTTATTCCCTTATACTCCCCAGTCACGAAACCACGTCTCAGTTAGCTAGTCGCAGTGGGCGTGGTCAATCGTGATAACAGGCATACCACCAAGCTTCACTTCTGGCCCAGCTCCGTTACTGGTTCTCCAACCAAGAAGATACTCTATGGTCCCAAACTGAAAAAGAAATTAACCCAGGGCACGATACCCCAGCCCTCTGTGTGGCCTCTTCTTTCCTTCAAAACATTACCATAACCCCTTATCCCACCATAGAAGCCACGATTAGAGCTTGGAAGCAATTGGCTAATTTGGCTTACTCGGAACCTTGTTCCCCACTGAGTACCCCCTTGCAAGCTTATACTTACCTCATCCCTGGATTAAATATATGGAGTTGGAAGAAACAGGGGTTTCATTTCTCCATGACAGAACCTAAAAATCCTACCCCTTTGGATTTTCTCACACGCCACCAAATCTCATCATACGTTGCTAAGCATAATAACTCTCACACCAAACTACCTAACAAAATTAGGTAATTCCTGCTTAGCAGGACCAACCAGAAAAGGAAAGGGATATTGGTATTCTATCATTATTGCAACCACCATCCATTCCTGGTCAATAGCCCAGCTATGTTAAAATGGGAAAAGGAATTGCAGGAAACATAAACGATTCCCCATTGGCAATTGGTCATAAAAACCAATATGAGGTCTTCCTCCTGAGTCCTGCTTTGAAGATTGGGATAATGCACAAAAGATACTTAATAGATATTATATGACCCCTTCACGCTTACATTTAATGGACCCAGCCTCTCCCCCTTCTGCTGGAGAGCGTGTGGGGGAATAGGTAATCTAAGTCTTGTTATCTGGAGTTGCCCAAAAATACTGCTTTTATGGAATGAAATTTCTAACCTGATTTCAGAGGCATTAAAAGTGCCATTTACAATTACCCCTGCTTTAGCACTTCTATCTCTGGGTATAGATGGCTGACATCCACTTTCTAGGAGGATAGTTGCCCATATACTGTTTGCATCTAGAATAGCTGTTGCTAAACATTTGCTCTCTACTGCCATAACCTCAAAAACAGAAATTACTAATCGAGTCAACTCCCAAGGAGAAATGGAAAGGATATTAGCCTACAAAGAAAGGAAAGCTCAGAAATTCCACTTACATTGGCAACTCTGGCTGAACTCTAAAGTGAACTCCATACAGTGGTAGTAATGATAATAATAATATTATTTATGTAATAATCCGTTAACTCTCCCCTCCAGTGGTATACCCGTCCGCTTACCCCCCCCCCCTCCCCTCCCCCTTCCTTTTTCCTGTTTTTCCTCTATTCCTCTCCCCCCATCCCCCCCCCCCTTCCTTACTCCCTTATTCTTTGACATGGCGATTCAGAGTAGCAAATTATAGGCCGATCTCTTTAATCAAAAACGACTTGAGGTTATTTACAAAAATGTAAGCAAATCGTTTGCTGACTTTTCAAGATCTTTAAATTTACTCTGATCAAGTGGGATTCCTCCCCCATAGGCAAGCGCTGGATCAAGTGCGTTGGGCAAAAAAAGTCATATCCATACTACGTTCCTCGTGGGATGGAGAGGGGGCAAGACATGGGATGTTTTTATCCATCATAAGGAAGACATTTGATTCCCTCTCGTGGTCCTACCTTTTTCGAATGTTGGAACAATGGAACTTTTGCCCCAAATTTATTGCCTCACTTCATTCTCTTAACAGCAATCCCACAGCTCAAATATTTTTGCAATGACATGAATCAGAACCATTTGCTATCTTCTCTGGCACTCGTCAAGGGTGTCCGCTTTCTCCTCTTTTTTCATAATAGCGATGGAGACCTTAGCTATAACGATTTGTCAAGATTCTAACCTATTAGCGATCATGAGTAGAGATTGAAACCACAAATGCATGCTTTTTGCAGGTGACCTGCTGTTATTTCTCACCTCCCCACACATCACTTTACCGCAGTGGATCGCTTTTGCCAGATTTCTGGCCTGAAGGTCAACTGTGCTAACTCCTGAATATTAACCTACCAGATGCAATGCAAAAATGCCTACAGGCCCAGTATTCCTTTTTGTGGCAAACCCCCTCACTTCCCTACCTTGGGGTAAAGTTGACCCCACAAATTTCTTTGCTATCCAGCGCTATTTACTAAGCTGTTGGAGGATTTGAGGACTTAGTCTGATGCAACCCTGTCTTGGATGGGTAGGATTGTCTCTGTAAAGATGATGGTTTTGCCCAAAGTACTATGCTATTTTAGCACCCTACCTGTTTCATTACCAACAGAGGGTTTGAGGCAAATCCAAACAAAAATCTTTAAATTAATTTTGGGCGCTGGGGGCAAAAGGCTGGCCCAAGCTACTATTCATGCACCCAAAGACTTGGGCAGCTTGGGGGTGCCGGACATTTAGAAATATTATATTGCAGCCCAACCTATGCAGCTCTGCCAACTATACCATACTTATTACAGGCCAGACTGGGTAGCTTTAGAGGCCCAAGCATGCTCCCCTTTGCCCATAGACTTAGTGCTTTGGACCCCCTTCAGATATTGAAAGTCCATTTTGTGCCCCATGCTCTCCCATTCTCTTAACCTTTGGGACTTGACTTGTAGACGATTGCCTCTCTGCTGCCCCCACACCCCAATAGCGCCCTTATTTAATACCCACAATTTCCTCCAGGTATGCTGCCTGCTTTATTTAGTTGGTGGAAGAATAAGGGACTTTATCACATAGGAAACTTCCTTGACCATAGAGAGGTGTGTCCCCCTTCGTATTTTGTGCAGGATTTGGAGATGCCCCCAGCTGAGAGCTTTTGCTTACAACAAATACATAATTGTTTCGCTCTTTGTAGAAGAAAAGTCCTGATCTGGTAATTGGTAGACAATTAGAAAACAGATGAATACAAGAAACTCTCCAGCAGAGCTGCATCTCCATGCTGTACAAATATTTTGTCTCCCTTTCATCGAAACTCCCCTACCAAATCGCTTGGAAGAGGGAACTGGGCATGGCCCTTGAAGTGGAGGATTGGCGATCCTAGAAAACACGCCTACACAAGGGCATTATGAATGTTGCCCTGATCGAGGCTGGGTACAGAGTTTTTGTGAGATGGTATTTGGTACCAGAAAGCCTTGCTAAGATGTACCCAGATTCGTCACTGAAAGGAATATGGACCTTGAGCCATAGCTCAGCCATTTTGTGTAAAAATCCTTCTATAAGATTACTGTATTAAATTATGTATAAGTACATGGATCTTCACCCATGTAGTCCTTTATAAATACTTTGTTATGAGTTATAGGCTTTGTGGTTTTCACAAGAATGTTATTTTTGAATGTTCCAGACAAGTTTCGATCTAAGTGAGACCTAGCAGTCTAGTTTATCTGTTAACCGCCAAAAGTCCTATGACATGTCATGTATAATCTAAATATGTAGTCTAAGGGACACTGGGCGTGTTTTGTTTTTCAATGTATATAAGTTTGTACGAAATAAACTGATGTCAGGTTATTCTGAACGAACCATATTGTAACGCTCCTGCGTTTTTATATGGTGTGGATTTTCAGCTGCAGAAATAGTTCCACGTCAGTAGTCATGTAAGAGATATGCTGAGATACCATTCCCAACCTCAATGACTCATCATGTGTGGAAGGTCTTATTTCAGCCAGTAAATACACACAATTAGCAAGCTGGTTCTTAGAGTGACTTTATGCATGTGGTAACACAATGATGAAGGTTGAGGGATAGGTTGAGTGGAGGTGGTAGGTGATAGACACTTGAAGGTGAGACAGTAGCAGATGGATGCAGGAAGGTTTAGCAATGTTGTATGATAGCAGATGATAGAATAGCAGGTGGACATACAAAAGAGATCAACCCAGTGCAGAAAAGTAGCAGTAGTCTCAAGAGCTAGCAATCTAGTTTATGCAGATGTGATAAACAGTCTCTACTATGCAGAGCTAGATAGTGTAAGCTTAGTATAAGTTTATAGAGAATTCCCCTGCGGGGTACTTAGCACTATTAGCGATACAGCCGAAGGGTGGTTCAGGAGAGGCGGATGATCCAGTAGCGGGATACAGGGATCAGCGCAGCGAGGTTCCGTCAGCGAAGTAAGCTTGCAAGCATGGAAGCTTCAAGCAAGGTTAGCATCCAGATAAGGGTGTTTGAACGAACACATGTGAGTGAGAACCGACGCCTTAAATAGCCATCTAGTCCGGCGCTGAGTGATGACAGCTCCAGTCTTAAAGGTGTATGCGCACCTTTCCAAAAGTAAATGGTAGGGCGCATACACTTGTGGAAAGTGTAATTTAGGGTACCAAAGGTACCGGAACATTACAATACCCCCCCCTTAAGGCCTGCTCCTGAAGGCCTCTGGAGCTGGTTTGTCTGGGTATCTCGCATGAAAATTGCGGATTAATCTAGGGGCATGTATGTCAGAGGTGTTTAGCCAGGTGTCGTCTTGGGGCCCATAGTTCTTCCATCTAACCAAGTACTGAAGTCTTCTTCTGTAGATACGAGAATCCAGAATCTCTTTTATCTCGTATTCTTCTCCACCTTCAACTTGTACAGGAGGGGGAGGTGGAATATTAGGCCTTATTCCTTGGTCCGGAACATGGGGTTTTAGTAGCGACACATGGAAAATGGGATGGATTTTTAGGTCCATTGGCAATGTAAGCTGCACTGCAGCTTTTCCAATAAGTTTCTTGATTGGGAAAGGTCCCAAGAACACAGGTCCAAGCTTTTTACTAGGGATCTTCAGTCTCAAGTTTTTTGTTGAGAGCCAAACGAGGTCCCCGATAGTATACTGTGGAGAAGGTCTTCTACGAAGATCATAGTACTTCTTTTGTTGACTGTGAGCGTGTGCAATGGTAGTATTTAGTAAACCCAGAGAATCCTTTATTTGGGAAAGATAGTCTGAGGCTACTGGGTTATTTGAAGGAAGGATGCGTGGAGGGAGAATAGAGGGATGGAACCCATAGTTCAAGTAGAACGGACTCTGCTTGGTTGTACTGTGAGTTGCGTTGTTGTAGGCAAATTCTGCCAGGGGGAGAAGATCCAACCAATCATCCTGTTGGTAAGAAGTGTAACAACGTAAATACTGCTCGATGCATTGGTTGACTCTTTCAGTCTGTCCGTTGGTCTGCGGATGGTAAGGAGAAGTGAGCTTCCGCTCAATCCGTAGTATGTGACATAGTTCTTGCCAGAATTTAGAAATAAATTGGGATCCACGGTCAGACAAAAGAGTTTTTGGGATACCATGTAATCTGAAGACATGTTTCATCAGGAGTTCTGCCGTTTGTTTGGACGAAGGTAGTCTGCGAATAGCAATGAAATGTGCCATCTTTGTCAGATGGTCCACTGACACCAAGATGGTATTGAATCCTTTGGAAGGAGGCAATTCTACGATGAAGTCCAATGACAGAACCTCCCATGGAGTTTGGGGTATTGGTAGACTGCATAGTAGACCGGATGGTCTCGTAGTGTCAATTTTGGACCTGGCACAGACATTGCATGAAGAGACGAATTTTTGTATAGATGTTTTCATGTCAGGCCACCAGAATTGCAGAGAAATCAAATTGAAAGTCTTTGTCATACCCATATGTCCTGCCATAGGCACATCATTCGATAATTCCAAAATCTTGGTGCGTAGGGTAGGTGGTATGTAAAGTTTGTCGTTGTAGTAGAGGAAGCCTTCTGCATCGGTATTTAGTTGTGGTGGGGGTGAATCCAACCTTATACCATGCAGAACCTCTTCCTTCAAGGAACGGACAACTCCAATAATGCGTTTGTGAGGTATTATAGGAATGGAAGGAATTTCAAAGTAGTTTTCTTCAGTTAGTCGTGATAGTGCATCCGCCTTTTTGTTCTTATCTGCAGGTGTGTAGGTCACTAGGAAGTTAAACCTTAGAAAGAATAGTGACCATCGTACCTGTCGATGCAAGAGAGTTTTGCTAGTCTGAAGATATTGGAGGTTTTTATGGTCCGTGTATATAATTATTGGTAATTGGGTGCCTTCGAGTAAATGTCGCCAATTCTCCAGAGCCAATTTTATAGCAAGCAGTTCCTTCTCACCCACGGGGTAATTTATCTCGGGACTGCTCAGGGATTTAGAAAAAAAGGCGACTGGATGAAGTGGTGAAGTGGGGGTAGGTCGTTGGGAGAGTATTGCTCCTACTGCCAGGTTTGACGCATCTACCTCCAGAATGTATTGGAGAGATGGGTCTGGATGGCGTAATATGGGAGCGGAAGTAAACCTTGTCTTTAACAAGTGGAAAGCCTTATTTGCTTCTTCTGACCATTTAAATGGTATTTTTATGCTAGTGAGCTGTGTGAGGGGTCTCACAATAGCAGAAAAGTTTTTTATGAACTTCCTGTAGAAATTTGAAAATCCCAGGAATCGCTGTAGCGCCTTGCGTGTAGTTGGTGTAGGCCAATCCTGAATGCAGGATATTTTACTCATGTCCATCTCGATTCCTGTTTTGGATATGATGTAGCCTAGAAAGAGTACCTCATCTTTATGGAACAAGCATTTCTTCAGCTTCACATAAAGATTATGTGCAAGCAATCTCGATAATACAAGTCTTACATGTCTTATGTGTTCAGACAGGGTCCGTGAATATATAAGTATATCGTCCAGATATACCACAACACAGACATCTAGTAAGTCTTTAAAAATATCGTTTATAAATCGTTGGAAAACTGCAGGGGCATTGCATAGGCCGAATGGCATCACAAGATATTCGAACAATCCGTATCTAGTTCTGAACGCAGTCTTCCACTCGTGTCCATCACGGATTCGAATGAGATTGTATGCTCCTTTCAGGTCTAATTTTGAAAAATAGGTAGCTCCACGCACCTGCTCAATGAGCTCAGGGATAAGCGGTAGAGGATAGCGATCTTTTATTGTGATAGCATTCAATTTCCTGTAGTCGATGATAGGTCTGAGACTTGAATCTTTATTGCGAACAAAAAAGAGTCCTGCTGCTGTGGAAGAAGTGGAAGGTCTAATAAAACCTTTTTCCAAGTTCTCATCCAAATAGGTTTTGAGATGGGCAAGTTCATCCTGTGAAAGAGGATAAACATGACCGAACGGCAATTTGCTATTTGGGAGTAGATCGATGCTACAATCATAGTCTCGATGAGGAGGTAATGCTTGAGCATTTTTCTCAAGAAAAACCTCAGAAAGATCCTGATAACATAGTGGTGCAATCTCATCTGTCACCACAGACAGAATCTTCCCGGAAAACGGGAGGTTACACGTTTCCTCGCAATAACAAGAAGGGAAGGTCAAGGACCGTTTCTTCCAATCTATGGTTGGTTGGTGTGTGTGCAACCAGGGAAGTCCCAACACAATGGGAAAGTGGGGTGATGGTATTAAATCGAAGGTAGAAGTCTCCCTATGAGACTCGTTAATAGTGACTAGAAGTGCTTGTGTCTGATCGGTGATCGGACCAGAGGATAACGGAACACCGGTAATAAGACTTACTGAGACAGGTTTGAGTTTAGAAATAATAGGAATTTTATTTAAAGCAGCAAAACATATATCCATATAATTTCCACAAGATCCTGTGTCAATCATGGCCTTAGTAGTAATCCTGTTCTGGTCCCACTGTAATGTCAAAAAAACAGAAATGTAGGGGTTAGTGAATGAAGTTGTCAATCCTCCTAGAGAGACATGTGAACACTCACCCTTCTTTTTGTTGACTAGGGGACAGACGTTTATCTTGTGATCTGGGGATGCACAGTACAAGCAGAGATTTTCATTTCGTCTTTTGGCTTTTTTCATAGTTGATAGCGGTGGGCGTATGGTTCCTACCTCCATAGGAACGGCCAGACTCCGAGAGGAAACGGATAATGGCATTCCCATCTTTTCAGCCTTTCTTTCTCGTAGTCTTCTATCTATGGTAATACTGAGTTGTATTAATGCATCCAGGGTTTTTGGCAGATCCGCTCGGGCGAGCTCGTCCTTAACGGCTTCTGATAGGCCAAGCCTAAATTGGGTTTTCAGAGATGCATCATTCCATTCTGAATCAAGGGTCCATCTCTTGAACTCTGAGACAAAGTCTTCCACAGGCCTCCTTCCTTGTTTCAAGGATCTTAACTGAAGATCAGCAGTACTCTGCCTATTGGGGTCATCATATAGGCTAGTGAGCTCTGCCAGGAACAAGGCATAGGAGTTGAGAAGCTGGTCGTTTTTCTCAAAAAGAGAATCTGCCCAGGCTCGAGGATCGCTTGATAGGTAAGAAATAATAGTACAAACCTTAATGTGATCAGTAAGGTAGGTACGAGGTTTTAGCAAAAAAAGTAACTCACATGCGTTTTTAAATTCGCGAAATTTTTTGCGATCGCCTGTAAATACCAAAGTGGGATTTATCTTGGGTTCAGGGGACTGAGCAGAGGTAAGTTGTGTCAGTCTAATTACCTGCTGCGACAGAGCCTGATTGTCTTCTTTTAAT
The DNA here is from genome assembly GCF_965119305.1 of Pelophylax lessonae. Taxonomy (NCBI): domain Eukaryota; kingdom Metazoa; phylum Chordata; class Amphibia; order Anura; family Ranidae; genus Pelophylax; species Pelophylax lessonae. The sequence goes on along the minus strand of NC_138769.1, from coordinate 140,734,300 downwards.
TCAGCAAGTGCGTGTATTAACGCAGATACTTGCTGTTTTAATTGTGTCACCTGAGTGGTTATTTCTGGAACTATTTCTGCTGAATCCATTTTTAGGTTCGTTCAATCTGTAACGCTCCTGCGTTTTTATATGGTGTGGATTTTCAGCTGCAGAAATAGTTCCACGTCAGTAGTCATGTAAGAGATATGCTGAGATACCATTCCCAACCTCAATGACTCATCATGTGTGGAAGGTCTTATTTCAGCCAGTAAATACACACAATTAGCAAGCTGGTTCTTAGAGTGACTTTATGCATGTGGTAACACAATGATGAAGGTTGAGGGATAGGTTGAGTGGAGGTGGTAGGTGATAGACACTTGAAGGTGAGACAGTAGCAGATGGATGCAGGAAGGTTTAGCAATGTTGTATGATAGCAGATGATAGAATAGCAGGTGGACATACAAAAGAGATCAACCCAGTGCAGAAAAGTAGCAGTAGTCTCAAGAGCTAGCAATCTAGTTTATGCAGATGTGATAAACAGTCTCTACTATACAGAGCTAGATAGTGTAAGCTTAGTATAAGTTTATAGAGAATTCCCCTGCGGGGTACTTAGCACTATTAGCGATACAGCCGAAGGGTGGTTAAGGAGAGGCGGATGATCCAGTAGCGGGATACAGGGATCAGCGCAGCGAGGTTCCGTCAGCGAAGTAAGCTTGCAAGCATGGAAACTTCAAGCAAGGTTAGCATCCAGATAAGGGTGTTTGAACGAACACATGTGAGTGAGAACCGACGCCTTAAATAGCCATCTAGTCCGGCGCTGAGTGATGACAGCTCCAGTCTTAAAGGTGTATGCGCACCTTTCCAAAAGTAAATGGTAGGGCGCATACACTTGTGGAAAGTGTAATTTAGGGTACCAAAGGTACCGGAACATTACACATATGCTGTCTGTGTAGTGAGTTTTATGTAGTGAGTGGCATCCAGGCTTGCGAGTCCAGAGGTCAACCGGGTCGAGTCCGCAAGTCTACCGATTTGGAGTGGTTAACCCCAACAGTCACCCTCCTGTTTTAGAGGCTGTGACCAGATAGGTTCTGTCCTCCATATGTGGTGGACCTACCCCAAGGTCCAGCGTTTCTGGATACGGGTCCACTCCTTAATCCACTTGGTCACTATGGTTAACATTACAAAAGATCCTCGGATCGTGCTACTCAATGAACCTGTTGATAATATTCTAGATCCACTCAGACTATAATCATGTTACATGAAAAACAAGTCGGTGTCCTGAGGGACAAACAACCCCTATTTGAAGGGATATGGACCCCCTGGCTTTCTTATCTTCAGGTTTCAAACACCTGAGGCTGACACCAGTTTGATCGCTGGGTGGGATTCTAGACGGACGGGCTCTCACTCTTTTCTTTCTCTTGCCTTGTTTTTCTTTTCCCTCTTTCTCTTTTTCCTTTTCCTCTCTTCTCTTGCTTTGTATTTTATTTATTTTATTTTTTTTTTTTTTTACTTTTTACTGTTTATGTTGTCAGTTTTATTTTGTAATACTAGGTGCTACCCAACAATGTTCTTTGTTGTTACTCTAAACTTTGATAAAAAACATGACACGGAAAATACTGGATTTCCTTTCTGCTGCATCAGCATCTTCGTTTTTGAGAGCTGTACCGTTCGGTTTCATGCAGTGGAAAAGTGCCACCGTACCGTACCGTACCGAACCGTTCCTACACTATACCATGCAGTACCAGCAGTGGAAAAGCACAAAAGCGAGCAGAACCGTTCGGTTCCATGCAGTGGAAAAGCGCCATAGGTGAAACACATTCTCTATTTTGTTCCATGTTGAAAAGATTCACCAATCACAGAACTGAAACAGCAGAAGTTACGTTCCCTTACTTCCTGCTTCCATTGATCTTTTGATTCTTGTATTGAAACCCACTATAGTTGCTCTTTGTCCAGATAAACCATGGAACTAAAATTTCTTTATCATTTTCCTTTTTTTTCATACATTTTTTTTTTGGACAATACCAAATTTACCTTATAATGCTTAGACTGCATTGTCAGTTATTGCTCTCAATCTGTTCAAGAGCTGGGATATAGAGAAGTCGGGTAACTGTAACTTTGGTGTAGCAAAGTCCACAAAAAAAGGACCTTTTAGCAGTTCAATAAAACATTGATGCTATGCACTCTTGAGGAGGAGGAACCATCTATATTTTTTTAGAAAAAATGATTATTATGTACACATTAGAAAACATGGCTACTATGCACCTAGAGGAGAATGAAAAGGCTGCAACAGGTGTTTACAGAAAAAGCTGATATGTGTGCCTGGGGGGGGGGGGGGGGTGGAAGGAAAGGGCAGGCAAGCAGCTGGATGTTGGGTGTTCACATTTTCATTTGTTCTGAAAATGTAAACTAACCCTTTAATTGTAGATTTCTGTGTAAACCTGAACACAAACCACAGTCAGTGCTAACTGTTGGCTTGAAGCATAGAAAATAAAGGCATAGGAAATAAACTGGAAACCTAAGTTGTTTGGCCAACTGGAGAGCTGTCCGGTGTTTCTATATTTAGCCAAAATTCACAGGTAGCTGTAGATGACTGGAGAAACTTCCAGAATGTCAGTTGTCATAGAGAATGCCAGTACATAAAACTGAAAAAAACCTGTGCTTATTGTCTGACTGGAGACACTGGAAACTTCCAGATTTTTTTATTATATATCTGGCATGAATCTACCAGCAGCTTTTGATAATAGAAAGTTCTTCCAGAAAAATTCCCACATGAACAGACGTGAAGAAAATAAGCCCACCCTCCTGAAGACATTAACAAAAAATGAATGATGGTTGTGGATGGAAGTATTCTGTTCTGGCTATTTTTTATGTATTCATTTATTTATTTTTTGCCATTATCCATTACTTTTGTACATGGGGCAGTATAACCTGACAGGCTATGAGTTCTAGAAATGTATGTGTCCCCCATTAAATTATAAAGAAACACACTTGTTTCCTAACCAACTATATTGCTGCATCGAACTTTGGAAAGCTTAAATATTTCCTGGTCATCACCAACCAAACAAAAAAATTCAGAAATGTTTTCAACAGGTAACTGTGTTTGAACAGCAGTTTAGTAAATGGTTTCCCAGTCTGGCAATGAACAACTTTATTGGGCTACAAAAAAAGTCCTGGAATATTAAACCTTTCCATTAAAGACAGTTTGGCAGTGAACATGCTTTAATTATGTTCTAAATTATGCACATTTGAGTGTTGAATATATATGATAAATATGTTTTAAGGAGATTAGCAATATCTGAAAAATAAATAATACTGTTCTGAAGTGAAAATGTCACACCTTTTTGTTGTAAAATTCTAATAAGCTATATTTATTGAGTGTATTAGTGTAATACCTCATTTACACTTCCTATACAAATGTGTCATTGTGATGAAAACTGTGAGTCAACAAAATGACATGAAATAATTTTCTTACACTCAATAAAAAAATATTTTATATTAAAAAAATCTCTTATGTAGTGGATAGAATGACTTTACTTTTAGACTCCCAAGGGAACACTAATTGAATGGAAATCTCTCTAACAGAGACCCAGAGAGCAGTAAAACTCTAACAAGAATTGTATTCTTTCCCAACTCTAACTGAAACCTAGGCTGGCCATAGATAAGTCACACTTTTTTTCATTCCACCAGCAGGTTTAACAAAATAAAAAATGACCTGATTCCCTCATTCACACACTTGATATGAATGGGAGAATACTCCCATTGTACCTTTGTATTCTGACAGCGAGGAGACTTTCTCTCTGTCAGATAACACTGATCAGCACTATAGGCTATAGCCTGAGCTATTGATTGTGCAGAAAGTTTCCAACAGGGTTGTTGTCCAGAAGTCAATAGCTAGATTAACTTCTGTTTAACCACAGTGCCCATACATGGATCGAAATGTGGTTAGTCCCCGCTGAACTAGTCGAGTTTTGATCCATGTATGGTCAGCTTAACACAATTTGGCTGGACATAAACTTTAAATATGAAGTGATTCAATTATTTGAACATTGTTGCCCCTCTTGGATTTCTGAATATTATACTACACTATACAAATTCACAAAATAATTAAACAAAAATGAGCCCTAAAAAAGCTGTACACAATGATTTTAATGTTTTTTTTCAGTTTCTGCTAGAGTAGTGAAGGCTTAAAACCCCTGTCATTATTATTATTATTATCATTATTATTATTATATTACTTCATTATTCCTTGTGTACTCACAAGCCATGTTGTGTTTATTATCATATCACATATATTACTATTGTTTGTCACAAATACCTCTTATATTGTTTCTTGATTTGTAATATCTAATATTTATTAAATAAAAAGAAATTGCACTAAAACCCCTGTCATTTTATGTTTGTGAACAATTGAGAAAGTTTACTTTCATTTTTATTCCTAGAAGTCAGAACAGCAAGTTAGAGGAAAGCTCCTAAAATGTTGGGAATTCTACTAGATTCCCTTTTCCATTTTTTTTGCATTTAAACAAGTGTTGCTTTAAGGAAGCCTATTTAAATGAATGGGTTGAAAATATACCAAAATGGTCTAGAAGATGAACCAGCACTATGTTTGGCAACAAAGAGCACAACAATACAAAGTAGTGCATTACTGTGTTTGGTGGTGCACTGCAATGCACGTGAAATGGTGCTAAGTTGTCTGAGTGCATTGAGGTGCCATTCCAGCCCAATGTGCTAATGGACATAATGCATCAATGGACTTCATGCACATTGTAGTACTGCAGTGCACTACATAAGAAAAGTGTGAACATGGCCCCAAACAATTGTCCTTTGAACAGGTGCCTCCATTAGAAATTTCCCTTAACCTATTTTAATGTGGACAACTATGACATTTTGGATTTGTCATTCCTATTTTTTGTGACAATGGTCATCAATACAAAAACAGGGATGAAGCTCCCTAATGAAGGCATAGACACCATTAAACAGTTGACAGGATTCCTGATCTGTTTCAACAAATAAAACACTTTAATCAGTATTTCCCAAACAATCCTCCTTGCAGTTAAGACATTCTTTTATCTGCAAACATATTAACTTCAAACACAGCAGAAAAGCAGATTTAGGAGCACATCACAAGATGTTGGCACTGAAGACAGCAAAAAGGTAAACTAAAGATTAAAATTCCTTCTCGTGTTTACAGACTAAATTGTTTGACTGTTGCAGAAGATTGTGGAGCAATATTTGGCAAATGTGAGTCTCACAAGCAACAGACGAATTAAGAACACCCGACAAAACAACAAAACGATCCTCCACAGTTGACGATGCCAAAAGCCATGTAGAGCCACCATATGTTTAAATTGAAGATTTCTCATCTGTCTAAGGAGAATTAATTTTGCTGTAGGAAAAACGAAAGTCCTTTTCACTGAGCCTTCTAAAAGACGGCTGTTCTCATCAATAAATGATTTGGTTTGCTAGCCGTGGCAAGCAGAGAAGTTGAAAAAATTAAAATAAAAACAGGTGCAGCTGGATAATATTTCTTTATAATTACTCTTCATAAAAAAGACAAGAGCCTGCTTAAATTAATTATTCTTGTGGCGGTAAGAAACAGGATTGTTCAAAGTGCTAATTATATTTAAAAAAAAGAAGTAACAGAAATGTTATACAGCTACAACAGTAAAGAAAATGTATGTGTTTATGATTTTTGTTTTTTATAAAATGCAGATGTGGACAATATGAATCAAAGTGAAACACTTTTTATGGAAAGGAATATCTTTCAGTTCAAATATGAATTGAATGTGACTTTTGAACTTGAGAAAGCGCAGTGAAGCCCAAAATTGTCTTTTTTTGTTCCTTGTGACTAGGGATGATCGAACGGTTCGGGTCGACCATCAGTTCGACCTGAACATTGACTGTTCGAAAATTCGGCCGAATTACGAACTTTTTGCCGAAAAAGTTCAGAATTCGGCAGCCAGAACCGACCAAAATGCAATGGGACAGGAACTGGGCTTTAAAAGCCTGTGATTGGACCAGAACCATTAGTAAAAGCCAATTGAGGGGGCAGGAGGATGCTAGGAATGTGATTGGAGTGACTAGGGGATCGAGAGGCCAATCAGTAGTGAATACGCCCCCCAGTATATAACATAGCCCCGCCAAATCTCTAGCACTGTAATACAGGGGCTGTGGAAGAGAGTGGAAGCAGTTCTGTTACTCCTGCTTCAAAAGTGTCATTTAGCAATTATTAGTGTGAGGAAAGGGATATCTAGTGTAGTTAGGGTACTATTTTCCACTAAAGTTAGATTCAATAATCTAGTTTCTGTAGGGAAAGTGTTAAGTGTCAGGGTGACTGTAGTGTAGTGTAGGGTGAACTGACTCTGACTGCTATGGCAGGATGACCAAACTCTTCCATGTCAGGGTGACCGCCATAGAAACAAGATCGTTTGTCTTAGATTTGCAGTAGAGCAGGCATAGGGCTCCGCTACTTTCACACCTGGCCGTTTTTGTTGCAAGCGTTTATTGGGCTTTTTTGTGGACGTCTTTGGAGGCAGGCATGACATCTGAACTTCTGTGTAGGGGTATATATACACACACACATAAATGTATATATACACATACACACATATAGGTGTGAAAGTAGCGGAACCCTATGCCTGCGCTAATGAAATTATTTGCAGGCATGTGGCTCCGCTCCTATCACACCTATATGTGCGTATGTGTATATATTCATATATGTGTGTGTGTACATATACCCCTATACAGAAGTTCAGATGTTATGCCTGCCTCCAAAGATGCCCAAAAACCCCCCCAAAAAAACGCCTGCAACAAAAATGCCCAGGTGTGTTGTTGCAGGCGTTTTTTGGGCATTTTTTGGGCGTCTTTGGAGGCAGGCATAACATCTGAACTTCTGTATAGGGGTATATTACACACACACACACATATATGTATATATACACATACACACATACAGGTGTGATAGGAGCGGAGCCACATGCTTGCAAATAATTTAATTAGCGCAGGCATAGGGTTCCGCTACTTTCACACCTATATGTGTGTATGTGTATATATACATATATGTGTGTGTGTATATATACTCCTACACAGAATTTCAGATGTTATGCCTGCCTCCAAAGACGCCCAAAAAATGCTCAAAAAAACGCCTGCAACAAAAACGCCCAGGTGTGTTGTTGCAGGCATTTTTTTGAGCATTTTTTGGGCGTCTTTGGAGGCAGGCATAACATCTGAACTTCTGTATAGGGGTATATACACACACACACACATATATGTATATATACACATACACACATACAGGTGTGATAGGAGCGGAGCCACATGCCTGCAAATAATTTCATTAGCGCAGGCATAGGGTTCCGCTACATTCACACCTATATGTGTGTATGTGTATATATACATATATGTGTGTGTGTATATATACCCCTACATAGAAGTTCAGATGTTATGCCTACCTCCAAAGACGCCCAAAAAATGCCCAAAAAAACGCCTGCAACAAAAACGCCCAGGTGTGTTGTTGCAGGCGTTTTTTTTGGGCATTTTTTGGGCGTCTTTGGAGGCAGGCATAACATCTGAATTTCTGTTTAGGGGTATATATACACACACACATATATGTATATATATATACATATACACACATATAGGTGTGATAGGAGCGGAGCCACATGCCTGCAAATAATTTCATTAGCGCAGGCATAGGGTTCCGCTACTTTCACACCTATATGTGTGTATGTGTATCTATAAATATATGTGTGTGTGTATATATACCCCTACATAGAAGTTCAGATGTTATGCCTACCTCCAAAGACGCCCAAAAAATGCCCAAAAAAACGCCTGCAACAAAAACGCCCAGGTGTGTTGTTGCAGTCGTTTTTTTGGGCATTTTTTGGGCGTCTTTGGAGGCAGGCATAACATCTGAATTTCTGTTTAGGGGTATATATACACACACACATATATGTATATATATACATATACACACATATAGGTGTGATAGGAGCGGAGCCACATGCCTGCAAATAATTTCATTAGCGCAGGCATAGGGTTCCGCTACTTTCACACCTATATGTGTGTATGTGTATCTATAAATATATGTGTGTGTGTATATATACCCCTACTCAGAAGTTCAGATGTCATGCCTGCCTCCAAAGACGTCCACAAAAAAGCCCAATAAACGCCTGCAACCAAAACGGCCAGGTGTGAAAGTAGCGGAGCCCTATCCCTGCTCTACTGCAATTCTAAGACAAACAATCTTTTTTTTTTCTGGTTCTGGACATGCTACAGAGCTGAAACTTCACAGGTACACTTTTTACATCCCCCAGACACTAAATCCAAAGAAATCTCTTTTTTTTTTTTCAATAATTTGTTTAATAATTGGCTCTCTATCAAAAACGACAATTTTTAAGAACTTTTTTTGTGTGATTAATAGTCCCTGGGGCATGACCCAGAACCCTAGGCACTTTTCAGGGGCATTTATTGGGTTTTAGGGCTTCAAAATTGTGTTTTTTTGATTACCGAAGTTCGGGTCCTATTGTTTTCAATGGGGTTCTGGAATCCGGGCCCGAACTTTTGGGAAGTTCGGGTGTTCTGGTTGAACCTGACTTTTCAAAAGTTCGATCATCCCTACTTGTGACATGTACATTTGATTAAAGACAAAGAAGGAAGATCTGTGTTTGTTATTTCGGATTCATATGTATAGCAATGTTTGGGAGAATGCTGGATGTTTTAAAGCATGGATATTTAATGGTTACAGTACTTGCAGCTCACTTTTGCCTGTTTATATATATACAGTACTATGAAAAAGTTGAGGCAGGTGTGAGGTGTTGGGGATCATTGTCCTGCTGCAGAATAAATTTGAGGCCAATCACATGCCTCTTTGATGGTATGGCATGATGAAGTATCTGCCTGTATTTTTCAACATTGTGGACACCATTGATTCTCACCAAACCTCCAACTCCATTTGCAGTTACAAGGAACATTCACCATACTTAACTGTTACACAACACAGGGGGTGTACTGGCGCAAAGAGAAATTAGAGGGATACCATCAATTTCTATCATATAGGACAAATTGTGGAAATTCCATACTAGCGTGGCACATATAAAGTCCAGAAGTCCATAAAAACCAAGTCTTTAAACACTTGAAGGCTGCTCTGTCCCAAGTTAGAAGAGGAACTTGCAGTGGACTGTAAAAGAAAGGCAGGGGCCACTTTAAGTGTAATAGGACTCAAATTTTATTGGAGAAATCAGCACACTATATACTCACAAGCGAGTAACAAGAAACAGCAGTGGATAATGGCCGTAGAGTTCATCCAGAGGATCGATAGATCCGGGTGCCTGTGGAAAAGGATCCGACCGATCCACTGTGTAGTCTGCTCGAGTCGATAGGAAACGGCTTGTCCGGAACCCAGGGGATACTATCGGGGCTTCCGGCGGCGTACTTCTGGCTTCCGGCTTGGACATGGAGCGTGATGACGTAGGCAGGCGACACGTTGTGGGAGCATGCGCTCCTTCCTCAGGCCTCTAATGGCACCATCTTGGAGAAGGGAGTTATATAGGGAAGCCTATTAACGTTTCCCTATATAACTCCCTTCTCCAAGATGGCGCCATTAGAGGCCTGAGGAAGGAGCGCATGCTCCGACAACGCGTCGCCTGCCTACGTCATCACGCTCCACGTCCAAGCCGGAAGCCGGGAGTATGCCGCCAGAAGCCCCGACAGTGTCCCCTGGGTTCGGGACAAGCCGTTTCCCGTTGGCCGAATATTAGATGGGTGTACCTGGGTCCCACTGGTTTCCACCAGTTCTGTGCTGATGGCCCTCCTGGACATCTTCTGATGTTGAAGGAAAGTAGGCATAATGTATCTTTCATCTGCTGCATTAAGTTTTCTTGGCCGCCCACTGAGTCTACGATCCTCAACATTGCCCGATCAATGGTATCCTGAGAAATACTTTGCATTTTGTTCATTGATAAAAAAATAAACAAATCTAATGTATTTTTAAAGCATTCCTACTTTACAGCATTTCTTTACACCTGCCTAAAACGTGTTCACAGTAATATATATATATATATATATATACACACACAGTATTTCACAAAAGTGAGTTCACCCCACACGTTTTTGTAAATATTTTATTATATCTTTTCATGTGACAGCACTGAAGAAATGACACTTTGCTACAAAGTAAAGAAGTGAGTGTACAGCTTGTAAAACAGTGTAAATTTGCAGTCCACTCAAAATAACTCAAAACACAGCCATTAATGTCTAAACCACTGGCAACAAAAGTGAGTACACCCCTAAGCGAAAATGTCCAATTGGGATCATATTAGCCATTTTCCCTCCCCAGTGTCATGTGACTCGTTAGTTTCACAAGGTTTCAGGTGTGAATGGGGAGCTGGTGTGTAAAATTTGCTGTTATCACTCTCACTTTTTCATACTGGTCACTGGAAGTTCAAAATGGCACCTCATGGCAAAGAACTCTCTGAGGATCTGAAAAAAAGAATTGTTGCTCTATATAAACATGGCCTAGGCCAGTGATGGCGAACCTTGGCACCCCAGATGTTTTGGAACTACATTTCCCATGATGATCATGCACTCTGCAGTGTAGTGAAGCATCATGGGAAATGTAGTTCCAAAACATCTGGAGTGCCAAGGTTAGCCATCACTGGCCTAGGCTATAGGAAGATTGCCAAGACCCTGAAACTGAGCAGTAGCATGGTGTCAAGACCATACAATGGTTTAACAGGACAGGTTCCACTCAGAACAGGCCTCGCCATGGTCGAGCAAAGGGGTTGAGTGCACTGCTCAGCCTCATATTCAGAGGTTGTCTTTGGGAAATAGAAGTATGAGTGCTGTCAGCATTGCTGCAGAGGTTGAAGAGGTGGAGGGTCAACCTTTCAGTGCTCAGACCATACGTGGCACACTGCATCAAATTGGTCTGCATGGCTGTCGTCCCAGGAGGAAGCCTCTTTGAAAGATGATGCACAAGAAAGCCCGCAAACAGTTTGCTGAAGACAAGCAGACTAAGGACATGGATTACTGGAACCATGTCCTGTGGTCTGATCAGACCAAGATAAACTTATTTGGTTTTAGATAGTGTCAAGTGTGTGTGGCGGCAACCAGGTGAGGAGTACGAAGACAAGTGTGTCTTGCCTACAGTCAAGCATGGTGGTGGGAGTGTCATGGTCTGGGGCTGCATGAGTGCTGCTGGAACTGGGGAGCTACAGTTCATTGAGGGAACCATGAATGCCAACATGTACTGTGACATAGTGAAGCAGACCATGATCCCCTCCCTTTGGAGACTGAGCCACAAGGCAGTATTCCAACATGATAACGACCCTACACACCTTCAAGACAACCACTGACTTGCTAAAGAAGCTGTGGGTAAAGGTGATGGACTGACCAAGCATGTCTCCAGACCTAAACCCTATTGAGCATCCGTGGGGCATGCTCAAATGGAAGGTGGAGAAGCGCAAGGTCTCTAACATCCACCAGGTCCGTGATGTTGTCATGGAGGAGTGAAAGAGGACTCTAGTGGCACCCTGTGAAGCTTTGGTGAACTCCACGCCCAAGAAGAGGGTTAAGGCAGTGCTGGAAAATAATAGTGGCCACACAAAATATTGACACTTTGGACCCTATTTGGACATTTTTAATTAGGGGTGTAGTCACTTTTATTGCCAGCAGTTTTGGCATCAATTGCAGTGTGTTGAGTTGTTTTGAGGGGGACAGCAAATTTGCACTGTTATAAAAGCTGTACACTCACTACTTTACATTGCAGCAAAGTGTCATTTCTTCAGTGTTGTCACATGAAAAGATATAATAAAATATTTACAAAAATGTGAGGGGTGTACTCACTTCCGTGAGATACTGTGTGTGTGTGTGTGTGTGTGTGTATATATATATATAAATATATATATACAGTGGGGATCGAAAGTTTGGGCACCCCAGGTAAAAATTTGTATTAATGTGCATAAAGAAGCCAAGGAAAGATGGAAAAATCTCCAAAAGGCATCAAATTACAGATTAGACATTCTTATATGTCAACAAAAGTTAGATTTTATTTCCATCATTTACACTTTCAAAATAACAGAAAACAAAAAAATGGCGTCTGCAAAAGTTTGGGCACCCTGCAGAGTTAATATCTTGTACTGCCCCCTTTGGCAAGTATCACAGCTTGTAAATGCTTTTTGTAGCCAGCCAAGAGTCTTTCAATTCTTGTTTGAGGTATCTTTGCCCATTCTTCCTTACGAAAGTCTTCCAGTTTTTTGAGATTTCTGGGCTGTCTGTTTAAGGTCTATCCATAGATTTTCAATTATGTGGAGGTCAGGAGATTGTGAAGGCCATGGCAAAACCTTCAGTTTACGCCTCTTGATGTAATCCCCCGTGGATCTCGTGGTGTGTTTAGGATCATTATCCATTTGCAGAAGCCATCCTCTCTTTAACTTCAGCTTTTTCATAGATGCCATCAAGTTACCATCCAAAATTTTCTGAAATTTTATTGAATCCATTTTTCCTTCTACTCGTGAGATGTTCCCTTTGCCACTGGCTGCAATACAACCCCAAAGCATGATTGATCCACCCCCATGCTTAACAGTTGGACAGAGGTTCTTTTCATTAAATGCTGTGCCCTTCTGTGCCCCTTGTTCTCCAAATGTACCTTTGCTCATTCCTGCCAAAAAAAGTCAAATTTTAACCTCATCGGTCCACAGAACTTGTTTCCAAAATGCATCAGGCTTGTCTATATGTTCATTTGCAAAGTTCAAATGCTGATTTTTGTAGTGAGGGTATAGAAGAGGTTTTCTTCTGATGACTCTTCCATGAAGACCATATTTGTACAAGTATCTCTTTATAGTGGAATAGTATACCACAACTCCAGTGTCTGCCAGATCTTTCTGGAGGGATCGTGCAGTCAAACGTGGGTTTTGAATTGTTTTTCTCACAATCCTGCGAGCTGTTCTGTCTGATATTTTTCTTGGTCTTCCAGATCTTGCTTTAACTTCCACTGTTCTTGATGACTGCCATTTCTTAATTACATTCCGAACAGAGAATATTGACATCTGAAAATGCTTTGCTATCTTCTTATAGCCTTCTCCAGCTTTGTGAGCGTCAACTATTTTCAGTTTCAGTTTTCTAGACAACTGCTTAGAAGATCGCATGGTGCTGATTGTTGGGGCAAGGTCAGATGAGTCTGGGCATTTAAAACCTTTGATATTGACATCACCTGGTCTTCCCAGATGATGATTGAGAACTATCCATGACACTGGCAGGTCTCAGCCTTGCAAAGGGGGCAGTGCATGCTATAAATTCTGTAGGGGGCCCAAACTTCTGCAGACGCCATTTTTTTGTTTTCTGTAATTTTGAAAGTGTCAATGATGGAAATAAAATCTAACTTTTGTTGACATATTATAAGAATGTCTAATCTGTAATTTGATGCCTTTTGGAGATTTTTCCATCTTTCCTTGGCTTCTTTATGCACATTAATACAAACTTTTACCTGGGGTGCCCAAACTTTCGATCCCCAGTGTATATATATATATATATATATATATATATATATATATATATATATTAATACGGGAAGATAACTGCGCTAACTAATAAGATCCAGCAGCAACTTAAATGTGTTATAAATGGCAATGAATGTCAAATTAAGACACAATATGATGTTAACTCCAAGTGAATGTCCTCTTAAAGTCCCAGATATTCTCCAGAAATCAAACACAGTCCAAAATGGAAATTCCCAAGTCAGAAACGTGTGTCACCAATGATGTAGTCTCCTTACCGGATAAAGGAAAGGAAAAAGCCAAACTCAAATTAGGTCTGCCAGTCTCAGATCTGCAAGCCCATATTCATCTCAGATGATGGATGGAAATCATGTAAAGAAAACAGAAGCTTCCATAGCATAATACTGTTGTTAAATGACACCCTGAGAAGTGCACACCACCACCAGAGCAGATAAGGATGAAAGTTATGCACCAGCACCCCTATGTTCCAAATGCTTACCAGAAGATAGGTAAAGGGACACACAAAAGCCACCAAATTCAAAAGATCACCCCAACACCACTGCCTCTTACCAAATCACATATGGGTAAACGCCAAATGTCCCATGGATGACCCTCGGAACCAGCAGTAGGTGGAACGATCACTCCAAGTCACAACCAAGTATGCAATAAAAGAAAGCTTGATAGTGTAAAACCAACAAGCCCTTTATTCACAAATAGTAAATTTCACTCACAAACATAGGAAGCATCAAGCGTGGATACAGGGATTGAGATGAGCCACCGGCCGGTCGGCTTCTCCGCCCGTCCTCAACAAGCTGGTGACGTCAGCACGCCGCGACTGATGCATGTTTCGTCAGATATGACGTTTTCAAAACGTCATAGGCCGCCAGTACATCGGGATAGAAACATTTTCAAAAAAATATACCAAAGCTTGTACAACTTTCACTCAAATCAATATAACACACTTATTGGGATTTCTTTTTTTTTACCAGACATGTAGCAGAATACATTTCTGGAAGGTAAAACCTTCCAGAGGTCAGGCACAGATTGCACCATAAGGCACATACTAAGGCACTGATTTGTGACAGCAGCAATAACACAGTATGCAGCAATAATGCACACAGAATCAATAGTAGGACACTGTTCCAAGCAAGGTCTGTTTTACCCTGGACAACATCTGCTGGATGGGTGGCTGATTGGAAACACACTAACAGCTCTTCTAGGCTGCACATAGTACTTTGGCAGTGGTTCTGGTGACCAGATAGAAGAAGAGTATCATTGGTGTCCCTATACTATGCCTCCTAAAACAAGAACCTTTCTCTGCACTCAGTCTCACCATAACAAGTGGGGAACCTGTCCCTATCCTGTCCACTCTCAAAAAGTGATCCAAACCCACCAGGGCACTCCTAGTAATTAACACTGCCCCATCTAGGTTGGCCGCCAAAGATCACCAGGTATTGCAGCATCCAATCAGATAGCTGCTCTCCCTGAGACATCTATGGTGTCTGTAGGGGTACAATCTTACTCTAACCCTCCACTCAAACTCTAAAGTGATGTATCACCACCTACTGGAAGGAGGAAAAATTACACCTGCCTACATACTATCATCAAATCAACAGCAAGATATGCTCTAGTTGATATCCTGAGCTTCACAGAGTAAAGATGGGTATATAAGTTTAGTTTAATTTCATTCAACTCTGGGTTGAATGAAAAAAAAACCTGACAGATCCTTGCATTAACACAACACCAACATAACAATGTGTGATGTATGGAACTCTTGAGCTGAGCTATTGTATTCTGACGGGACCATTGGCTGCAAGTGCTGATCGAATGCTGTTTTTCCAGCAAGACTGTTCAACAGAAGCTGGTTGTTATATTGACTTCTGTTGAACAGATAGTGGTAGACATGTTTCTGCTGAATTGGCCGCATTTCAGTTTGTGTGTACCAGACTAAAATCTGAGATTGTGTTGGGAGGAAGAGTCCTGTACAAACAGCATCTAGTCCTATTATCTAGTTGGTGTCAGCAGTATAAATATTTTTCAGCAATTAACATACATTACAGTGACAAAGTATGTGGAATAAGCATAACAATACATGTAATTTTAGCTATGGTGTCATTATTGAGCTTAGGACATAATCACAAAATCCCAAGACACTATTCTTAGGAATAAAAGCTGCATATTGGAATGGGCTATTTGCCAACATATATTTCTGGTTCCCATCCAGTTGAATTTTATGATTAACTAACTGGAAACTGGGGGGATTGCAAAATATACAAGTCTGCCTTCTAAACATGTCCAGAAATGTACATTTAAAAAAAAAATGCCTATCTGTTATTGACATTTTTTTCTTTTGCTGGAATTCTTTAATTGTAGTGGTACTAAATTTGACCAAATTATTTAAGTACTTTGCATTGTAGCTACTTACCTACAGGCTTGCACAGTTGTACAGGCTGCTCTCCTGTACTGAAATAGTTTACTCTGATTTTACTGCAGACTGTGAGCATCTCATAGTGTACATTAGAAGCTGCAGTGAGCCAGAAAGAGCCCTCCTCATTCCCTCCCCAGTCAGTATTAGGCTCCATGTACACGGGACATTGTAAATGGCCGTTTAGGAGCAGTTGGGTCTTTTTTTTAGAAGCCCCTGAACCCACCTACATGTTATCTTATCTGTCCATGTACACAGGGTCGTTTACAGTCATTTGCAGGCAGTTGAGTTCAGGGACGTTTTTTGGAACGCAATTATTTGCGTTCGAACGTGTGTTTCCCAGCGTTTCAAGCGCAAAAACGTGACCGAACGTGATGAAATATGTTCAGCCACGTTATACGTTTTTTTTTCTTCCATTCAAAATCAATTTGTCCCTATGGAAGCCTATTGATTTGAATGGAAGGCGCACCGCAAGTCGGATCAGGATGGATGATCTGACTTGCGGTGCCACTTGCACTGTGAGAATCTTGAGGGGGAACTCCACGCAAAAAATGGGAAAAAAACTGCGTGGGGGTCCCCCCCCAGGTTTCAAACCAGGCCCTTCGAGTCTGGTATGGAATTTGAGGGTAGCCACACGCCGAAGAAACGGTGTGGAGTCCCCCCCACAATCCATACCAGACCCTTATCCGAGCATGCAGCCCGGTAGGGAAGGAAGGGGGAGGGGATGAGCGAACGGCCCCACCCCCCCCCCTGGACCATACGAGGCCACATGCCCTCAACATGGGGGGGTGTTGGTGCTTTGGGGCAGGGGGAGCTCTACACCCCCCACCCCAAAGAACCTTGCCCCCATGTTGATGAGCACAAGGGCCTCATCCCCACGACCCTGGCCGGTGGTTGTGGGGGTCTGCGGGCAGGGGGCTTCTCGGTATCTGGAAGCCCCCTTTAACAAGGGTGGCCCCCCAGATCCCGGACCCCCTCCCTATGTGAATGGGTATGGGGTACACTGTACCCCTACCCATTCACCTCATAAAAGGCAGTGTATGTAAATAACGACAGGAGACGTTTTGGAAAGTTTATTAAAAATATTCATCCAGTCTTCTTCACTCTGGTCTTCTCCCTCTCCGCTCTTCTGGTCTTCTGCTCTTTTGCTGTCCACTCTTCTGCTCTTTTGCCCTCGGCTCTTCTTTTTCCTCCGGTCCTCCTCAGATGATGTCTCCGGTAATTATGCCGGTCTCCGGTCTCTGCAGCTTGTTATATAGCCATTGTGGGCGTGGCCGCCAGGTGATGTCATCAGGAGACCCCGCCCCCTATCATCCTGATCCGACTTGCGGTGCGCCTTCCATTCAAATCAATAGGCTCCCGTAGGGAACCATTGATTTTGAATGGAGGCAGAAAAAACGCTGGTAAAAGCAACGTGGCCAAACGTGCAATAACGCAAATGGAAAAAGCTACTGAAAGCACGTTTAACAGCTGCTTTTTCCCGGCGTCAGAACTAGCTTTGCAGCATGTTTTTTCGAACGTCCCGTGTACATGGAGCCTTACTTTGGGTGGTCTGCATACAAATTTGGTCCTGCCTAGCAACTCCGACTCCTCCAGACTGACATCCATCCATCAAGACATTTTGGTCTTTACATAACCCCTCCCAAGAGCTAGTCCACTGCTTGTATTAGAAAATAGAAACAAGGTGCAGAACCTTCACATTGTAGCATTTGATTAATAGAATGATTTTATTGAAAGTTAATAACAATGCTTGTATTAGGGCTGAGGATTCTTAGGGTCAGGATGTTGTAATGTTTTCAAGAAGCTATGTACAGAACCCTGTTTACCCCTGTAACCAGCCATAATCTAGCTGCATTGCATCAGGAAGAATCAAAGGCGTAACTAGAACCTTCAGGGCCCCGATGCAAGAAACCATGAAGGGCCCCCCAGATCCCTGGCCGGGGCCCTTCCCTTCAAGCCCGGGGCTCTTCCCACTAATCCTGGGGCTCTTTAATCTCATTGCATGGCCTTTTATTATGGTCCCGCATCAGGATCCTTTCACAAGTTCTGCAGTGGGCCCCCTTCCTGCAATCTTGGGGCCTCCCCACAGTGGTGAAATGCCAGGGCCCGGTCGCAAGTGTGACCTTTGAGATCCTAGAAGTTCACCCACTGGTTTGCTACCGGGCCCCCTGGAGCATGGGGCCCGGTAGCGATTGCAACCCCTGCAACCCCTGTAGTTACGCCCCTGGGAAGAATAGAGGCCTAGCTATGACATCACTAAGTCTAAAATAAGGTATTTAATGAAAACAAAATGGTTTAATTAAAAAAAAAACAATAAGAATATACTATATATACATATATATATAGATATATATGTATATTAGCACGTTGATGATAGGGAGAGAAAGGAGCCAGGGAAGGCAAAGTATAAGCAAAATAAACTTCAGCTGTAAATCAAATATGTTGTTGCAAATGGTCCTGTCATATGTCCTTCTTTTAATGAAATTACATTATAACAGCAATGTATATCTATAGACATTTCTTTTCCCAAGGTTACAATGTTCATGTTCAGCTGTAGCCTTGTCACACTTTCCTGCTTTCTACTAATTTTGGCTCCAGCATGCTCGTAATCACCGCAGTAAAACTATGATGCTCAACCACTAATGGAGTATGCATCATCTGCAAGTTGATACGAAGAATCTACAGGATATATACAGTGCATGAACAAAGTAATAGGAAAACTATTTTTGTAACAAAAAATGCAATCTTTACAGTACTCTAAAAAAACATAATAATATTCATGGCCTAATTCTATGGTTCTAAGCCATTACAACATTTTTTACATTAAACAAGGGCTTTTATTTGTTCACATCATTCTTACATAATGAAAAGTGAGATTTGAAATTGCTAGATTGCATTCTTAACCTAAAATTCAACTTAGTTGAGGTATAATTCTGACTTTTTATAATCATTTTTGGACAAATTTTGTTAATAGCTTTATTATCTGATAGTACACTGGTCCTGGATTTAGGATGGATAATCCTAATAGATATACCTATCCACAACACTATTGGAAGACAGAAGGTGCAAATGCTGCACTTCAGGACCTAGCCACTATATACCAACTATGGGGTTTAATCATAAAGATATTTATGATTAAACCTAAGGGATATCAAACATGGCAGAGGAGCATAGCTAGGAGGAGTTCAGGCTAAAGCGTATCTTTACCTCTGTGTATAGTGACTGGGTTCCAGAGTGCGGTATTTCAACCTTCTGTTTTCCAATATGTTTCAGCTAACCTAGATAAACTTGTTTGAACTTTGGCCCAATCTGTGCTTTGGACTACAGAAGAAAGTTTTGCAATGCTTCGAGCTGCGCTACAAGTTTTTGTATATGGGTCACAGTATCCACAATAGGAATCTTATTTACAACCCATTCCAAAATTTAGCAAAATTTGTTCTTAACCTGCATAGTTAAAAAAGAAGAGGAGGAAATGGATTCACCTGTGCTTATAATGCTATGATTCATGTGTCTTCTATCCACGATCTATACCTAATAGGCGAAAGACAAGGGAGCGAGTAGGGGCAGCTGCCCTGGGTGCTGGAATTTACTGTAGGGATGGGAAAGATGTGTAATGAGCTCATTTTTCTACAAGGCTGAAAGGAGTAGCAACAACGGCATCATTGCTCCTGTCAGCCCAGTACTGGAAGCGGAAAGAAGAGGAAAGATCCTGGAGGAGGCATGGGCTGTATTCTCTCTCCCACTTTCTCCATCCTGCCAGTGCAGCACAATAGTATTAACAAGCAGACAGGGTTGTTCATAGGAATATGGGTGTGCAACACTTGCACGAAGGAGGTGTGGTAGAGAGAACACAGCCTGACACAGAAGATTGCTATAAGGGCTCATGCACACTGCATCTCAAAGGTCTCTTTCACACGGGCATTCCGATCAGGTTCGCCCGTTATTTTTTCCGGTGGACCTGATTGAACGCTACATTCACCTCTTTGGGACAGCGGATGACACCCGCTGCTAACCGATCTGATCCTGTACGTGAAATCTGGATGGATGGTAACCCTATTTTCCATCCGTCTGGCAGATCGGATGGGATCAGATGAAAATGGACAGGTGGTCTGTTTTCATGCAATACAGTAAACCCCCCTCCATCGCGGGGGTTACATTCCGGACCCACCCGCGAAAAGTGAAAATCCGCAAAATAGAAAGACCCTATTTAAATACACTCTAGGCACGTTTTTATAACTTTCACTGTACCTTAAGCATTTTAAGGTCTTTAAACACAATTTTAAAACAATAGAAACTAATTTAAACACATAAGAGATACTAAGAGACAGCGCAAGAGCAATGGAAAACACAAAAATATTTAATTAACAATGATTTAATTAGTAAAATAATATTAATAGGCCTTACAGAAAAAAAAGCAATATACCAGGACCTTAAAAACTGAACCGCGATATAACGGGGGTTTATTGTATCCCCATAGAGGAGAGCGGGACTCTGACAGGTCCGTCTCTGCACAGTGAGTGGGCAGGGACCTGTCATTTGCCTGCTCAGCAATTGATTATATGATACATATTCCAATTGATTATATATGATTAGTTTGATGGTAAACAGAGACAATTATATCAATGTAGAAAACTGAAGTGAGGACAATGGTGACTAACCACTGTCCTCACTTCAGAGATAAGAACTAGGAATGGATTTGCTAACAAACACAAATCCATTCATAAATGTAAAAAATAAAAAGGGAATTATAAAATCATAGATGTAAAATAATGTTTATGATCTTTAGGTACCTTTACACCAGTGACTGCATTGGTTGATGTACAGTGAGATAACAGCAGTGCCAGTGTGCCAATTGTAGGGCATCACACTGTTCATTTTTTTGCTAAACAAACTTTATTGCAATGTCACTTTCAGCCGCAGTACATCACAAGGCAGAAGAATTCCTTCACACTGCGCTGCACTGAAAAAAAGTAGTGGATGCACTTCTTTTTGCAGCACCACCATAGCACAGTAGTATGAACTAGCCTGCTAGGAGACAAGACATTTTGCAGTGGGACTACAGTGGGACTGTGCTGAAATAGACACCCAACGCAGTCCTACCACCCCTAGTGTGACTCTGCCATTACAAATTCTTGCATGTTTTTTTTTTTTTTGCATTCTAATATTTAATCTATTTTAAAAGTTAAGAAAAGAAAAGTCCAAGTAGCAACTTGTAAAAATTAAAAGGGACATCAACACACGCATGTACCCAGTGTTAAAACTGCGAAACTTGCTATTGTATAACCTTTTTGTTCCCCTGCCATATTATCTACTAATTTTTATCATCATAGCTACAGTATCTCACTACTTTACATTGTAGCAAAGTATCATTTCCTCAGTGTTGTCACATAAAAAGATATAATAAAATATTTACAAAAATGTGAGGGGTGTACTCACTTTTGTGAGATACTGTAGGTGACAAGCAGGTGACTGCTAGAGATGGGTGTGGAGATATGTGAATGCAAGGCATTCTATGTCGGCAAAACAATTTGTGAATTTTGCCAAGGTATAGGCGATCACCTTTATTATTCTACCAGTGGCAAGTTCACTACAATTGGTTGACACATTGGGTCACATCATAGATTTAATTTTGAGGTAGCTAAGTTTTTCGTACTGGAGGTGGTCCCTCAGGACCCTAGTAGTGGCGATTGGGATAAGACCTTACTGCAACGGGAAACCATGTGGATTGAAAAATGAAATGCTACTGTTCCACCAGGACTCAGTGAGGTTCTCACTTATAAGCCGTTGCTTTAAACTCCAATATTTCTATTAGGAAAATGTTTTTCCCCTTTCTCTCCCCCCATCCTTTCCCCTTCTCCTTCCCTTCCCTTCCCCCCCTTTCCTTTCCCTCTCCCCCATGCTGTACCTAAATAACATCCCAGGTGCTATACTAGCTACATATTTGATCACATGCTGTGCCCTGGTTTTATTTTAGATACTATATTTGCCATGTATGTACAGCTTGAATTGTATTGATGTTTCGAAAATGCAAATATAATTTGCAGCTTGTCTATATTATTACTGATTATATTGTCTTGCATAGAATGTATCTTGTCTCAACTTCTTCCTTTTACATGCTCTGTTCCACTATGTATATCCTTTGTTGACACTGGGCATTAGAGATCACTGCATATCCGATTTTTTGGGCTAGAGAACTCCGCCCTATCTCTCCCCAGCGGCCATGTGACGTGCCGGGCAGGTGTAGAGTTTCCTTTTAAAGAGAAAGGAGTGCAGCACTAAATGCTGACCCCAATTAGAGTGAATTGAATATGCTCATACTAAAACGCATGGACCTGTAATGCCCTATAGCATATAGGTCAAATCAATGTAAAGTGTACAATCCACATAAATGAAATATGGAGCCCAACTATGGTAAAAGGATGATCCCAGTTGTAGATATGTCACTCAAATGGAAATACAATATGCGCTTACCAAATCACATGGACCTATATTACCATATAGCAAACAGGTCAAGTGGGCTTGGTAGAAAGAAAGAAATCTCTGGATATCCATGAACTTGATGTGACTAGCAGATGTTCCCATATATTCCCTATTCAAGGGGAGGAGGAAAAGTGAGTCCCTCATTCACCGAGATCATGTAAATAAGCCAAAAAAAGAAACACAGTGTAATACTCCTATGGAAAAATCAATATTAAAAGCAGACATACACTTACAAGTATTCACAAGTATAAACACCAATATGATGTAAAATGAATACACTGGATCCACAAAAAGAGCCCAACATCAGTGTAATTTGATAAAGATGAAAGTTAAAATATCCCGTCACCAGATTAATTAGGTTAATGTATGCACTTACCAAATCACTTAGACCAATGATACCAATACAGCACATAGGTCAGGTAAACTTAACAAGCACAATCCACATTGATGGAATATGACATCCAGAGCTTGAAAAGATGATAAAAGTGGTTAGGTCCCGTCACCAGATAAAATTAATCCTAAATGCGCTTACCAAATCGCACAGACCTATATTGCCATACAGCTCAAATACACTTAGCAAGCATAATCCACACTGGTAAAGTATGAAATCCAGAGAAGGTGAAAGTAATCAAAACTTGATGGTTAGGTCCAGTCACCAGGTAAAACAATTTAACCACTTGCCGACTGCCGCAAATACATATACTGCGGCGGTCAGCCGCTCAAAGGCAAAGTGACGTATGGGTACGTCACTAGCCTGTGAGGCTCCGGGGAGCGAGCGCGCGCCGCCGGATGCGCGCTCCCACTCTGTCATGGACCCCCCCGCGCGTGTGCCCGGCGGACCCGATGTCCGCCGGGCATTCGCGATCGTCCGTTAGAGCAGGAGAAAGCAGGCGGCAAATGTAAACAAGCCGCCTGTCATTCTCCCCTGTGTAAGAATAGTGATCATACGGTTCTACTATGTAGGACCGTTGATCACTGTTCCTACACCTCAAGCCACAGCCAATCACAGTTAGAAGCATGCCCCTAGGGACACACTTAACCCCTCCATCTCGAAAAAAGTTAACTCCTTCACTGCCAGTGTAATTTTACAGTAACAGTGCATATGTATAGCACTGATTACTGTAGTAATGTCACTGGTAACCCCAAAAGTGTCAAAAATGTCAGTCAAGGGTCCGATCTGTCCGCCGCAATGTCGTAGTCCCGCAAAAAAAATCGCAGATCGCCACCATTGCGCGTTAAAAAAAACAAAAAAAATAACAAAAATCTTTCCCTTAGTTAGTAAACGCAATAACTTTTGCGCAAACCAATCAAAATACGCTTTTTGCGATTTTTTTACCAAAAATATGTAGCATAAAACAAATTGGCCTAAAATGTTAAAAAATTTTGATTTTTAATTTTTTTTTTGGAAATTTCATATAAAAAAATTTGAAAAATATTGTTATTTTTGCAAAATTGACGCTCTTTTTTTGTTTATAGCGCATGATCAAAAAATCGCACAGGTGATCAAATACCACCAAAAGAAAGCTCTGTTTGTGGGAAAAAAAAGGACGTCAAATTTGTTTAGGTACACCATCGCACGACCGCGGAATTGTCCGTTAAATTCATGCAATGCCGAATCGCAAAATAGGCCCTGGTCAGGAAGGTGGTAAAATCTTCCGGGGCTTAAGAGGTTAAATATGCGCTTACCAAATCATATGGACCTATATTGCCATGTAGCAAACAGGTCAAACAGGCTTGGCAAGCGAAAACTTGGATTCCTCTAAACAAAGATGTTACTGGCAGATGTTTCCATAGGCTCACATTCAGGAGAAAGGAGGAGGATGAATCCCTCATTCACCAAAAGCATGTAAATAAGCCAGAGGAAAATACATAGTGTAAAACTGCTATGGAAGTTTATTTAACCACTTGCCGACCGCTCACTGAGCTGGTACTGCGGCAAAGTGGCTCATTGTTGTCCAGCGACGTAGACCTACATCACTGGACTCCTCCCCTACTCCGCCGGAGGCTCGCTTCTGCTGTATTCAGACACAGCGGGAGTCGGGCCAGGGGAGGAGAGGCGGTGATCACCGCCGCTCTTCCCCGATTGTTGGGGATCGAGTGAGGAAATCCAGTGAATAAAAATATTGTTGCGCCAAGTGAATTAATCAAATTAATGATGCAATGTGCATAAAAAACTCAAAATCAGAAAGCAACCTAATGCTTATATACACAAATTAAATAACAATCCTAATGTGAAAAACAGTGATAAATCAAGTCCCAATAGTGAAGGATTAAAGGTGATCAGTAAATCAAATAAAGAAAAGAAAACAATCTTCATCTGTGATCAAACTGTGAACAAGTGCTCCATGTTTCACTCCAGTGCTCCCGGTGAGTAGTGCAAGATTAGCAGCTCACCTTAGGGATAGACTCATAAGAGTCAAACACACTTTGGGATGTGTATGGATACCAGCCTGGTGTCCCCATTTTTCCTCTGCTCCGGCTAACACTCCATGTGGGCCAGGAACTCGATATGTAATAGAATGGAAGAAGGGATCTAGTGCTCTCTGCTTTTCAAATGCTTTATTATATCCAATAGAAGAATGCACTTACATTATCATGCACTTGATCAGTGTGGGCTTACAGTGCCAGACAGTCAAATAATCCAAGGTCTGTGTACCTCCAAGGATCAACGTACTATGAGCAGGCTCCTCCCCCATACGCATTACGTCAGAGACTTCGTCAGCGGGGTCTCTGACGTAACGCGTATGGGGGAGGAGCCTGCCCGTAGTACAACGTAGTGCATCATTAATTTGATTAATTCACTTGGCGCAACAATATTTTTATTCATTCAGTCACTGGTGTTTTGTGTTTGGCACTGATTGTTGGCAGCCTTGAGTGCACATTTAATTTATAATTTATATATTCTAAATATTGTATGGTTTGCGCTGATTATATTATTATTTATTATGAGTGAGGAAATCCGCCCGCTTTGTTTACACATCTCCTATGTGACAGGCAGGGACAGATTACAGGATTCAGCATAGCTGAACCTGCGATCTGTGCCTGTGTCACACAATCCCCTCCCCCCACACACGTCAGTAAGCACCAGGCATACATTTAAAGCCTTGATCACCAATAAAGTTAACCCCTTCCCTGCCAGTATCATTATTACAGTAACAGTGCATATTTATAGCACTGATTACTGTAGTAATGTCACTGGTACCCCCAAAAGTGTCAAAAATGTCACTTAGGGGTTCGATCTGTCCGCCGCAATGTCGCAGTCCCACAAAAAAAATCGCAGATTGCTGCCATTACCAGTTTAAAAAAAAACAATAAAAATTACATAAATCTATCCCGTAGTTAGTAGCTGCGATAACGTTTGCGCAAATCAATCAAAATACGCTTATTGCGATTTTTTTTCACCAAAAATATGTAGCATAAAACAAATTGGCCTAAAATGTTAAAAAATTTTGATTTTTACATTTGTTTGGGGGGGGGGGGGGGATTTCATATAAAAAAATTGAAAAATATTGTTATGTTTTCAAAATTGTCACTCTTTTTTTGTTTATAGTGCAAAAAGTAAAAATCACACAGGTGATCAAATACCATCAAAAGAAAGCTCTATTTGTGGGGAAAAAAGGACATAAATTTGGTTACAGCATTGCACGACCGCGCAATTGTCCGTTAAAGTAACGCAGCGCCAAATCGCAAAATATGGCCTGGTCAGGAATGGGGTAAAATCTTCCGGTCTTAAAGCGGTTAAAAAGACACTCATTGAGAATTTTTTTTGTCAAAAACATGTAGCTAAATACATTTTGGCCTAAATATATGACAAAAATTTAATATATTGGATATTTTTTAACTGTCAAATTAGAAGTGTCAAATTTTTTGCAAAATTTTCACTTTTTTTATTAATATCGCAAAAAATGAAAAGCGCAGAGGTAATTAAATACGCAGAGGGAAAAAAAGGACGTAAATTTCGTTTGGGTATGGCATTGCATGACCCCGCAATTGTCAGTTAAAATCGCACAGTGCCAAGTTGCAAAAAGTGGCCTGGACGTAAAGCAGGAAAATCCTCCGGTGGTAAAGTGGTTAAAAAACAGACATGCACTTAGAAGCATCCACGGATAAAAACATCAAATTGGTAGTCAAGACAGGCAGCCTATCATGAAATTCTGAGGCGTTTCGTTACAGCGAACATTCTCAAAGGATAATGCCTACTGATGAATGAGGAATCACTTATATTTATCATAAATTCAGGCTAAAAATCGTATCCCACTTGTAATAGAGCTGCCTACTTTTTTGTATGGACTCTTTTCATATATATTCCATATATACTGTATATAAAATGTTAATATTCCCACTTCACTGTTCATTTTTAGCGCTGCACTCCTTTCTCTTTATTTTTCTACAACCTTTCTGTTAGTTGTTTGTGCTAGCAGCTTATTTTTAGTTAGAGCAGTATTTTTATATTTCCTTTAGAGTTTCCTCTTCTCCGCTTACGTGTCCTGTGTTCCAGCTTGGATCGTGGACAGAGCATGTGGGATACATCACTTCAGACCCGGCGGTTCCGGTGCGCCGCTGATGGCTGGCCCTTCCGCCGGTGTTGGGGACCATAAATAGCAGACGATAAGTCTGCTGAGCTGTCTGCTAGAGCCCAGGGTGAGATTGTCTTGATCTATCTGACAATGTAAGTAGCTCTATGCTCTCAACTTGCTATCTCCTCTGCCTAATTACCATAGCAGTGTATGTATGTACCACTCTGACTGAATTTTTTGTAACCTTTTTTTTTTCCTTTCCCTTCTTTTCCCCTCCTCCCCCCTCTTTTTCCCCTCTTCCCCTTCCTTTTCCACCCTCCCTCTTTTTCTCCTCCCCTTTATCGTTTTCAAAATGTATTTTCTTTTCTACACTACAGACTGAGCCCGTTTTCTGCGCTCCTGCAGTTGGATTATTGGAGCTACTCATGACTATCTCTGTGCATGTATACCATTGCACCTCTATGCATATATACCATTGAATGAGGCAATAGTTTAGCCTTTGGCCTCCTTATTTTTGGGCTGTATCTTTAATTATTAAATCCTGACAAAAGCTCACTCCTGATTGCCGCTAACGCAGCTCAATTTATCTGAGGGTCAGTTACATATACATTTTTATGACCACCAATGCATTGATAATATCATAGCTTTGATGAGCTTTTATGTGTATTTTTGTTATTACCTAGATAACCTTCTTGTCCCCTGTGTCCACCAGGGGGAAGTGTTACAAGTGGCGTGAGTCTTCCTTCCCTTTATGGTGGATTGCCTCTACCCTCATTGGTAAGCAGTGGGATCTCTCTTACCCCATTCCCCTATATACCCTCAGAAAAATGTATTTACTGTTAATGGCTTCCACACCACTCTAATGATGAGTTAATATACCTCTTCCATGATAGGTGTGTTTTGCCTAATTATGTTTACATCTTATTGTTACATTTTTTAGAATGACTATGATACTTTGCCCCTGAAGAAGCAGTACTCTAGCTGCGAAACATGTTGGGGATTGTTTATATCCTTCCCTTGAAGGTTTTATGTAAATCTGCCTTTTTGCATGTATACCTATTTTAATATTTGTGATTTGTTGATGTATATATATACCAATTGTCTTAATGTAATTTTTGTAAAACTATATTAATAAAGAATATATTTTTTATATATGTTGCATATTACCCTTGCTCTACAGTCCTGATTCACCCCTCTTTTTTGGGGACTGATCTATTGGGGAATCAGTCCTCATTTCCCTTATCTTTACTTCATGAATTTAGGGATGTTGGTACTACTAGTTCCTTATTATATCTAATTGGCTCCCTCTCCTTTTTTCATAACAGAATATATAAAAAGGAA
Organism: Pelophylax lessonae; assembly: GCF_965119305.1. Taxonomy (NCBI): domain Eukaryota; kingdom Metazoa; phylum Chordata; class Amphibia; order Anura; family Ranidae; genus Pelophylax; species Pelophylax lessonae. The sequence continues at coordinate 140,706,065 of NC_138769.1, read as the reverse complement.
ATCAAGGACGCAAAAATTTAAAAGGAACGACAGATTTCAAAAGATAGTAGGACAAACCCCAAAAAATTATTCAAATACATTAATAGCAAAAAGGTTACGTCTGAGCATGTAGGCCCTTTACAAAATAATCAGGAGTGGGTGACTGGGGACAAAGAGAAGGCAAATTTATTAAATAATTTCTTAAGCTCTGTGTATACAAAGGAGCATGGGGGAGCTCATGACCATAATGAGGATGGTATTGACACAGCCCCAAATGATCCACAATGGCTCAAATGTGATATGGTCAAGAAATATCTAGACAGAATAAGGGTGGATAAAGTGCTTGGACCAGATGGCATCCACCCACGCATCCTAAAATAATTGAGCGCTGTAATTTCAAAGCCTTTTTGTCTAATTTTTAGGGACTCGTTAAGGACTGGAATAGTACCACTGGATTGGCGTAGGGCCAATGTGGTACCTATATTCAAAAAGGGATCACAATCTTTGCCAAGTAGCTATAGACCTGTTAGTTTAACTTCTATAGTCGGGAAGATACTGGAGAGTTTAATAAAAGATCACATAGATGAGTTCTTGCTGGAACATAATATTTTAAGCAACAGACCGCATGGATTCATGAAAGACAGAATGTTTCAAACAAACCTGATTTCTTTTTATGAGGAGGTAAGTAAAACCTTGGACAGAGGGGTGGCTGTGGATGTAGTATACTTGGATTTTGCAAAAGCGTTTGACACAGTTCCCCACACACGGCTAATGTGTAAAGTAAAGTCTACAGGCTTGGAAAGATCAGTTTGTAAAAAGATTGAAAATTGGCTAAAAGACAGAATTCAGAGAGTAGTGGTTAATGATTCTTACTTTGAATGGTCTAAGGTCATCAGTGGTGTACCCCAAGGTTTAGTGTTGGGATCCTTACTTTTTAATATCTTTATAAATGATATAGGGTCTGGGATTAAAAGTACCATTTCAGTCTTTGCAGATGACACCAAGCTTTGCAGTGGAATAACTTCTTTACAGGATGTCTTCAACGTACAAGCTGATCTCAATGCACTGTTTCATTGGGCAACTGTGTGGTAAATGAGGTTTAATGTTGATAAATGTAAAGTTATGCATTGGGGGCTAAGAATATGCTAAGAATATGCATGCATCATACATACTAGGGGGAGTAGAACTCGGAGAATCCATAGTGGAGAAGGATCTGGGTAGATCCTAAGCTTAATAATAGCATGCAATGCCTAGCTGCAGTTTCCAAAGCAAGCAAAGTAATTTCTTGTATTTACAGAGGCATGGACTCCAGAGAGAGAGAGATATCATTTTGCCCCTGTACAAATCATTAGTAAGACCTCATCTGACATATGCAATTCAGTTTTGGGCACCAGTTCTTAAAAAGGATATCAGGGAACTGGAGAAAGTGTAGAGAAACTGGCATTAATACTAGGCGTTATTAGGCGTTATTATCGCATAAACTGGCACCAATACTAGGGGCCATTACTGCATAAACTGTCACCATTACTAGGTGTCATTACTGCGTAAACTGGCAACAATACTTAGGGCTATTACTGCATAAACTGGCACCAATACTAGGGACTATTACTGAGTAAACTGGAACCAATACTAGTGGCTATTACTGCAAAAACTGGCACCAATACTAGGTGTTATTACTGCGTAAACTGGCACCAATACAAGGGGTTATTACTGAGTAAACTGGCACCAATACTAGGGGCTTTTACTGCGTAAACTGGCAGCAAACTACGGGTTATTACTGAGTAAACTGGCACCAATACTAGGGGCTATAACTGCGTAAACTGGCACCAATACTAGTGGATATTACTGCGTAAACTGGCACCAATACTAGATGTTATTACTGCGTAAACTGGCACCAATGCTAGGGGTTATTACTGAGTAAACTGGCATCAATACTAGGTGTTATTACTGCATAACTGGCACCAATACTAGGGGCTATTACTGTGTAAACTGGCACCAATACTAGGGGCTATTACTGCGTAAACTGGCACCAAAACTAGGGGTTATTATGCGTATACTTGCACCAATACTAGGAGCTATTACTGCGTTAACTGACACCATTACTAGAATTTATTAATGCATAAACTGGCACCAATACTAGGAGCTAATACTGTGCAAACTGGCACCAATACTTGGGGCTAGTACTGCGTAAACTGGCACCAATACTAGGGGCTATTACTGTGTAAACTGGCACCAATAATAGGTGTTATTACTGTGTAAACTGGCACCGGTACTAGGGGATATTACTGAGTAAACTGGCACCAATACTCGGGGCTATTACTGGATAAACTGGCACCAATACTAGAAGCCATTACTGCATAAACTGGCACCAATACTAGAGGTTATTACTGTGTAAACTGGCACCAATACTAGGGGCTATTACTGCATAAACTGGCACCAATACTAGGGGCTATTACTGCATAAACTGGAACCAATACTAGGGGCTATTACTGCGTAAACTGGCACCAATACCAGGGGTCACTACTGGGTAAACTGTATTAATGGGTGCTGAAAGTGCTGAGTTTTCCTCTTTCTCAGGTCTAAAGCAATACCTGAGGATGGAAGGAAAACTCTTGAAAGCTTGTCTTTTAGGTGTTTGGTTAGTACAATAAAAAGGTATTATTGCATATTGCATTACTCTCATATTTTGTAACCTTATATATATATATATATATATATATATATATATATATATATATATATATATACTTATTTTGTTTTTCAGTGGTATGATATAGTGGTGAAAATTATGATTGCCCCCCTAGTTTTGACTGTGGTATCTTATATGCCCCCCCCTCCCCCCCCCTTTATTTTGTTCATAGAGTCGCCACAGACTGAGAGATAGACCTGGAACCTGGCAATGGGTCTAAAAGCAATTTTGGTTTACATTATTCAAATGTTGTAAAACCTGAGGCTTATCTATCACTAATGGACATTGATTTGTTTCTCACTGTTCAAATATATATAAAAGTAACACAGTGATAGATTAGGATAGGCATGCAATATTTGTTTTCCTACAAGGTTCCAAGGTTTTGTTGTTTTGAAAAGCAGCACAATGCAACAATGTTATATAAATAACACAATGTTATAACAACAAAAACATTAGGGATGGCCCAAACTACCCCCTGTTCAGTTCACACCAAAACTTTCCAACTTTGCGAAAGTTCGGAACCAAATAAAGAACCCCACTGAAGTCTATGAGACCCAAACTGTAAAATAAAAAGTGCCCATTTTGAAGGTTTATATGCAAGGTATTGGGCATACAATGGTTATGGAGGTCTGGGTACTGCCCTGGGGGACATGTATCAATGAAAAAAATATTGGTAAAAAACTTCCTTTTTAAATGAGTAGTGATTAGAAGATAGAGATAGTTAGTTAGATAGTTAGTTAGTTAGGCAGGGAGAGTGTGTTCAGCCTAAGCAGGCTTGACGGTGGCACAGGTGGTAGACTACCAGGGTTGTAATTGAGAGGTTGTGGGTTTGAATCCCTTGGCCAGCGGCCAATCATGGCACAGATGATTTGATTGGCCAAAGCATGGAGGGCAGAATCCATGCTTTGACCAATCACATAATGCACTGCCAGTGTGCAGTGCATTATGGATTCGGAAACTCAAAGTTCCCGCGAAGAAGCCCAACTTAGGTTCGACTTGAACACAAAGCTCATCCCTAGAAATAAATAATCAAAGTATAAGGATGGAAATACATACATCAAAATACATGAATAGGCTGGTTCAGCAGGGATCTGCAAAATTTCTATCCATGTATGGGTAGACTTCTGTACAACCAGCCTGTCGGGTTTTTCCCAATGATCAGCTATAGAAGTCAGCGCTAATCAGAGGACTCTGACAGTGGAATGTTCATTGCTGTCAGAATACAATAGCACAGCAGGAGTGATTCCCCCATCCATCTTGAATGTATGGATGGGGGGATAGGGTCATTTTTTTTTTTTTTTTTAAGAGATGAATGTATGGCCAGCTTAACAGTTTGTTTTTTTGTGATTGGGAAAGAGGAAGTCACTTGCTGCTAGGTAGGGATGGGCCAAACAACCCTCCGTTCAGAACTTTCAAACATCGCGGAAGTTCAGAACCATATAACAAACCCCATTGAAGTCTATGGGACCGGAACTAGAAAAATCAAAAGTGCCCATTTTGAAGGCTTATATGCAAGTAATTGGGAATACAATGGTTATAGGGGTCCAGGCACTGCCCTGGGGGACATGTATCAATAAAAAAAGTTTGTAAAAAACATAATTTTTAAATGAGCAGTGATTTACTTATGCTTAGAGTGAAAGCATAAAAAATAAATAACAATAAAAATGAATAACTCCTTGCAATATAGTGCCTGGGGGGTCCTGATAGTCTGTCTGTAAAGTGGAGCATTTGTGCCATGTATAGAAGCTGAAGCAGCAATAATGACATTTTTTAAAGCCAAACAAAAACACATTTTCCCTGCAAGCTTTCTTTATTTTAGAAATAATGGTTTGGGGAGCCAGTCTGTATGATGAGGCCATAATGCAGTGCACTGGGAACAAGATTAGAGATTTTTTGGATAAATTCTGGTGTCTTTTGCAGACTTTGGATAGAAGTAACAGAAAAAATTGGGCTTTGGGTGTTGGTGGTGCCTTCACACAGTAACCCTATAGAGGTACTCTTAATAAAAGCAATAACTGGAAGCCGAGCAAGGTGGACGCTTTGGAAGAGAGCTCCATTTCCCCAACTTGCTCATCTGTTACCATCCACCTCCAAAACTCCTTCCACGGCCCCAAAAACATCAGGGGATAACCCCCGAGACCCACTACAGAGGTCGAGATCGGTATTGGGGGCCATACCTTCAGCATTCCGGAGATCCGGATTCGGGGCCTACATATCATCCGAAGCCGCGGCCTTTCCTAACGGCCGCCGCGATCCGACGTCCGGAGCTGCGGCATCCCTTTGGGCTCCTAGAGACTCTCCACGAGCGATCCTCGATCTGACAACACCTGCCTGGGCACCCTCGGACAGCCATCCACCGTTTGGGACACAGGATTCAACACAATAGAGGCGCCGGAGATTGCGGCCTAGCCGCCCTAGAAGCCGCGGTTTCGCCTGAATCAGGGATCCGTACACCGGGTAAGCACTGTACCCCGCAAGTTACTGGCCATCTACCCCAGCAGATACATCAGGCCTTCCTGCCCTCTGCCCACACTTTACTCTACCTATTATAGTGGATCTCACCCAGCTACCCAACCTGTACACCACTGTACCCTGTCCAGTCACAGTGACAATCTCAAGCGAGCAGAGTATATACCATATCCTGGACTGACACAGATCTTTGCCTTTTACTATCCTGATCAAATATGCACCAATTAATGCTGTAATGCTCGGCGCGAAGATGGACGGGTGCTAAGTGCGCAGCTCCGTCGAAGAGGAGAGAGAACGGTGGGATCCCCGGGGCCAATTTAGCTCATACTTGCCCACAACTTTCAACATCCCCGGGGGAACACCTGGTGCATGCCGTCAGCCAAGAAAAAGAATCGGGGGGGGGTCCGCCAAAGCATTCCCTGACGACCTATTTGCTCCGCACTAAGGAAATCACCAGGATGCCTCAAGATGGCGCCCAGGCCCTCCCATCGCCTCAGGCAGAACCAGCACAACCACCTTCACCTCCCAGCTCTCAACCAGAGACCCGTGAGTACTCATGTGTTGTCACAAAGGCGGATTTGGATGCAGGGTTTGCTGCTATCTATGAAAAACTGGCAGACAAGTTTCAAACTGAAATTCAGAAGTCCACTAATACATTAACACAGGAGATAGCCGCTTTGGGAGGCCGCACAGACTTATTAGAGACCAAGCACGACGAACTTTCTATCGCCCATAATGACCTTAGAAAGGACTTTGAGCTGCTTTCTGATAACTATGGCTTGTTGCAAACGCAGGTGGAGGACTTGGACAACAGGAATCGCAGGAATAACCTGCGCCTTAGAGGCATTCCTGAAACGGTTACAGATTTGATCCCTGTAGTTTCCAAGCTCTTCACAGACCTGCTGCCTGACAAACAGGAATCGGATTTCACCTGTGACAGGATTCACAGAGCTCTGCGCCCCAAACCTCCTCCTGATAAGCCTCCAAGAGACATCATTTTATGTCTCAAAGACTTCCTAATTAAGGAGGATATTTTGCGAGCTTCCAGAAACACTCCCAACATCTTAATGGAGGGCACGCGCATACAGATCTATCCTGATATATCGCAGGCCACACTTGAAAGGCGGCGCAAAATGAAAGAGGTCACCTCTGTGCTGCAAGCAGCCCGAATCCGATACAGATGGGGCTTTCCCTTCAAGCTGTCAGTCCCTCACAATGGCACAGTTTACGTGGTGTATAACCTGGCTGAAGGAAAAGAACTTCTAGTCAAACTAGGCCTCCTGGAAGCTGCCCCTGAAGTTTGCCCTCAGAACACCCCTAGGCCGTCACCATCCTGGTCCACCCCAGCAACCAGAAGGGATCAGCGGAGATGGCGGAATCCTTTTAGAGATGGCGGTTTCTAAGGATGTCCACTATGGAGTAATACTTTCCCGGTGATACACTAAATTTCACATAAGTGACCCCTTGGATTTCTTGGACGCTGGTGTGCCCTTGCCCTAGTGTGGTCGCTCCCCTACCGTGGGGCGGCTGTGCTGGGGTGACTGTGCCCACTAGTGTGTCTGCAAAGACATTATGATGGTTTAAATGTTCCTGACGTATTTACTTGATATTGCTTGCTTACCTTTCTCTCTCCTCTCCCGTTGGTTTGTCCCCTATGTGCTGTTTTGCGGATTCCTGTGCGCCCGAGGCGAGGTTGGTCCCCCTGGACTTTCCGCGCCTTCGGTGCCCGGATCTACGCTCACGGTTTTTGGACGGTTATGTCCAATGGGTAATGATTTTTTGGATGGGTTCTATTTTTCTGCCCATCCCCAAGAAGTTTTTTCAGGTTCAAAATTTTTGGCTGATCTTCTTCTATCTGATCAGTTGTTGTTTCAAAAAATATTCGTATGTCAACAGAAAGTCATTTTCTCAGGTCTTTATATATATCATGCAAGTATTTTGGTGGATCTATGCTTTTTTAGCCCCTAACTGGGAGCGGTGTTCACACTATACCGAGTCAGAGATTGAGCCCCCAATTAGTCTGGAGCTCCCTTCCTGGGTTCCCCGGATGTTTTACGTGTTTGGTCATTTATACTCGGCTCTGGTCATTTTTCCTTTTTCTCAAAAGTTTACCCTGCAGGAATTTCAGAACGAACGTAGTCCTTTTCATATAGATCATGGGGATTAAAATTTTGTCACATAATGTTCAAGGGTTCAATTCCCCCAATAAAAGACATAAGGCCTTCAAACATTATAAAAGGTTAGGTGCAGACATAATTTTATTACAGGAGACGCACTTTGCAACAGACAGACACCCTAAATTTTTCGACAAATCCTTCAAGCAATTTAAATGTTCATCATTCCATAATAAGACAAGAGGGGTTGCCATCTTTATACGTAATAGTATAATATTTGATATATCCTCTACATACTGTGACCCAGAGAGCAGATTCTTGATTATCAAGGGGAGTATTGCTGGCAAAGCTATTACCATAGCTTCTGTATATGCACCTATTGACATGCATGCCTCATTTTTTAGACAATTTTTCGAAGTTCTTGACAGGTTTGAATCCCCACACATGGTGGTAGGAGGGGACTTCAATCTTGCTGCCCATCCTTCATTGGATAGAAGTAACATTACGGCCTCATCGAAGGCTTTCCCTAAAAGCCTGACACGTGCTTTGAGTGATAAACAATTGATAGACACCTGGCAGGCCCAGGTGTCCTGTGGTGTGGACGGCTCATAAGGCAGTCATCAGGGGAAATTTGATTGCCCTGGCCTCAGCCAGGAACAAGTCTAGATTGTCAGACATAAAATCCCTCACAAAAGAATTAGATCAATTATATCATAAACACAATCTCTCCCCCTCCTCTACACTTATGGATCAGATCCATATTAAAAGGAATGCATTGGATGACATCCTTTCATTATGCATGCAGGGAGACACCCCTTAAAGTAGTTACTAAATGGTATTTGGCTCCCTCCTTGGTCCACTCCTTCTACGGTTCAGTCTCTCCCCTCTGTTTCAGGGGCTGTTCAGAGGAGGGTAATTTACTCCATATTTTTTGGAGCTGCAACCTTTTGCGACCCATATGGGATCATGCACAAAGACTGGTGACTAGATTGGCAGGGACATTGGTTTCTCTCTCTCCTAAGATATGCTTGCTTTTTGTAAAAGTCCCTGGTGTCCCGAAGTCTACATCCAATCTGATTCATACTTTGATGTGTTCCATTCAATAGATGATCGCATGTAATTGGAAATCAGATACTCTATTATGGCCTCAGGTACTCTCCAGGATGGAATGCATTAAACTAACAGAAAAGATCTTTCACTCCCTTCATGGCTCCATGATGACATTCCATGCTAAATGGGACACTTGGGACACTTTTGTTGGGCCTGTTGGTACCTCTTGATTTATATGATATGTCTAACTTGACAGTTCTGACCCCTCATGTGTATTTGACTATTTGATAGTCTGCTATACTATGACCAATGCTCGGTGTATACTTGCTATGTTTTCAGAGTATTTTTCTATGCAATATATAGATATTTTTTTTATATGTGATGTTACATTGTTGACCTGTGTAAGCGTTATTGTTTTTTTTGTACTGACTTTCTAATAAAATTTTTTGTAAACAAAAAAAAAATAAAAGCAATAACTGGCCTTGCTGTCAAAAATTTAAATTATATGCACCAGTCAAACAGGTGCAGAGAAAATGGTCTTTGGGTGTCCCTGGTGCCTTCAGACAGTAGCTCTATAGAGGTACTCTTGATGAAAGCAAGAATTGGCCTTGCTGTAAAAAATTTAAATGATTTGCACCTGTCAAACAGGTGCGGAAAAATTGGTCTTTGGGCGTTAATTATGTCAATGAAACATACACCAAAAATGTCTTGCAGATGAAATAAACACAAAGCTAGGCAGCCTATAAGTATTGGAGAGATTTCACATCCCAAAAACACTTAATCAGCGACATCGGCATCAGGGACTTTATAGCTGCTGCTAATCCAGGACTGATTCATTTTAATAAATGTCAGCCAGTCCATGGAGTCTGTGGACAAACGTGCTCTAATATTGGTAACAAAACCTCTGGCAGCACTGAACGCCCATTCAGAAAGCACACAGATGCAGGACAACCCAGCAGCTCAATTGCATACTGGGTAAATTCTGGCCAGTGGTCTATTCTCATGACCCAGTAACCAAGTGGATCATCAACTGGAAAGCTCTCCATCTCTGTTTTCGCCCCTAGATAATCGTCCACCATATGATGCCCTTTGGGAAGTTAAAGCTGACAGCCCTGGGTGCCAAGGACTAAAAAAGTTGTGAAATGCATGACTTAGGTGGCCCTCTTCTCCACCGCTCCTCTCTTGACCAACAGAGCCCTCAAAACTATGTTTTCCACAAGACTGTAACCTACCAGTCAGGAAAGGTGTTACATAAACTGTTCTTTAAGGTGTCCACAAGATATTTCATCTTCTGCTCCCTCTGTGGGGACAGAATTAATTTGGAGACTTTCCCATTGTAACGGTGGTCAAAGAGGATTGCCAACTAATAGTGATCCTTCTCCTTGATGCCATGTATTCGCGGATGCTTTCACAGGCTTTGAAGCATGAGGGGGCACATGCCCTGCAAGTTCGTGGAGGCATGAAAAGCAGACTCCTCAGTGTCACTTAGGATTACAGTATCTTGAACTGCCTCCTCCTAGCCACATACTACTCCCAAGGGTTCTGAGGATGGAAAACCATCTGTTAAAGGTTGATGTATGTCTTTCTCTGCTTCAATGCCTCCAAAACTGTCAGAATTATCCTCCTCCCCTCCCTCTCCTCTTGTGTGTTCTGTGGAATGGCAAGAATGGTGTCTGCATAAACCGGACCTTGAGAGGAAAGGAAGTCCTCCTCTTCCTAATGCTGTTCGGCCTCGAGTGCCCTGTCCATAATGCCATGCAGAGTAAGCTCCAGCAGGAACATAACAGGGATTGTGTCACTGATGCATGCATTGTCACGGCTCACCATCCTTATGGCCTCCTTAACTGGTGACAGTACAGTGCATGCATCCTTTATCAGCAGCCAAAAAATGTCCAGGAACATCTTGTTTTCTTAAATTATCAGTTTGCTTTCAATTTTTTAGTATCCTGAGATACATATGGAGGAGGGTCATTCCTATTTTTAAGAATTATATTATTCCTTCTATTAATTTCCTAGGTGTCTTTGTCTGTCTTCTAATTTATTCACCAGGTCTCTTCCAAAGCCATTGGATTAGTATGACTGATAGACAGTTTATATTTTTAGAACAAGAGATCAGCCTTCTTGGATATATTGCGTGTACTAGCCTCTATATTCTCTCATTACAGCTTTCCTTTAAGAAACAAACAATATTTGCTGTTGGACCCATCTGCGCAAAGGACATTGGGGTTACTGGGCAGACAAACAAAAGGACAGAGCAAGTTTTCCCTGGCGTATGTTGCTCTACAACATTTAAAGGACATAATCCTTTTTGTTGTCCATGTATTTAATGATTTTTCCCAAATAAGGAGTGGAATATGTTATTATTAATCAAGCAGAAGGCAAAAGTGACAGGACACAGTGGGTGATTTCTAAGTTTGGCAAACACAGAATGTTGTTTCCTATTATTCATTAACCATGTCAATCCTGAATGAGCAGGGAGCTTACAACAATGAAATGTCTATTCCTGGCACTGTCAAGGAGATGTATCTCACATGTACAGCAACAATAACTGATGACTGTGGCCAGCCTAGCTACTAATTAAGATATTTGCAGATAATTTAACTTTGATATAATTGGAAATTAGGCATAATTTCATGATTCAATGTACCCATATAAGAAAATGCAGGTTTAGGGAAATTGTGGGAAATTGTGATAATGACAGTCCCCAAACATTAGGAATAAAGTAACCTTTATGTTTGAAATAATGGCTAAGGTTCCCAACCACACAATAATGCTGTGACTGCAAAATGTTTTAAACCACATAGATGCATTGCATTAAGCAGCCTTTGTGAAATTAATGTGCTGGCATTGTACCTCAATATAAACAAAAAAGGTCCTATGCATTAACACAGATGTGTTGCAGTGCACCATAGATGTGCATTAGGGTGCAAGTAACACACTGCAGCACACCTGTAAATTGTGTAATGACATTATAGTGTGAATGGGACCTAAATGTTATTTTGCTACTTGTAATTTGTTGATTTCATACCTTCAGTGCAAGAGCTAAAAAAAAAAAAAATCTAATGCAGCAAATGCCTATGTATGCACATACAGTACATCAGAAGTACAAATAGAGAAGTTACAGAAGGAAGGCATGTTCAAAGGGAATTCAGCTGCACAATTTCCTGTGTGACTTCTGTCTGCAAATTCTAAGCCAGATTTTAGGATTATGCATGGCTACATTTATCCCAAAAATTACAACTTTACCCCACTTTAGCACCCACATTGTTTTCATGTTTATTAGACAAAGTAATGTCCAAATATGGCCAAAGTTATATCTCGACACTGATATTAGCCAGAATTCTTACCTCCTTGTTTACTTTCAAGGGGGATTGGATTATAATTTTATTCTAGACCTCCCCCAACCAGGTGGGTATAGACCTGCTAAGGATTTATTCAGTCTTTTGATTATTGGATTATTTTCATTGGGTTATTTTTGTGCCTCCTCCTTTTTCTGTCTGATTGACTTATCTGCACCAAGGGAGTATTTTAGGGCTGTTTTTGCTACCTTATGCTGAATAGACCTCTAGAGTGCACAGATGGTGAGCTCTATATTGGTGTATTGGGACACAATAGTGTTTCATATCCAACTTGTATCATTTTGAGCTATTCAAATTATTGTTATAATTTGCAGTTTAACCACTTTACCACTGAGGATTTTGCTGTCTTACGTCTGGGCCACTTTTTGCGATTCGGCACTGTGCGACTTTAACTGACAATTGCGCGGTCATGCAACGCCGTACCCAAACAAAATTTACGTCCTTTTTTTTCCCACAAACAGAGCTTTCTTTTGGTGGTATTTGATCACCTGTGTGATTTTTTATTTTTTTTTCCCATAAGTATTTTTATTGAAAAATTCAGAGAACGGCGTACAGAAAAAAAAAAGAAAACAGGCAGTACAGAAGGCGTCAAGTCATCAATAACAATAGCACGGTGACAAAGTATAGTAAAGCATTCGACTTGTGTAGAGCAGAAACAAAACAAAAGAAACAAACAACAACCAAAAAAAAAAAAGGGGGGGAGACCAACAAACTTGGGCATGGCTATACATCCAAGCTATGGGGGCAACATACACGATGTAGCAAGTCAAGATGTCAAGGATCGTAAATGGTGGTAGGGATGCAGAGTAGAGACCCCCACAGCCAACCTACTGAATAGCGAGTAACAGGATTTATGTGCCACAGCGGCACCATCAAAAAGTAAAGGTTAGCCAGGTTGATCGAGTACTTTGGAGAAATACGATCGCTATGGAGCAGTGTGCCTAGAGTGTGGGAGAATCAGACTTTGGAGTAGCCTGCAAAGTATAACATGAGCCCAAGGCTGAGTCACAGGAGGAGCATAAGAGAGAGAAGAAAGGAGAGAAAGAGAGTTAAAGAGAATCTGCAGATGTAGAAGTGGACAAAGAAAAGGGAGAAGGAGGAGGGGAGGTAAAAAAAAGAAGAAAAAAAGCGGGGGGAGGAGGGTTAAAGCGGGAGGTAGAATTGGTAAGGAGGAGGGAGCGAGGCCCCCCCCTCCCCCCAACCACACAGCAAGCAGGAGCGCCCAAGTCTACACAAGGCCAAAAGTCAGATTGAGGGCGACAAAGACTCAGTTCGTAGGGGACATTACAGTTTTGTAAGCATCAGCTTCTTTGAATCGGATCCAATTGAACCATGTGGACCTGTGCGATTTTTACTTGTTGCGCTATAAACAAAAAAATATCGACAATTTGGAAAAAATAACAATATTTTTCACATTTTTTTATATGAAATTCCCCCCCAAAAAAATATAAAAATCAAAATTTTTTATCGTTTTAGGCCAATTTGTTTTCTGCTACATATTTTTGGTAAAAAAAAATTGCAATAAGCGTATTTTGATTGGTTTGCGCAAAAGTTATTGTGTTTACTAACTAAGGGAAAGATTTCTGTCGTTTTTGGTGTTTTTTTTTTAACGAGTAATGGCGGCGATCTGCGATTTTTTTTTTGCGGGACTGCGACATTGCGGCAGACAGATCGGACCCTTGACTGACATTTTTGACACTTTTGGGGTTACCAGTGACATTACTACAGTAATCAGTGCTATAAATATGCACTGTTACTGTAAAAATGACACCGGCAGGGAAGGGGTTAATTTTATTGGAGAGGGAGGGGTTAATGTATGCCTGGTGCTTACTGACATGTGTGGGGGGAGGTGACTATGTGACACAGGGACAGATCGCAGGTTCAGCGATGCTGAACCCTGCAATCTGACCCTGCCTGTCACTTAGGAGATCCGCCCGCTTTGTTTACACAAGTGGGCAGATCTCCAGACTCGATTCCCCGACGATCGGGGAAGAGCAGTGGCTATCGCCGCTGCTCCTCCCCTGGCCCGACTCCCGCTGTGACTGAATACAGCGGGAGCGAGCCTCCGGGGGAGAAGGGGGAGTGTCTGCCGACATAGGTCTACGTCGCCAGACCTACAATAGCCACTTTGCCGCAGTAGAGCTCTAGTGAGCAGGGGCAAAGTGGTTAAGGCTGGGTTCACAATGTTGCGGATGCGGATTCGTGCCTGGGATCTGGTGCGTCCCTGTTCACCATTTCAGGTGCGAATCAGGTCAGAATTTTTGCCTGTATTAGGACCTGAAACAGAGCCAAAGTCGCACAAGACTCTTTTCCAGTGTGCTCTGTGGCCGCCCCCGAGCTGTGTGATCCAGCTTCATTAAGAGCCAGTCACACTCTCCTGTCATGAGAATTGGATGCAGGGAAATCTGCGTTCAAATAGCATTAGTGTGAACCCAGTCTTAAGGATCTCTTTCATTCCTCATGAAGAAGCAGGTCTTCGGCAAAATCCTTCAAGGTCAATATCCCCTCTATTTGGGATTCCCTCACTGTAGTATTTTTGCCAGTATAATTACTACTCTACTGAATATATACATAATTTATGTTTTACCTAGCTGATGTTGGGCTTTCTTCTGGAGAGGCATATGTATGGGAGTATTCTCTCTTTATTCCTGCAACATGCAGGATATGTAATATTTTAATTGGTTCTTTTTTTATCTTTTGTAATAAACTTGTATAAACTTTAACATGTTAATGTAATTTCAAAAGTTAATTTGCAGCTTCCAAAAATAATTATAGGTAATCCTGTCATGTAAATCCTTGTTCAGGCACGTGTTATATCCAGTTATAGGGTGACAACACTCTTTGCCTGCCTCCCAATTGCACTTTTGCATTACTGCCTTGTCACACTGACTTAATAAAGACTACTATTGGCCATTTTAATACCATGCAGCCACGATTTACTGTTGTCACCATTAGGAAATCTACCCTGAGAAATACCACGCAGCCATTGCTGGAGTACATGTAGATGGGAAAGAGGCTCCAGATAAACAAAGAATGAAAAAAAGGAAAAAATAATAATTTTATTGAAAAAAATGGCAAATATTTATGATTCACAGTGTGAAAGCAAACTAAATGTCATTATGTTAGGATTTAAAGTACATCTACATGAAGTGAAACCTGTAATCATACTGAACAGGTAAAAAAGGTTTGAAAAACTTTAGAGTGAACCTTTGACCAGATCTGAATAAGCAGTAAAAGCACTTTACAAAAAGCCATCATTCATCTCTGTATTAATAAGCATTGTTAAAATTGTCATTTTCAAAGTTCACAACAAAGGCACTGAATGTGTTGAGTTCTGTTTCATTACTGACACAGGAGATAAGTTTTGCTGCAGCATGTGTACACCCCCATCCAGCTGCCTTTGCAGCTTAAGGGAGAATAGTTGGAGAGTAGGGTTGAGCGGACACCTAGATGTCCGTGTTCGACGGGTTCGGCCGAACTTTAAAAAAAAGTCCGGGTCCGTGTCCCGGACTTTTACCGAACTTTTCCCGGACACCGAACCCCATTGAAGTCAATGGGGACCCGAACTTTAAGGCACTAAAATGGCTCTAAAACACCAAAGGAAAGGGCTAGAGTGCTGCAAATGGCAGCAAAACGTAATTAAGAGCATGGCAAGTGCTCTGCAAACAAATGTGGATAGGGAAATAACTTAAAACAACAAAAAAAAACAGAAAAATAAAACAATGTTCTTCTTCATCTCTGAAGGACGAGGCCCATATGGAGTAGGAGGGAGGTTGAGGTGGTGGTGGATGTGGCGGTGACATAGGCGTGCGCACAGGGTGTGCTGGGTGTGCCTGGGCACACCCTAATCACCTAGGGCACATAGCATTGCCAGTGAGGAGATGGGAAAGATCTCCCTGGGACCTGCTCTGCTCTATTTCTCCTTGCCTACAGGTACATGGCCCCGATACATTACTCTCCCTGCTGGCAAACACATGCATGTGTATTTCAACTTTGGGGTGCACACCTTAATGCAATAGGCTGCGCACACCTATGGGCGGTGTAGGTGGAAGCGGCGGTGGAGGAGGACCAGGGCCGGATTAACAGCATCATGGGCTTGGTGCTGAGGATTTTGAAGGGCCTTAAGGGCCGTGCCTTGCCATGCACCCAGAGGAGGAAGGGTGCAGCCATGCATGCCTAATTCAACATGGGATGCTGTCTCTGAAGCCCATAAACACATCCATGCATCGCCAACTGTCCCTCCTTGTCCGGCCTTCACGCTGTGTGGGGAGGTTCTGAGGGTGCTGCCTGGGGAAGCGAGCATAGAAGCCAGACTTCTGTGTTTACAAGTGACAGAAGAGCGGTAACAGTGAATATGGCCAACCCGGGGCCTATATAAAAGGTAGGGGCCTGGAGCTGCAGCTCCAATAGCCCCTACATTAATCTGGCCCTGAGGAGGAGGACGAGGTAGCCAACACTGCTTCTTTTCAAAAATTTTAAATGAGGGTACACCCCAAAAGAGTGAGAAAGAGCAAAAATGGAACAATGGGTGGGTAAGGTCGGTATCCATTGCTATTCTGCATAAGGTACGGAAAAGTCCCGTGGGATCCATGCCTGGTTCATTTTAATGAACGTGAGCTTGTCCACATTGTCTCTGGACAGGCGGCTGCGCTTGTCTGTTATAACGCCCCCAGCCGTGCTAAATACCCGTTCAGATAATACACTGGCTGCAGGGCACGCCAGCACCTCCAAGGCGTAAAGGGCAAGCTCAGGCCATGTGCCCAATTTGGAGACCCAGAAGTTGAAGGGGGCAGACCCGTCATTCACTACATGTAGGCGTGTGCACACATACTGCTCCACCATGTTGGTAAAATGCTGCCTCCTGCTAAGACGTTCCATCTGAGCTGCTGGTGCTGCTGTTTGTTGTGGCGTGCTGACAAAGCTTTTCCACATTTCGGCCATGCTAACCCTGCCTTCTGAGGTGCTGGCGGTGCCCTGGTTGTGTTGGCGACCTCCTCCTCCTCCTCCTCTGCCTTGTGCTTCCACTGTGGCCCCGCTGTCAGATGGGAATGCCAGCAGCATGGCGTCTACCAGCGTGCGCTTGTACTCGCGCATCTTGCGATCGCGCTCCAGTGAGTGAATTAAGGACGGTACGTTGTCCTTGTAACGGGGATCCAGCAGCGTGGCCACCCAGTAATCAGCACAAGTTAGAATGTGGGCAACTCGGCGGTCGTTGTGGAGACACTGCAGCATGTAATCGCTCATGTGTGCCAGGCTGCCCAGAGGCAACGAAAGGCTGTCCTCTGTGGGAGGTGTATCGTCCGTGTCCTCTGTATCCCCCCAGCCACGCACCAGTGATGGCCATGAGCTGGCCTGGGTGCCACCCTGCTGTGAACATGGTTCCATCTCCTCCTCCAGCTCCTCCTCCTCCTCATCCTCCTCATCCTCCAGAACTGTGCCCCTGCTGGACAATTGCGTCCCTGGCGTTTGCGTGTGCAGGAACCCACCCTCGGAGCCCCTTGCGAATGACTGCCCTGAAAGCCTTGGAAATGTTACCTCTTCATCCTCCTCCTCCTCCTCATCCTGTGCCACATCCTCTTCCATCATCGCCCGAATTGTTTTTTCAAGGAGGCATAGAAGTGGGATAGTTAAGCTGAGAACGGCGTCATTGCCACTGGCCATGTTGGTGGAGTACTCAAAACAGCGCAACAAGGCACACAGGTCTCGCATGGAGGCCCAGTTAAATTAAATAGCGGAATAGAAAATATGATCCAAAAAAAGTGTATGTATATCACACGTACACAACCACACTGGGCCCCAATTACTATTGTTTGTACCCCTAAAAGGCTAGATGAGGAGTAGGGGGAGTATGGAACAGGCAGCACCCTCAAACCTTCAGAAGTATGAGATGAACCCCAACAACTTGGAAAGGTGGATCTCTCTCACACGTACCAACACAGACTATCCCCCAATTTAACTGATCCCCAAAGGTTTTTGATTAAATAGCGGAATAGAAAATATGATCCAAAAAAAGTGTATGTATATCACACGTACACAACCACACTAGGCCCCAATTACTATTGTTTGTACCCCTAAAAGGCTAGGAGTAGGGGGAGTATGGAACAGGCAGCACCCTCAAACCTTCAGAAGTATGAGATGAACCCCAACAACTTGGAAAGGTGGATCTCTCTCACACGTACCAACACAGACTATCCCCCAATTTAACTGATCCCCAAAGGTTTTTGATTAAATAGCGGAATAGAAAATATGATCCAAAAAAAGTGTATGTATATCACACGTACACAACCACACTAGGCCCCAATTACTATTGTTTGTACCCCTAAAAGGCTAGGAGTAGGGGGAGTATGGAACAGGCAGCACCCTCAAACCTTCAGAAGTATGAGATGAACCCCAACAACTTGGAAAGGTGGATCTCTCTCACACGTACCAACACAGACTATCCCCCAATTTAACTGATCCCCAAAGGTTTTTGATTAAATAGCGGAATAGAAAATATGATCCAAAAAAAGTGTATGTATATCACACGTACACAACCACACTGGGCCCCAATTACTATTGTTTGTACCCCTAAAAGGCTAGATGAGGAGTAGGGGGAGTATGGAACAGGCAGCACCCTCAAACCTTCAGAAGTATGAGATGAACCCCAACAACTTGGAAAGGTGGATCTCTCTCACACGTACCAACACAGACTATCCCCCAATTTAACTGATCCCCAAAGGTTTTTGATTAAATAGCGGAATAGAAAATATGATCCAAAAAAAGTGTATGTATATCACACGTACACAACCACACTAGGCCCCAATTACTATTGTTTGTACCCCTAAAAGGCTAGGAGTAGGGGGAGTATGGAACAGGCAGCACCCTCAAACCTTCAGAAGTATGAGATGAACCCCAACAACTTGGAAAGGTGGATCTCTCTCACACGTACCAACACAGACTATCCCCCAATTTAACTGATCCCCAAAGGTTTTTGATTAAATAGCGGAATAGAAAATATGATCCAAAAAAAGTGTATGTATATCACACGTACACAACCACACTAGGCCCCAATTACTATTGTTTGTACCCCTAAAAGGCTAGATGAGGAGTAGGGGGGGTATGGAACAGGCAGCACCCTCAAACCTTCAGAAGTATGAGATGAACCCCAACAACTTGGAAAGGTGGATCTCTCTCACACGTACCAACACAGACTATCCCCCAATTTAACTGATCCCCAAAGGTTTTTGATTAAATAGCGGAATAGAAAATATGATCCAAAAAAAGTGTATGTATATCACACGTACACAACCACACTAGGCCCCAATTACTATTGTTTGTACCCCTAAAAGGCTAGATGAGGAGTAGGGGGGGTATGGAACAGGCAGCACCCTCAAACCTTCAGAAGTATGAGATGAACCCCAACAACTTGGAAAGGTGGATCTCTCTCACACGTACCAACACAGACTATCCCCCAATTTAACTGATCCCCAAAGGTTTTTGATTAAATAGCGGAATAGAAAATATGATCCAAAAAAAGTGTATGTATATCACACGTACACAACCACACTGGGCCCCAATTACTATTGTTTGTACCCCTAAAAGGCTAGATGAGGAGTAGGGGGAGTATGGAACAGGCAGCACCCTCAAACCTTCAGAAGTATGAGATGAACCCCAACAACTTGGAAAGGTGGATCTCTCTCACACGTACCAACACAGACTATCCCCCAATTTAACTGATCCCCAAAGGTTTTTGATTAAATAGCGGAATAGAAAATATGATCCAAAAAAAGTGTATGTATATCACACGTACACAACCACACTAGGCCCCAATTACTATTGTTTGTACCCCTAAAAGGCTAGATGAGGAGTAGGGGGGGTATGGAACAGGCAGCACCCTCAAACCTTCAGAAGTATGAGATGAACCCCAACAACTTGGAAAGGTGGATCTCTCTCACACGTACCAACACAGACTATCCCCCAATTTAACTGATCCCCAAAGGTTTTTGATTAAATAGCGGAATAGAAAATATGATCCAAAAAAAGTGTATGTATATCACACGTACACAACCACACTAGGCCCCAATTACTATTGTTTGTACCCCTAAAAGGCTAGATGAGGAGTAGGGGGGGTATGGAACAGGCAGCACCCTCAAACCTTCAGAAGTATGAGATGAACCCCAACAACTTGGAAAGGTGGATCTCTCTCACACGTACCAACACAGACTATCCCCCAATTTAACTGATCCCCAAAGGTTTTTGATTAAATAGCGGAATAGAAAATATGATCCAAAAAAAGTGTATGTATATCACACGTACACAACCACACTGGGCCCCAATTACTATTGTTTGTACCCCTAAAAGGCTAGATGAGGAGTAGGGGGAGTATGGAACAGGCAGCACCCTCAAACCTTCAGAAGTATGAGATGAACCCCAACAACTTGGAAAGGTGGATCTCTCTCACACGTACCAACACAGACTATCCCCCAATTTAACTGATCCCCAAAGGTTTTTGATTAAATAGCGGAATAGAAAATATGATCCAAAAAAAGTGTATGTATATCACACGTACACAACCACACTAGGCCCCAATTACTATTGTTTGTACCCCTAAAAGGCTAGGAGTAGGGGGAGTATGGAACAGGCAGCACCCTCAAACCTTCAGAAGTATGAGATGAACCCCAACAACTTGGAAAGGTGGATCTCTCTCACACGTACCAACACAGACTATCCCCCAATTTAACTGATCCCCAAAGGTTTTTGATTAAATAGCGGAATAGAAAATATGATCCAAAAAAAGTGTATGTATATCACACGTACACAACCACACTAGGCCCCAATTACTATTGTTTGTACCCCTAAAAGGCTAGGAGTAGGGGGAGTATGGAACAGGCAGCACCCTCAGACCTTCAGAAGTATGAGATGAACCCCAACAACTTGGAAAGGTGGATCTCTCTCACACGTACCAACACAGACTATCCCCCAATTTAACTGATCCCCAAAGGTTTTTGATTAAATAGCGGAATAGAAAATATGATCCAAAAAAAGTGTATGTATATCACACGTACACAACCACACTAGGCCCCAATTACTATTGTTTGTACCCCTAAAAGGCTAGGAGTAGGGGGAGTATGGAACAGGCAGCACCCTCAAACCTTCAGAAGTATGAGATGAACCCCAACAACTTGGAAAGGTGGATCTCTCTCACACGTACCAACACAGACTATCCCCCAATTTAACTGATCCCCAAAGGTTTTTGATTAAATAGCGGAATAGAAAATATGATCCAAAAAAAGTGTATGTATATCACACGTACACAACCACACTGGGCCCCAATTACTATTGTTTGTACCCCTAAAAGGCTAGATGAGGAGTAGGGGGAGTATGGAACAGGCAGCACCCTCAAACCTTCAGAAGTATGAGATGAACCCCAACAACTTGGAAAGGTGGATCTCTCTCACACGTACCAACACAGACTATCCCCCAATTTAACTGATCCCCAAAGGTTTTTGATTAAATAGCGGAATAGAAAATATGATCCAAAAAAAGTGTATGTATATCACACGTACACAACCACACTAGGCCCCAATTACTATTGTTTGTACCCCTAAAAGGCTAGGAGTAGGGGGAGTATGGAACAGGCAGCACCCTCAAACCTTCAGAAGTATGAGATGAACCCCAACAACTTGGAAAGGTGGATCTCTCTCACACGTACCAACACAGACTATCCCCCAATTTAACTGATCCCCAAAGGTTTTTGATTAAATAGCGGAATAGAAAATATGATCCAAAAAAAGTGTATGTATATCACACGTACACAACCACACTAGGCCCCAATTACTATTGTTTGTACCCCTAAAAGGCTAGATGAGGAGTAGGGGGGGTATGGAACAGGCAGCACCCTCAAACCTTCAGAAGTATGAGATGAACCCCAACAACTTGGAAAGGTGGATCTCTCTCACACGTACCAACACAGACTATCCCCCAATTTAACTGATCCCCAAAGGTTTTTGATTAAATAGCGGAATAGAAAATATGATCCAAAAAAAGTGTATGTATATCACACGTACACAACCACACTAGGCCCCAATTACTATTGTTTGTACCCCTAAAAGGCTAGATGAGGAGTAGGGGGGGTATGGAACAGGCAGCACCCTCAAACCTTCAGAAGTATGAGATGAACCCCAACAACTTGGAAAGGTGGATCTCTCTCACACGTACCAACACAGACTATCCCCCAATTTAACTGATCCCCAAAGGTTTTTGATTAAATAGCGGAATAGAAAATATGATCCAAAAAAAGTGTATGTATATCACACGTACACAACCACACTAGGCCCCAATTACTATTGTTTGTACCCCTAAAAGGCTAGATGAGGAGTAGGGGGAGTATGGAACAGGCAGCACCCTCAAATCTTCAGAAGTATGAGATTGTGTTCACTGTACCCCACAAAGATTGAGTTCACTGCACCCCACAATGATTGTGTTCACTGCACCCCACAAAGATTGTGTTCACTGCACCTCACAAAGATTGTGTTCACTGTACCCCCCAAAGATTGTGTTCACTGCACCCCACAAAGATTCTGTTCACTGTACCCCACAAAGATTGTGTTCACTGCACCCTAAAAGGATGTTGTTCACTGCACCCCACAAAGATTGTGTTCACTGCACCCTAAAAGGATGTTGTTCACTGCACCCCAAAAAGATTGTGTTCACTGTACCCCCCCAAAGATTGTGTTCACTGCACCCCACAAAGATTGTGTTCACTGCACCCCAAAAAGATTGTGTTCACTGTACCCCCCAAAGATTGTGTTCACTGCACCCCAAAAAGATTGTGTTCACTGTACCCCCCAAAGATTGTGTTCACTGCACCCCACAAAGATTCTGTTCACTGTACCCCACAAAGATTGTGTTCACTGCACCCCAAAAAGATTGTGTTCACTGTACCCCCCCAAAGATTGTGTTCACTGCACCCCACAAAGATTCTGTTCACTGCACCCCACAAAGGATTTTGTTCACTGCACCCCAAAAAGATTGTGTTCACTGCACCCCAAAAAGGATTTTGATCACTGCACCCCAAAAAGGATGTTGTTCACTGCACCCCAAAAATGATTTTGTTCACTCCACCCCAAAAAGATTGTGTTCACTGCACCCCACAAAGATTGTGTTCACTGCACCCCAAAAAGATTGTGTTCACTGTACCCCCCAAAGATTGTGTTCACTGCACCCCACAAAGATTCTGTTCAATGTACCCCACAAAGATTGTGTTCACTGCACCCCAAAAAGATTGTGTTCACTGCACCCCAAAAAGGATGTTGTTCACTGCACCCCAAAAAGGATGTTGTTCACTCCACCCCAAAAAGATTGTGTTCACTGCACCCCACAAAGATTGTGTTCACTGCACCCCAAAAAGATTGTGTTCACTGCACCCCAAAAATGATTTTGTTCACTGCACCCCAAAAAGGATTTTGTTCACTGCACCCCAAAAAGGATGTTGTTCACTCCACCCCAAAAAGATTGTGTTCACTGCACCCCAAAAAGATTGTGTTCACTGCACCCCACAAAGGATTTTGTTCACTGCACCCCAAAAAGATTGTGTTCACTGCACCCCAAAAAGGATGTTGTTCACTGCACCCCAAAAAGGATTTTGTTCACTGCACCCCAAAAAGATTGTGTTCACTGCACCCCACAAAGGATTTTGTTCACTGCACCCCACAAAGATTGTGTTCACTGCACACCAAAAAGGATTGTGTTCACTGCACCCCAAAAAGATTTTGTTCACTGCACCCCAAAAAGATTGTGTTCACTGCAGCCCAAAAAGATTGTGTTCACTGCAGCCCAAAAAGATTGTGTTCACTGCAGCCCAAAAAGATTGTGTTCACTGCAGCCCAAAAAGATTGTGTTCACTGCAGCTCACACACAGAAAAATGGATGTGGATCACTGACACCTGCCTATCTCCAATCCCACACCACACAGCAATATCGATTGTAGTTTGTAGAACACAGTTTCCCTAAAATTCAGCAGACTCTGTCCCTAACAGGATTGAGAAGAGATCGTAGATCAGGATTGAGTGCAGATTCACCCCACCCCCCACACAGCAATATCGATTGTAGTTTGTAGAAGACACTGACCCTATAATTCAGCAGACTCTATCCCTAAAATGCCTACAACTCGCCCTGCCTAAACACTCCGACCTGTCCCTCAATTCTATCCGGACACAAATGGTTTTTTCCTGCCTATCTTTCCCTAATCAGCAGCCAGCACATTGATGTGTGCTCTGTCCCTTAGCTAAGCAGCAGAATGACGCTGCTGCGGCGGCTGCCTCGAACTTATAAAGACTTGGTCACATGCTTCAGACGGCCAATCACAGCTACTAAGACATTTGCAGGCATGGCTGGGATGGCTTAAGGCACACCAGTTAAACGATTGTTGATTGGCTGTTGAAAGCCCGCCATGAAAAGAGCGCCAAAGCATGCAAAACCCGGAAATAAAACGACCGAACACGGATTTTTACCCGAACATACAGTAAAGTGTCCGTGTCCGTGTTCGGGTAAAAAAAATCCAATTATTCGGTACGAACACGAATAATACAGTCCGTGTTCGCTCAACACTATTGGAGAGCAGTAAAAAAGAGATTCAACTGTGCGTTTTTTCTACCCACAACCGCAAATGTAAACAAGCCCTTAGAAAGCAACTGAAACTCAACTTTTGAGTCTTTGTTGTAATGGTAGAAAATCTTTGAAATATAATAATTTCACATTAAAAGCAGATACACTTCCAGTTCCTCATGTAGACAGAGCACGAGATGGTGACTCCGGTGGGGACTCTGTCATAAGACCCGCTTTGTCTCCCAGACACAAGCACATGGAGCTGTACCTAAATACTGGCTGCACTAGCACTCCACAAGCTGAGCTTGCAGACTCCCAGCCCCTTGGCTCTCAGCAACCCAAAATGGCCAACGGCATGGCCGTGAGTTTTATTATTCACCATCCCATCCAGCTCCCGCTGCCTCTGACTCCCTGGAAGTACGGGAGAATAGCTCAGGCGGTGGCACCCTTGCTCTCACAATCACAGCAGCCGTGGACAGGGCTGTAAATGCAGGTGTAGACCAACTCAGAAGGAAGATTAGAAAGCAGGTTGACAGTCAGAGCTAACCAATAGCCTTCGACTTCTTCTGAAGAAGTCAAAGGCTATTGGTTAGCTCTGATGTAACGCGTATAGGGGGTGGAGCCTGCGTACCTGACGTTGTACTTTCTCTTTGTCCCAGCTGCATGTGTATCTGTCTGCATTGCGTGCACCGCTGAGTGCCGCTAAATGTGAGTTCCTTTTACTATATCTAATAAAGACATTGGTATTCAGACGGAGAGCACTATATATGTCCCCTTTGTTTTATATATACACCGATTTCTGAGTTTGATTGGAGTTCATCCATCCCCACATGAGTGATCTATGTTGGGCTGTCCGAGAGAGCTAGGATAGGATAATCCCCAGGCTGCTACAGCTGATATATGCGATCTTTGACCCTTTATGGGTCTGTGGCTGAGGTGAGAGACCAATCTAGCCGGCGGTGGGATATATGCACAGCGGTGTTTGTGAAGAAATTTTTATGATTTTCTTACCACCTTGTTTTTTTACTACCTTGTTGGAAGTTTCTTCTTTTCACCTTTATTTGGACATTTATGGACTTTATTTTAGACTCTTTTGATATTTATTACACCATCACCTGTTTATATATTGATTAAGCATTTCTGGCGCAGCACTTTTATAGGTATTGGCTTCTGCATTTCTGCCCAATTAGAGCTCATGCTTTTCAACGTTTATAAGAGAAATCATACTTTATTTTACATTTTACTAATGCCTGACCTTTGTGATGTTTTCTGCTAACTGCTGGTTTACCCGCTTTGTTTTTCTCTTGTAACAACCTTTCAGAGAGTGCCACTTGCTCAATCTGCAGTTCCCCAACACCCAACGGACCCATTCAGTCCAGACTGTGCCTCAGCCTTAATTGCCTGATAGACTTTCTTAAGCACATTTACCACAGTCCCCTCTCCGGTAACGCTGTCACTAGTTTGGCAAGATACGTGTGGAAGAAAGGAAGTCTTGCTTTATTAGGAGCAAAAGAAAGGCGCGGTTAAGCAAAAAAGTAATTTTTGAAGGTTTGGCATGCTATAATTCTGGTTCTGTACATGCTACAGAGCTGAAACTTCACAGGTACACTTTTTAGACCCACCAGACACTAAATCCAAAGAAATCTCTCTTTTTTTTTCAATCATTTTTTCAATAATTGGCTCTCTATCAAAAATGACAATTTTTAAGAACTTTTTTTTTGCCTGATTCATAGTCCCTGGGGCATGACCCAGAACCCTAGGCACTTTTTAGGGGCATTTATTAGGTTTTAGGGCTTCATAATGGTGTTTTTTGATTCCCGAAGTTCAGGTCCCATTGATTTCAATGGGGTTCGGGAATCCAAACCGAACTTTCGGGAAATTCGGGTGTTCTGGTGAAACCAAACTTTTCAAGTTGTGACTTCAATTCAGTATTGGAGCCACAAGGGGACAAGTCCATAGCAATACCCCCCCCCCCCAGCACTACCCTCTTTTGCTACAGCCTTACAACTCATTGACTCATGGTGTTTAGCACATCCAGAGGGCAAAGAATTCACCTTTTACCCACCCCCTCATCACACTTTATCGAGGATTGACTACTTACTTGTTAATGCTGCCATCTTACCACTTACTTCTGACACTGTTCCCATGAGATCACTATCTCAGATCACGTTTCCATCTCAGCACAAATTAGAGACCTTGGCCCATCGCCCGCTACGAAAACATGGCATTTCCCTTATTATTTGGCCCTCAACTCTGATCTCCAAACGGTACTACAAGAGACCTGGTTGAAATATAGACTGATGAACGTAGCTCACAACAACACTCCCAATCTGTATTGGGACATAGGTAAGGCAGCTCCTTGAGGCAAGATTTTAGCCTTTGCAACCTCATACAAAAGAAAAGTATTTAAATGATACAGAGACCGACTGAGACACTCCTAAACCCAGTTATCTCAAAACAATTCCCCGAGGCACCACAAATTATAGTGGGAAGCCAAGGCTGACTTCAAACTGTGGGCGGAAGCTGAACAACGAATCCACCAGTCACATTCCAATTTACAATACCACAAATTTGGTAACAAGTCTGGGAAATTGTTGGCGAGACATTATGCAAGGGCACTCACGTCCCCACTCAAATGCCAGAGCTGGGTAATGTCACCTCTTTACCAGATGATTGCAGTAAAATTCTGGAACAGTTCTACACCAAACTTTATAGCATTGATCTGACATCAGCCCATGCCTTTCTAGACAAAATCCTCCTACCACAAATCGACCCTGAACTACTGACTAATCCTAACTCTGCTATAACCAAACAAGAGATACACAAGACAATATCTACACTGGCGAAAAGGAAGGCCCCGAGCCCAGACGATTTACAAAATGATAGCACATACATTAGTTCCACACTAGCTTCGGTCTATCAAAACATCTTAGCACACATAAAATTGATTGCCAAAAAAGGCAAAGACCCTACGAAGCCCTTCTCTTATAGGTCAATTTCCCTACTAAACCTGGATTCTAAAATTCTATCCAAAATTTTGGCCAACAGATTGGCTAAAATCATGCTCACCCTCATACAATCCTCTGAGTCACACTTCACTCAAGGTCGTTCCATAGCTTCTAACATCCGGAAGGTTCTTACGGTCCTTGAGTATGCAAAACACACCCAAATAGTGACATAGCTATAATTTCCCTCGAGGCTGAAAAAGCATTTGACAACGTCGGTTTCTCCTGGTTGTCTCTGGTTCTACAATGCTTTGGCTTCTCAGGCCCTCTCCTGCACCTAATTTCCACAATGTATGCTTCGCCCACTACAAATATAGTAGCAGCAGGTCTTATTTCAAATCTCTCTCCCGATACATCTTTTCCCACTCCTCACTACAAGGGATAGGCATAGGCCAACATGAACCTCCTATAGCACTATTTGCTGATGATATTATTTTTTTTTCACATCCGATCCCACCTCTAATATGACGCATATGCAGGGCATTTTCACAAGGTTTAGAGAGTTTTCTGGTCTACATTTTAACTTCTCCAAGAGGGAAATATTTCCCCTTTTCTGCTCTAGGACCCCTCCTTGGTTTAATACCTTGATTTTCTTGGTCGCCAAGAAAATAACATACCTCGGTATAAAGATTGGCAAGACACCCTCCTCCCGATATCACCTTAATTTTTCTCTGGTAATCTCAAGGAACAAGGGAGAACTGGAGACATGGATGGATCTCCCCATCCCGCTTCTTGGGAGGTGCCATCTGTTTAAAATGATCTGCTTTGCCAGACTCTTGTACCCCCCACAAACCATTCCATTGCTGCTGTGGCATAGTGATGTACAGAGCTTACAAAGATCCTATGGCACAGAAGGCGCACCCGCATCTCCCTGCACAAACTGTTCCTCCCTAGTAGCGAAGGGGAGCTAATCTCCCCAAAATAAGTTTATAATCTGTCCTGCCTGTTATGCAAAGAGTATGCTTTCATTGGCTCTCTCTTTGCTCTAAGCACACTCATTTTAAACTTGAGGCCAAATGGCAAGCCAATACAATTTACATGGCCAATACAGTTTACATGCCCTGCTGCACTGCAAATTCTGTTCAATCCCTTCACATCTCCAACAAAACCTGTTGATACTGGATACGCTGGCTGCATGAGGGGAGACCAGACCTAAGCTAAGATTATCTCCATGGATATCCGATTATCTCCCTATCCACGAGAATCCTTCTTCCCAGAGCGCAAACAAGACCTCATAAGTCTTCTGCAACAGGAAAAACTTGATGCCGACCTCTCATCCACCAACATATCTTCTTGCTTTCTGCGCAAATGGCTACCCTTCGTCAACAATAACTTTACAAGTTACAACCTCCTTGGCCACCCCTCCCCAGCCACCTTCAACAGCTCTTTCCTACCATGATGTCACTGCCAAGGATAACTCTTAACATTGATTAAGAATATCCTCCTTCCAGGGACTTGCAGATGATCCCCCACATATCTCACTGGAGACCTTGTTTCACTGTGCTACCCCAGAAATACTACTTGTGCTAGTAGGCTAAATTAATGATGGGTTTCTTCTGCCTCACATTCCTTCATGGTTATCCCACAATATCCTTCCCTTTCCCAAGTTATTTACTTTTTGTAGTCTCCTACTAATATGTTTACCTTATATGCCATGTCAGAGGACACTGGGGAGCGAGCTGTCAAGAGCCAGTGTTCTATCAGAATGACGCTATCCATCAGATTGTGCAACGGAAGTGAAGTTCGGACCAAAAAACACTTACTGCTCATGCGTGATGATGGGTAGCAGTATTCTGAAAAAACACCCATGCGGACATCTTACTACACCCAGCTACGTCTTTCATTTCAGAGCAATTTTAGCAATAAAGTGGGTGCATATAAGTAAATTTAGTATATTGATATCTGTGATGCTGTTTGGATGTTTCATTTTGAAAGCAATAAAGTGTTAGCGCTGAGCAGGGTGTACCAACACGGCCATTGTCACCTTCCTACTGCTGGCGTCCAGCTTCATTCAAAATGTAACATCAAAACAGCATCACAGAGGTCAATATACTTTATTTATTTATATACGCCCACTTTATTGCTAAAAATACTCAGAAATTCAAGACGTAGCTGGGTGTAGTAGGATATACGCATGCGTGTTCTATCACATTACCGCTACCCGTCAGATCATGAAGTGTTTGGAATGCAAAGGGGCATTGAACGCATGGTGGAACGCATCACACATGTGCAGTAAGTGTTTTTTGGTCCGAACATCACTTCCGTTGCACAATCTGATGGGTTGTCAGATTAAAAATAAATGAAAAGGTAAAAATTAAAAAATTGCAAAAATTACAAATTCTGAAAATAATGAGAAAAATATAATAAAAAATATATAAAATAATAAGAATGGTTAACCAGATCTCTATACACCTGTGTAAAATTATGTGCACAAATGTGTATGCATGTGAGCACAGAAGAATATCAGTTAGAAAACTTAATATAAAAAAAAATATAAAAAAATAAAATGAAGGGTAATGCAGTAATTTTGGTTGAGCCTGACGAGCAACCTAAAGTACTAGAGGTAGTACATGTTTGGAAAAGGATCTAAATACACATGTATAATTTAAAGGGAGAGGTACACATGAATATACAATAATGTGTGCATACCCATCTCTAATAGGGTAATTGCAAAGTGGCAGACAACAGAGGGTTGTAGTCAATAGAGAACATTCAGAACAAGGTCATGTTACCAGTGGGGTACCTCAGGGATCTGTACTGGGACCAATTTTGTTTAATATCTTCATAAGTGATATTGCAAAAGGCCTCAATGGTAAGGTTTGTCTTTTTGCTGATGACACAAAGATATGTAACAGGGTTGATGTTCCTGGAGGGAAACGCCAAATGGAAAAGGATTTAGGAAAACTAGAAGAATGGTCAGAACTCTGGCAACTGAAATTTAATGTGGATAAGTGCAAGATAATGCACCTGGGGCGTAAAAACCCAAGGGCAGAATATAGAATATTTGACACAGTCCTGACCTCAGTATCTGAGGAAAGGGATTTAGGAGTAATTATTTCAGAAGACTTAAAGGTGGGAAGACAATGTAATAGAGCAGCACGAAATGCCAGCAGAATGCTTGGATGTATAGGGAGAGGTATAAGCAGTAGAAAGAGAGAAGTGCTTATGCCGCTGTACAGAACACTGGTGAGACCTCACTTGGAGTATTGTGCGCAGTACTGGAGGCCATATCTCCAGAAGGATATAGATACTCTAGAGAGAGTTCAGAGAAGAGCTACTAAACTAGTACATGGATTGCAGGAAAAAACTTACCAGGAAAGGTTAAAGGACCTTAACATGTATGGCTTGGAAGAAAGAAGAGACAGAGGGGATATGATAGAAACTTTTAAATACATAAAGGGAATCAACTCGGTAAAGGAGGAGAGCATATTTAAAAGAAGAAAAACTACCACAAGAGGACACAGTTTTAAATTAGAGGGGCAAAGGTTTAAAAGTAATATGAGGAAGTATTACTTTACTGAGAGAGTAGTGGATGCATGGAATAACCTTCTTGCAGAAGTGGTAGCTGCAAACACAGTGAAGGAGTTTAAGCATGCATGGGATAGGCATAAGGCTATCCTTCATATAAGATAGGGCCAGGGACTATTCATAAGATTCAGATATATTGGGCAGACTAGATGGGCCAAATGGTTCTTATCTGCCGACACATTCTATGTTTCTATGTTTCAAATGGAGATAAAGGGACCGCTAACAAGGACAGACACATTCAGTTTGCTATACATGCTACAAATGTTTGTAAGGAAGGGTACAAATATGTGGACTAGCAATGTCAAGAAGTGTTGAAAATCATATTAAGGACCAAAAAACTATAGCATCAGTCAGATAATAAGGATGAAAAATGTAAAATATAAAATATAAATGTAGCAGATTTTCCAGGCATTGGGCCTGATGTGTGTCTGCCATGGTCACCGGTAACACCTTCAGCCCATTTAAGCTGAATACCCAAGTGTGAGATTTGAGTCAAAGACCAGCCTGGCATCTTTGGTTTGTTTTGTTTATTTGATATTGGGGATGGGAGAAGGGAATGAGTGGGATACTCCTCTGGCTCAACTAGGTACAAAATGGGACACTTGAAGAAAAATGCCTTTCAACGCTGTCTTGACACCGGCTGGGTGCTGACCAACGCTTGCTGGCGCTTGAAAAACACTGACTTGCTGTACTGTACTTGAAACTTGACTTCTGACACTCTGGTTAGCTCAAAGTCCTGGACTGTACTGAGAACTGACTTCTGACACTCCGATTAGCTCAAAAGTCCTGAACACTGCTCCCTCCAGTCCTTCCTGACTGAGGTAGCTTCTGTAAACTGCTTCTGCTGCTGCAACTCTCAACACTGTACACTGCTGGCACCCCCTCTACACTTCAGGGTACACACACTGGCACCCCCTTTACTATTCAGTGTCCACACACTGGCACCCCCTTGTGCACTTCAGGGCCCAAACTCTGGCACCCCCATTACACTTCAGGGTCAACACTGGCACCCCCTTGTACACTTGCTTCCTGCACTGGCTAGCTAGCTCCCGGATCCCTCTGAGTTTCTCCGGAGTGGTCCCCTCTCACTTGGCAGACCCCCAGGGGCAGTTTGCAGTACTCACGAACTGGGAATGCTTTCCTGAAACTCGACCCCTCTCAGCTCCGCTGGTCCTCGGCACACCGGATCCTCTCTGCAGCTCAGCTCAGCCCTCTGTCTCCTCAGGCAAGCCGCCTGGGACACCCAATTCCTCTGACAGGAGGAGAGACAGCCGTACTCTCCCTCCTGGGACTCTGCTTCCCACCAAAGACGCTGCGTCATGTGCTCCCCTCAAACTTATACCCACTCCCAGAATGCTGTGCAGCAGAATCTGCCTTTCTGGGGTAGATACAGGCCTGAGTGAACCATTGGCTGGGTTTCCTCCACTGCCCAACGAGAACCCTCTCATTAAGTACAGTGAGGAGACTCCCCAGTCCCAACAGCCACACCTGGGAGACATGACTGCTCAGCGGAAATTAATGGCCCTCCTGTTAAGCAGACAAGGCCCACTATACTTTACCCAGCACCTACCTTGTAGGGTGCTACATCAATATGATGTTAATGTGTATGGAATTAGGGAGGCAGGCACATAGATGTACAAAACTAAGATAAAGAATATTAATCTATTGAAAAACCAAAAGTGACAATGTAAAGGGGGTCTGACAAGGTGAAAGTGATGGTAGGAGGAATAGAGAGCTGACATCTATATGGACATAAGTTACAGGATGGTGTTGACCTTGAGTTCCTTGTTGAGGCCACCCAGTGTCAGACTATTTAATTTAAAAATCCAGTATATTTTTTGGACACATAATAGTAGTATGGAATCTCTATTACAGTAGGTGGTAAAGGGCCTGGCGATGCTAAATCAAGCAGGTTCTTCCTTAAGGCTTTGCCTACGTTCACCAAACCTGACTCACAATGGTCTAATTCTCATTGTCAAATGACATAGTAGAAAGAGCAAGTAAGAAATCCCTTTATCATAAAGGATTTGCCATGGAGATCTGTCAAGGTCTTCTAGCCATGTTTAACATGAGCACAGGTAAGGCATATTTTTTACGGTACATTCCATTAAGAGACAACATCTTAGGAATGGTAGTGCATTATTCTTGATTCTATGCCTAAATTTTGCTGGGGGCAATGAGATCCGTGATGTTTCATGCCTTTTTGAACACCAGATTGGAGGAATATGTTCTCGAAGTTTGGGATTATTTTGGAGAATACCCCAATATTTGGTAAGTGTTCTTTTTATTGCCCAATGCTTGGTGTTAAATTGGGTAATAAAAAAATTGGCCCTTTCTAGAGGAGGAAGAAACACTTCCTGTCTGTGATGATGAGGGTACAGAATATGAATTGAGATATTTTTGTAAGGCAGAATCTACAGTATATCTTCCGAGTGACCTTTCTCCAAGAACTTCTGTTTAAGGATGAGGCTCTGAGACAAGTAGTCCTCTGGAGAGCTGCAGTTATGCTGTTCTTGATCCATTTTTGATGGTGACAGCTGAATTCATGTAAAAAAGAGTTGCCTACAGTCGTTTTAAAGTGAGTTCTAGAACATATTTCATGGTCCTGATTGTGGAATAATTCCAGGTCTTAGAAGACCAGTTGGTGTGGGTCCGAGACTAGTGTAAATTGTACCCTGAATTGATTGCTGTTGCAATAGCCGGAAAAATATTGGATGGTGCCAGTATCTCCCTGCCAGATGATAACAACGTCATCTACAGTATATACCGGCCATAGTATACTAGATGGTGAGAAAAGGGTTTACGAGCCCAGATGTATAGAGATCTAGTGAACCATAGAGGTCTATAAGGATATGGTGAACCATTAATTATTATTATATATATTTTTTATTGTCTTTTCACTATTTTTGTAATTTTTTTATTTTATTTTTCATTTTTTACTTTTCATTTATTTTTATTCTGACTTATTTTTCTGATTTATATCTTTTTTCTAATCTTTTTTTCTTTGAGACATTTTTATAATTTTTGCCATTTTTAAAAAAACAGTTCTCATTGCCATTACCATTATACTATATGATTTTTTTCCACTATTTTTCCATTTATTTTTTTCATTTTGTATTACTTTATATATATTTTCATTATCCACTGTTATTTTATTTATAAAAATATAAAATTTTATTTTATTTTTCATTTTCTATTTTTATTTTTTATTTTATATACTTACCATACATTTTCGATCTATATTTTTTCCCTTTCTTTTTTCCCTTTATTTATTCAAAATATATACTTAAATATATTATTATTATTATTATTTTTCTTTAGTTTTTGATTTAAATAAAAAAAAAGTTTCCTTTTCTTTTCTTTAAATATTTTTTTTGTGTAATTACAGTACCTCTGAATCTACACTATTATTTATGACATCTGGCGATCATTAGTGAGAATGGTTTAGCTGTATATAGTGCATTATACAAGTTCCTTTAGATTTTTTCTCAGTTTGCCTCCCTTATAAGCTTTATATATATTTCAGAACCTATTTTACAGTAGTCTTAATTGCATGTAACAACAGTGTGATAGTAATATGTGTGTGTACATAGATTAGAAATATATAGATATTGGCTGAGGAAGAAGGTGTGTCTTGCCTCCGAAACACATTGTGATTGGTTGTTCCTCCACTAGGCTTGAAAAGTTGTTCTCCAGCTCTTGACACCTCTCACCTTAGTGTCCTCTGATATCCTCCCATCAGAGTAGCCGCAGCAGCACAGCAGATTACATGCCCGGCCATGAGTGGGATGTTGTTTTGAGCTCTCTCTGGTTATACACCACTGCACACCTGACACCTTTGTGAGTGGAATCTTTTATGTGCATTTTATAATTTCAATAAGTTTTTATTGAATTTTACACATATAAAAACACAAGAACATGGTGCATAAGCTTCCAAATGACCACAAAAATAGGCCAAAGCCCACATTTGGAAAACATTGCTAGTAATATTAAGAACATATAAAAACATATAAAAGCTAAACATAAAGAAAATTAAATGAAAATATCATGAGGCAGAGGTTGCCACATTTTAAACAAAGTTATCTCAGATACATTATAATCAATATACTTTATGATTGTGACCAGTATATCCATGGGCTCCATCTATCAATTGCAATTTTTAAAGAGCCCGTGTCAAGTGCATACATTCTTACATACGCTATATACTGCTGTACTAGAGTTTCAACTTCAAAAATTGCAGGAGTCAAGGGAGACTTCTAGTGTCTCATCAGAGTTAATCTGGCAGCTAGCAGCACATTGACTACTGTATTTCTTAGAGGATTGGGAATACCCTCTAGTCCTAAATTCAATAGGGTCAAACCAGGGGATATGTGTAGTGGAATTATATAAAGACCAAAACCCTTGCGCTGCCAAATTCCCTGATGAAGTCACGTGGTTAGTGATGATGCGCGTGGGAGAAGTGAGGTGACATCCGCAAGTCTTTTTTTTTTTAAACACCTTTTATTGCAAGAGATAAAAATGCAGTATACAAAATCAAATAATGCTTATTTATCATACAAGAATATTAGCATGCATAAAGAAAGGGATGTATTCCAGAGATAAGACTATAATCCTTCCACTTTATAAAACTCTGGTCCGACCGCATCTGGAGTATTCTGTCCAGTTCTGGTCGCCAGTCCTCAGGAGGGATGTGTTGGAGCTGGAGAAAGTCCAGAGAAGGGCAACTAAACTAATTAGGGGATTGGAGGACCTTGATTATGAGGAGCGTCTGCAATCACTTGATTTATTCTCCCTGGAGAAGAGACGTCTGAGAGGGGACATGATAGCAATTTATAAATATCTTAATGGGGATCTTAGCTTAGAAAAAAAGCTGTTCATTCGAAGGAATTGCATGAGGACTCGAGGACATACAATGCGATTAGAGGAGAAGCGTTTTAACCTCAGGCAACATGGGGGGTTCTTTACTGTTAGGGCTACAAGATTGTGGAATTGTCTACCACAAGAGGTGGTTTCTGCGGGTAGTATGGTGACTTTCAAAAGACTCTTAGACTTGCATCTCAAGGATCAGGAGATTAAAGGCTATGTTAGATGATTACAGTCACACACACCTACACAGGTTGAACTGGATGGACTATTGTCTTTATTCAACTATGTAAGGTATTGTAATAACAAGGCAATGACAATTGAAAACAGTGTGTCTCAAAACCGTAGAGACCGATCAAACTTGTACCAGGTCAGGTGCAACAATAAGTGTAAGCAATGCAGTGCATACATGACATGCCGTGACTATAGTTGGAACTTTTATAACATCAAATATTGAGCAAGAAAATTTCAGATCATAACAAGTAAATCTATTTAGTCAGGGTTGAAGAGGTCCATATAACCCAAATGTTGTTTCATTTTTTTTGGCCATCCCCTGTGTTCGAAAACCAATTTCTCATAGGGCAGAATTTGATTGACCGATTGTATCTATTGGTGAATTGAAGTCGGGGTGGGCTGAATCTACTTTAGAGCTATGTATTTCCTACCCAAAAAAAGCATTTCTCTTAATAGCATTCTCGTATATCGGGCCAGCTCTCCTCATCAAGGATACCCAGGAGACACACCTCCGGTGTTAGGGGCACTGGGATAAACAATACAGCAGACAGAACGTCTACTACCTTTTGCCAAAACCTAGCAATAATTGAGCACTGCCATATTACATGAGCAAATTCAGCTCTAGAGCATTTGCATCTTGCACAATTTGATGAAGGTATGCGATGCATAGAGTGTAGTCGAATTGGTGTTAGGTAAGCTTGATGAAACATATACAATTGGGTCAGCTTATTATTGATTGCGGGTGACACAAACAAGTGGGAAGAGAACGCTTCCTCCCAATCATCATCCGAGAGGTTAAGAATGAATGCCTGCCACTTAGTTCGGACCACCAGCAGATTAGTTATCAAGGTAGCATGTAACAGGTGGGAATAGATGTCTGAGATCAGACCCTTAGGGCCTTGGGATTATAAGATCCTACTGCCAGGATTTCCAAATTGTGCAAACAGTGTGTGGCGAAGTTGCAGATATCTTTAAAAGGTTGTGCGTGCTAATTCCTATTTACCCTGTAGACCTGCAAATTGTCATATACTGCAGCTGGAGTTAATACACCTTTGCCTTCTTAAAAGCGATACTCTGAGTATTGTCCTAAATGTGGGAACATTGGATTTCACCACAGCGAGATATCTTCATTAATATCTGTGAATTTGTCAATTTGCTTAGCCTCTCGCCACACCAAGGTCAATATCGGTATGTTTCTCATAGAGGGGAGTAATACAGGCTTCTCCAAGGATATTAAAAGGTGGTTTACATTTAGTATGTGTGCCAACTGAGATTCCACCACCAATGGTGTGACGGGAACTACCAAGTATACTAGTAGAGGTGTACTGAACTGTTCGCCGGCGAACAGTTCCCCGCGAACTTAGCATGTTCGCGTTCGCCGCTGCGGGCGAACATATGCGATGTTCGGTCCGCCCCCTATAATACATCATTGAGGCAAACTTTGACCCTGAACTTCACAGTCAGCAGGCACATTTCCAGCCAATCAGCATACCTCCCTCCCACACCCTCCCACCTCCTATAAATAAGCAAGGGCAGCCTCCATCTTAGATCATTCTGAAGCAGTGTGTGTTAGTGAGAGCAGGGAGAGCTGCTGCTGCTGCTGCTGCTGTAAAGCTAGGGACAGTTGTTAGTCAGTGTTCCTGGTCTTGCAGTGTTCTTGGTCCACTACTGCTGTAAGGACAGCATCCTGACAGCACCCCAAAAAGCCCTTCTATTTGTGTAATTTTTTATATATATATATATATATATATATATATATATATATCTAGTGTCCCCAAAAGCCCTTCTAAGGGCTGGTAATTGAGTTTTTTCTTTATATATATATATATATATATATATATATATATATATATAAAAATATATATATATATATATATATATATATATATATATATCTAGTGTCCCCAAAAGCCTTTTTAAGGGCTGGTAATTGAGGATTTTTTTATTTATATATATATATATATATATATATATATATATATATATCTAGTGTCCCCAAAAGCCCTTTTAGGGGTGGTAATTGAGTTTTTTCTTCATATATATATATATATATATATATATATATATATATATATATATATATCTAGTGTCCCCAAAAGCCGCTGGTAATTGAGGATTTTTTTATTTATATATATATATAAATATATATATATATATATATAGTGTCCCCAAAAGCCCTTTTAAGGGCTGGTAATTGAGTTTTTTCTTTTTATATATATATATATATATATATATCTATTGTACACTGCAGTTGCCTGCCCGCTGTGTGTGAGAGGCCACAGACCCACCACAGACTGTACTGTGTGCACACCACACTCATTTCGGGTGGCACAGGCACAGTACCTTGCATTTTAAAACATATTTTTTTTTCCTCTGTCATAATTGCAGTGAGTGCTGTGTCAGGTCCACAGAGTGCACTGTACCCACTGCAGTGCACTGCCCACCACTGATATATATACGGTGGCACAGCATCTTGTTGCAAATTGAAAAAAAAAAATATTTTTTATTATTGCAGTTGCCTGGGCTGCCAGTGACTGTCAGGTCCACAGAGTGTACTGTGCCCACTGCAGTGCCACTGTGTGCCCACCCACCACTGATATATACGGTGGCACAGCAGCTTGCAAAGTAAAAAATATATATTTTTTTTATAATTGCAGTTGCCTGGGTGCCAGTGACTGTCAGGTCCACAGAGAGTGTACTGTGCCACTGCCCACCCACCACTGATATATAAGGTGGCACAGCATCTTGCAAAGTAAAAATATATATATTTTTTTTTATAATTGCAGTTGCCTGGTTGCCAGTGACTGTCAGGTCCACAGAGAGTGTACTGTGCCACTGCCCACCCACCCACTGATATATAAGGTGGCACAGCAGCTTGCAAAGTAAAAAAATATATATTTTTTTTATAATTGCAGTTGCCTGGGTGCCAGTGACTGTCAGGTCCACAGAGTGTACTGTACCCACTGCCCAACACTCCTATAGGGTGGCACAGCACCTTGCACTCATAGTACAACACATTAAAAAAAAATGACAGGCAGAGGCAGGCCACCCCGCAAGGGCCGTCGTGGTCGTGGTGCTGTGATTTCCTTAGGCCCTAGAATAATGCCCAGTGTTCAGAGGCCACCACAGACCCTGAACTCAAAAAATTCTGAGGACATAGTTGACTGGCTTACACAGGACACCCGATCGTCTACAGCTTCCGCTCGGAACCTTAATGCACCATCCTCCTCCAGCTCAGCTTCGGGCACCTCTCAATTTACCACTCGCCAGCCCGCCGGCACCACCACCAACACTAGCACCACAGCCGCTTCACTTGATCCGTCAGAGGAGTTATTTTCACATCAGTTGGAAGAAATAAGTGATGCGCAACTATTAGTGCCAGAGGATGTAGATAACGGAGATATGTCTCAGTCAGGCAGCATTATACACATGGACG
Source organism: Pelophylax lessonae (assembly GCF_965119305.1). NCBI lineage: Eukaryota > Metazoa > Chordata > Amphibia > Anura > Ranidae > Pelophylax > Pelophylax lessonae. The sequence goes on along the minus strand of NC_138769.1, from coordinate 140,666,754 downwards.
TACATTGTGATGATGATGATGATGTTGTACCTGCTGCTGCTGCCTTTGCTGAGTTGTCAAGTGAAGCGGCTGATGATGACGATGTGTCTGTGGATGTCACCTGGGTGCCTGCTCGAAGAGCAGAAGAAGAGGGGGAAAGTTCAGATGGGGAGACAGAGAGGAGGAGGAGGAGACGAGTTGGAAGCAGGGGGAGGAGGTCATCGCAAGGAGCTAGTGGTGCAGTCAGACAGCATGTAGATTCGGCACCCGAGGTCAGCCAGATAGCACGCCAATCAACGCAAGCTGTTGCCACCACCAGAATGCCGTCCTTGCAAAGCTCAGCAGTGTGGCATTTTTTTTTGTGTGTCTGCCTCTGATATCAGCGATGCCATTTGTAACCTGTGCCAAAAGAAACTGAGTCGTGGGAAGTCCAACACCCACCTAGGTACAACTGCTTTGCGAAGGCACATGATCTCACATCACAAACGCCTATGGGATCAACACATGAGTAAAAGCAGCACACAAACTAAAGGCCACCATCCTCCTCCTGGTCCAGCATCTTCAGCCACGTCAACCACTGCTGTCCTCCATGCCCCCTATCAACAACCCGCCCCTCCGCCTCTCACCTTCAGCAGTTCCTGCTCATCTGCCCACAGTCAGGTGTCTGTCAAGGAAATGTTTGAGCGTAAGAAGCTAATCTCACAGAGTCACCCCCTTGCCCGGCGTCTGACAGCTGGCTTGTCGGAACTCTTAGCCCGCCAGCTTTTACCATACAAGCTGGTGGAGTCTGAGGCCTTCAAAAAATTTGTCGCTATTGGGACACCGCAGTGGAAGGTACCCGGCCGAAATTATTTTTCACAAAAGGCAATCCCCAACCTGTACTCTATTGTGGAAAATTAAATCATGTCACGTCTGGCACACAGTGTTGGGGCAAGGGTCCATCTGACCACTGATAGCTGGTCTGCAAAGCACGGTCAGGGCAGGTATATCACTTACACTGCGCATTGGGTAAACCTGCTGGCGGCTGCCAAGCATGGAATGCGTGGCTCTGCTGCAGAGGAGTTGGTGACACCGCCACGACTTGCAGGCAGGCCTGCTGCCACCTCCTCTACTCCTCCTACTCCATCCTCTTTGCTAACCTCCTCGGCTGAGTCCTCTTCTGCTGTTGCGTCTTGCTCCACACCAACTGCACCCCCCCAGTCTCCAGGGGCTATTCCACATGCCGGATACGACAGTGTCACGCTGTCTTGGGGTTGACTTGCCTGAAAGCAGAGAGTCACACCGGACCAGCACTACTGTCCGTCCTGAACGCACAGGTGGATCAGTGGCTGACCCCGCACCAACTGGAGATCGGCAAAGTGGTGTGTGACAACGGAAGCAATTTGTTGGCGGCATTGAATTTGGGCAAGTTGACACATGTGCCGTGCATGGCACATGTGTTGAATCTGATTGTGCAACGCTTTGTGCAGAAATACCCAGGCTTACAGGACGTCCTCAAGCAGGCCAGGAAGGTGTGTGGCCATTTCAGGCGTTCCTACACGGCCATGGCGCACTTTGCAGATATTCAGCGGTGAAACAACATGCCAGTGAGGCGCTTGATTTGCGACAGCCCGACACGTTGGAATTCAACACTGCTAATGTTCGACCGCCTGCTCCAACAAGAAAAAGCGGTCAATGAGTATTTGTATGACCGGGATGCTAGGACAGCCTCTGCGGAGCTGGGTATTTTTTTGCCACGTTACTGGACGCTCATGCTCAATGCCTGTAGGCTCATGTGTCCTTTTGAGGAGGTGACAAAGCTAGTCAGTCGCACCGAAGGCACCATCAGCGACATCAGCCCATATGTTTTCTTCCTGGAGCGTGCCCTGCGAAGAGTGCTGGATCAGGCTGTAGATGAGCGTGAAGAGGAAGAGGAAGAGTTGTGGTCACCATCACCACCAGAAACAGCCTTACCATCGCTTGCTGGACCTGCGGCAACACTGGAAGAGGAGTCTGAGGAAGAGGAGTCAGAGGAGGAATGTGGCTTTGAGGAGGAGGAACACCAACCACAGCAGGCATCCCAGGGTGCTCGTTGTCACCTATCTGGTACCCGTGGTGTTGTACATGGCTGGGGGGGAGAACACACCTTCAGTGACATCAGTGAGGACGAGGAATTGGACACGAGTAGCTCGGCATCCAACCTTGTGCAAATGGGGTCTTTCATGCTGTCATGCCTGTTGAGGGACCCTCGTATAAAAAGGCTGAAGGAGAACGACCTGTACTGGGTGGCCACGCTACTAGACCCCCGGAATAAGCAGAAAGTCTCTGATATGTTACCTAATTACCGGCAGGCGCAAAGGATGCATCAGCTATAAAATAAGTTGAAAAGTATGCTTTACACAGCATATAAGGGTGATGTCACAGCACAACGGGAATCCAACAGGGGAAGAGGTGAAAGTAATCCTCCTCCTACCACCACTACCACGCCGGCAAGGACAGGACGCTTTACAGACGTCTTGTTGATGGAGGACATGCAGAGCTTTTTTAGTCCTACGCATTGCCACAGCCCTTCGGGGTCCACCCTCAGAGAACGACTCGACCGACAGGTAGCAGACTACCTTGCCTTAACTTCAGATATCGACACTCTGAGGAGCGATGAACCCCTTGACTACTGGGTGTGCAGGCTTGACCTGTGGCCTGAGCTATCCCAATTTGCCATTGAACTTCTGGCCTGCCCCGCTTCAAGTGTCAGAAAGGACCTTCAGCGCAGCAGGAGGTATTGTCACTGAGAAGAGAAGTCGCCTAGGTCAAAAAAGTCTCGATTACCTCACCTTTATTAAGATGAATGAGGCATGGATCCCGAAGGGACTGACAGTGGGGGATGCATTTGACTAAAAAAGGCCTGATGACTCTGAGATGCCTTGGGCTAAAAATGGTCCACACGCTGCTGTATTTAATCTCTGCATGCCAGATGACTTATGTGACGTCTCCGCCACCAACTACGGTTCAAGCCGCAATGTTTTAGTGCACTTTCTGCCTTGAAAACCTCAATTTTTCTGGCCGCTGCTACAGCAACAATACCTATTTTTTCATGCATGTGTACATGCCTAATTTTTCTGGCCTCTGGTGCTACACTGTGGCTGCAAAAAAAAACAAAAAAAAAAAAAAGGCACATACATGTGTCAATTCCCCTTCATGATCGTTACCTTGTTGTGGTGAAGGGGCTTGCGTATCACAATGAAGCAATCACCTCTAGGAGTGTGTTGGCAATGTTGGCACACCCCAGATGATAAGGTCGTTGCTTCATTGTGAACAGACCAAAAGCGATCAGCATGATAATTTTTCATAGAAAAAACATTAATTTTCTTTAATTAAAAAAAAAGAGGACAGCCTCTGCGGAGCTGGGTATTTTTTGGCCGCGTTACTGAATGCTCATGCACAATGGCTGTAGGCTCATGCGTCCTTTTGCGTGACAAACCTGGTCGGTCGAACCCAAGGCAACATCATCGACCTCATTCCATATGCGTTTTTTCTGGAGCGTGCCCTGCGAAGAGTGCTGGATCAGGCCGTAGATGAGCATGAAGAGGAAGAGTTGTGGTCCCCATCACCACCAGAAGCAGCCTTGTCGTTGTCGATTGCTGGACCTGTGGCAACGCAGAGAGAGGAGTCTGAAGAAGAGAAGTCAGAGGAGGAAGGTGGCTTTGAGGAGGTGGAAGACCAACCACAGCAGGCGTCCCAGGGGGCTTGTTGTCACCTTTCAGGGACCCTTGGTGCTGTACATGGCTGGGTGGAGGAAGAGACCTTCAATGACGTCAGTGAGGACAAGGAACGGGACATGGCTAGCTTGGTATCCAACCTTGTGCAAATGGGGAGTTTGCGGTTGTGCAAATGGACTGACTGACTGTTGGCCAATGGCCAGGTGACAACTGCATCCTGTTGGAGGCAGGGGCACAGCGCAAGGTAGTGAACCCGATAGCAAAGTGCTGCGGATGGACCGGAACATGAGCCCAAGATTCCCCAGGGCGCGGAGTCTAAGACCCAGCAGGTGTTCACCATAGCCTCTAGTGGTGAGGATGGACTTGGCTGCAGCTGGGCCCAGAGCGCGGCCCCTGGGGTCCCCCAGGTCACGCTCCGTAGGGAGAGAAGGGAAGCAGCCACTCAGGACACACGGAATGGTGATGGGTAAGCCGAGGTTGGGGTAACAGCCAAACAGGAACAGTCAGAGACAAGCCAAAGTCGGTACACAGTAGATCAAGCACACAGGAAACAGGAAACTAGCAACAGGGAACAGCAAAGCTAGCTGGCCTGCAGTGCACTGGTTAATATAGACTTCCTTTAATGGCCTGGGGTGGAGCCAAACAGGGAGGAGAGATGATAAAAACAGCCAGAAGGAATAGTCTGGCCCTTAATGCAGACATGAGGAATGAGGAAGGATCAGGAGGGACAGGTTAACTACCAGACATTTATTGCATGTCCATTACAATGGGGAATTTTGTATGTCAGAGTTTGGTCAGACTGTCACTGTGAAGCGGGCGTAACCCTTACACTATAAATATAATAAATAAGAGTAAAAATCTGCCTAGTTGCTATTTCAACGATATTGGTGACCAATCCAGATTGTACTGTGTATGGTGTGCTATCCAAAAATGTAAAATAAAATAAACCTGTGTGATATAAATTGTTGAAAACAGCACTTTATATTTGGTAACACTGTATGATTATTGAAGCGGGTTACACATTTATTGATATACTCAGCATTGGAATCACATGAAAACATTGACTTTTCAGGAAACAATTTATATCACACAGGTTTATTTTATTTTATTTTATATTTTTGGATAGCACACCATACACAGTACAATCTGGATTGGTCATCAATATCGTTGAAATAGCAACTAGGCAGATTTTTACTGTTGCGCAACACTATTTATTGTATTTATATAGCACAGAGCACTTTCTGAGGAGTGAGGTGTTTGCGGCAGTTGTAAAATCTAGATTAGGGGGGTAGCTCGCAGGATTCCAATCTGATTTTGAGTAACCCTTACACTACCTGATTGATACAATATACCTGATCGTATACACACACTGGATGTTTTAAAGCACGTTATTCCAAACAATTTAGGAATGTTAGGTGATTTATGCCCTTTATGGAATAAAACACAACTCTGCGTCAACTACGTAATTTTCCATGGGAGTTTTGCCATGGATCCCCCTCCGGCATGCCACAGTCCAGGTGTTAGTCCCCTTGAAACAACTTTTCCATCACTATTGTGGCCAGAAAGAGTCCCTGTGTGTTTTAAAATTCGCCTGCCTATTGAAGTCTATGGCGGTTCGCCCGGTTCGCCGGTTCGCGAACATTTGCCGATGTTCGCGTTGGCTGTTCGCGAACGGCGAATTTTAGGTTCGGGACATCACTATATATTAGGTGCCTGAGTTGGCCAGCAAGGTAAAACAAGCGTAAGTTAGGAAGTGTCATGCAAGCTTCAGCTTTTGGTCTTTGCAGGGTCGATAGGTTTAGCTTATGTCTATTCTTGCCCCAGATGAAGGTAGTGGATAAAGCATCTAGGGTATTAAAGAAGGATTTGGGTACCGGGGTTAGCATATGTGACATAATATTAAAACATTTAAGCAAAAGTATCATCTTGAGTAGGTTAATTCTACCAGCCACAGATAGTGGAAGCTTAGCCCATGTAGCCAACTTAGCTTTAATTTTTTGCATTAGTGCGTCTAGATTAGCTTTAAAAGCCTCATTGGCCACAACAGTAATGTTAATTCCTAGGTAATTGAAAGAAGAGATCACCTTAAGAGGACTAAGCGTTACTTCAGAGAGAAAAGTGTGTATTTAACCACTTACCGATTAGCGGCCACCTATAGACGACGGCAGGTCGACAGGTTTCCGTGAATCACCATACCTGTAGAGCGGTTTGCAGGAGCGTACCTGGGGGCACGTGCTGCCAGAGGTGCGTGAGTACCCACTCGCCGGCAGGGAAGCCGATCCACGGGTCTGGCGGCCGCGATCGCTCCCCGTGAAGAGAGAACAGCAGTCTGCTGTTGTAAACACAACAGACCGTTGTTCTCTCAGGAATCAATGCAGAGCTCCTGTGTTCCTCCTATTTAGGAACACAGGTCTCTGTATTGATTTTGCAAGCCCATCCCCCTCCCCCAGAGTTAGAAAACATCCCCTAGGCTCACATTTATCCTTTGATCACCCCTGGGTTAACCCCTTCCCTGACAGTGTCATTATTACAGTAACAGTGCATATTTTTGCACTGATTACTGTAGTAATGTCACTGGTCCCCCCGAAAGTGTCAAAAATGTCAGTTAGGTGTCCAATCTGTCCGCCACACTGTCGCAGTCCTGCTAAAAATCACTGCTCGTCGCCAATACCAGTAAGAAAAAATAAATAAATAAATAAAAAAATTAAATAAATCTTTCCCCTAGTTTTTAGACGTGATAACTTTTGTGCAAACCAATCAAAAGACGCTTATTTGGATTTTTTTTTTTTACCAAAAATATGTAGCAGAATACAAATTGCTGGTGACAAGGCTCAACAAGCATGTTGCCAACATCCGAAAAGGTTTCCCTGGCCATAGCCTCTCGAAACATTATGACCTTTGCCACAACAGGGACCCCACGGGGTACGGTGTTCATTGGGATTAAACATTTTGTGGCAAATTGGCGTGGGAGTAATATGGTCAGGGAGATTTCTAAGCTTGAGGCACGGTGGATTTATAGAGCGAAGACGTACGCTCCACATGGTATGAATGTGGAGTGGTACGTCAACGCTTTTATAGCTAATAGTTAAAAATTTTGGTCTCTGTTTCCTCATTTATTTATTATTTTATATGTGTTTTTAATATCGGAATTTAATCTGCACATATGTTTTATAATTCGTTTTTTTCATACTGTTCTTTGGTATGATTAATATTTTTAATGTTTATGTGTGTACTTTTATTTTTTCTCCTTGATGGCGTTGTTGTGTTCAAGTATTTGTTTTTGTTTTCTCCCCATAAGATGGCGCTGCTATGTTCGCATATATATATATACTTTAATTATGCTGAATTGTTTTTTCTCATTATATTATTAATTAACCAAGTATTCTGGAGATATGGTGGCCCATGAGATGGTGCTGCTATGTTCGCATATGTATGCTATATCTATGCCGTATTGATTGATTCATTTAATTTTGTTATCGGTCAGTTAGGCAATTTGGGGATATGTTCTTTTTTCCCCAAAGTTCTATTGTTAGTATTATTTACTGAGGAATAGTGCTGGGTTCACTTCCTAGTATGATGAGCATCCGGCGGATGCTCCTCCTCAGGTGATTATGCCGCTTGTTCCCTTCCGTCTAATTAAATCAAGGGGATGCCATCCACTAACCACGCCCCTGACGATGTCATTGTTGACAAAACGCAGCGTCGGATGGGCACCGGGACGTGTGATGTCATCGCACCAGGGGACGTAACGGCCATCTTTTTGGCTGGAAACAACAACACACGCTGAAGCCATCCTGAATTCTTGTGAGTGTAATATTTTATTGCCTAATAAATCACAGTTTGATTCAATATACTTGCACCATGAGTTTTCTTATCATCCTTGGGGCCATCTGTGGATCTCTTGAGTCATTATGATCAAGCAGTGCAATAGAACTATACCATTTGTGCCAATTGACTGTCAGTAGAGACCCATAGGAATCTCTGGATGAGCCAGCATTTGGGATATTTGTCTAGTATAGCTTTTTTAGCCTGACAGTAAGAGGCAGTTTGTTTGGTGCTTATCGGTGGGGGTGGCACTTATTCATCAAATCTGCTGGACCGTAATTTTGGTAGTATTGATACTCACCATTGAAATCAGCAGGACTTTATACAGACTTTCTTTGAACTGATTTATCTCCGTTATCTACCGCTGCACCCCCTCTTTTTAACAGAATACAAATTGTCCTAAAAGGATTAAAAAATATGATTTTTAATTTTTTTTTTGGGAATGTTATATAGCAGAAAGTAAAAAATATATATATTTTTTTTCAGAATTATCGCTTTATTTTTGTTTATAGTGCAAAAAAAAAAATCACACCTCTTCCATATTCCCTTATTGTGCAATATATCCTACTGGATTATAGATAGGAGGTGGGCTGCAGCCATCTCTAATTTTTCATACACCATTGGTCTCATATCCTAGCGCAGAATTCTTTTATTTTATAGTGTAGTTGAAGTTCCGAGGCACACGCAAATTTGCAGGCGCTATCCTGTGTATACCAGTCTTGCGGGGCACATGCCCGCACGAATATGCGCACGCGCAACAAATGTGTGCATGAACTATGCGCAACAATTATGTCCATGCATGGGCGTGCGTGCATTCGCCACTGACATTGATGCAAAATGCCCTATATAAGTACGGCAGGTGCACTAGGAGGTTGCTATCTGATCTGCAGCCATTACCTGTGTTCCTGTTTCCTGTGTTTGACTCCTGTGATTGACCTGGCTTACCCTGACTACGCTTGAACTCTACCTATCCTGACCTCGGCTTGCCTCTAAGACTTAATTTACCTCTTGCCCATCTGCCTGATCTCATGTGACCAACTTCTGCCTATATCCTGACCATTCTCTGCCTGCCATCTATGCCTATACCTGACCATCCATTGCTGACCTGACTTGTTTGACCCTGCATCGGGTTATCTGTCTACCCTGCTCTGCATTGTGCCTGATTCTGCTGATCCTCCATCTGCTGTGTGTTGCCAGTCTTAATGCATCTGCTATTAGCTACTGCCTACCTAGCCTGGGGTCTGCTGTTCCTGCTGCCATCCGCTGCTTCAGCTATCCAGCTCAAATCTGGTGACGCACCTGCCATGCACCTCTGCAACCAACGTAAGATCTTACAGGCAGTCCTACCTCACCACACTTTCACGTCCACTGTCGCAACATCAGTGGTCCTTGAGTAGGGGCTGTATAAGAGTTTTCCCTCTACACCTCAGGCTCTTCCACAAGGTGCATGACAGTTCTACTTTAAGCATTCAGGTAGGGAAGGCTTACTTGTTATGGGGTGCTTTAGAAAAGGACACAGTTTTTGATGTTTAGAAATTTTATTTGGTCTCGGTGCTAAGAGTCCCTTGGCAAGAGTTGAAAATCTGGACCATCAACAGCAAGAACAAATTTGATGGGCCATGAGGCAAAATAATACATCATATCATGCTAATCCTAGAGAATGCCAAGTCTGACCAACTTTAATTATTTCCTCATGGCAGAAATGATACAGCTAATAACTTGAATGCAGAAAGAAAAACAGAATAAATAAATGACTGCATAGCATTTCCTATTATGCGTTGGTTGTTTGGTTAATGGCCAGTGAGGAATGTACTTTTTACTTTTGCATTAAGTGAGGAAATATGGGGTTTTTAGCTTTTGACAGTTACTAGATTCCCAGAGAAAACCATCCACCTTGGAACAAAAAGATACTTTTGCGTTTAGGTTCCCTAGTATGAATACAGATGCCACTGACATCTCAGGAAAATCTGTGCACCTTTTCTCTATAACAAAATAATCTCCTGAGGTTTTAGATGAGTGATGCAGAATCTTATGTTTTTTGTCTTCCAAAAGCAAAAGATAACCACACCATCTGGACTTTCCTAGAGGAGTGTATTACAAGCAAAACACATGCATTAAACATAATCATTCTGTCCTTCCCGGAGACAGCTCCGTAGCTTTGTCTCATTTCATACATTTCACTTGGTGCTCAGCGGCTTCTTTGTAATGGAAACCAATTACAGAGTCCCTGAATTCTGTCCCTGGTTCTCTGCTATCTTACTTCAGCATTACTGCACTCCCTGGAAGTGATATACCCTTCAGCAACAATAAACAATATTATGACAGCAGTGCATTTACTGGTACTTTTGAGATTAGTGTATTCATTAACAAGGCAATGTTCTGGACATTAATTCTCATTCTGTGGCTTTCAACACTGTTTCCGGACTCTGAGGTATGTGGGATCTTGGCTGCCTTGCTTAACCTTCTGTTGGCCAGAAAAACTCATATTTTTTTTTTGTAGAAAAGATTTAGATTAGCATAAGATGTTTCAAATAGCATATTAACCACTTAAGCCCCGGAGGATTTGGCTGCTCAAAGACCAAAGCCTATTTTGCGATTCGGCACTGCGTGACTTTAACTGACAATTGCGCGGTCGTGCGACCCTGTATCCAAATTAAATTGACGTCCTCTTTTTCCCACAAACAGTGCTTTCTTTTGGTGGTATTTGATCACCTGTGCGATTTTTACTTTTTGCGCTATAAACAAAAAAAGGAAGCGACAATTTTGAAAAAATAACAATATTTTTCAAATTTTTTTATATGAAATTCTCAAAAAAAATGTAAAAATCAAAAAGTTTTAACATTTTAGGCCAATTTGTTTTCTGCTACATATTTTTGGTAAAAAAAAAAATCGCAATAAGCGGATTTTGATTGGTTTGCGCAAAAGTTATTGCGTTTATTAACTACGGGAAAGATTTATGTCATTTTTATTGTTTTTTTTTTTAACTAGTAATGGCGGCGATCTGCGATTTTTTTGTGGGACTGCTACATTGCGGCAGACAGATTGGACCCCTGACTGACATTTTTGACACTTTTGGGGGTACCAGTGACATTACTACAGTAATCAGTGCTATACATATGCACTGTTACTGTAAAAATTACACTGGCAGAGAAGAGGTTAAATTTATTAGTGATCAAGGGGTTAAATGTGTCCCTAGGGGCATGATTCTAACTGTCAAGGGGCGTGGCTTGTGATGTAACCAAAGAGACATACGATCCTACATAGCAGGATCGTATGATCTCTGCAGTTACACCAGGGAGAATGACAGGCGGCTTTGTTTTCCTCAGCCGTCTGCCTTTCTCCCTCTCCAGCGGGAGATCGCGAGCGGCCGGCGCACATCGGAGCCGCTGGTCAGTAGCACGCCTCGGGTGGGACGTGCTCACCCCCTATTGGCTCGTGGGCTAGTGACTTACCGGTACGTCACTTTGCCCAGGAGGGGCTGACCGCCGCAGTATATGTACTTGCGGCGGTCGGCAAGTGGTTAAGAAGCCTCATGTTTCTTGAGTATAAGTGAAGAGATGTTTTTTTTTTAAACAGCGATAACAGTACATTTTTAATAGACATGATGATACAAAGATCACTTATCATTAGATTCGAGCGGACACCTGGATGTCCGTGTTCGGTGGGTCCGGCCGAACTTGAAAAAAAAGTCCGGGTCCGTAACTCGGACTTTTTCCGAACTTGACCCGGACACCGAACCCCATTGAAGTCAATGGGGACCCCGAACTTTCAGGCACTAAAATGGCTCTAAAAAAACAATGGAAAGGGCTAGAGTGCTGCAAATGGCAGCAAAATGTAGTTAAGAACATGGCAAGTGCTCTGCAAAAAAATGTGGATAGGGAAATAATTTAAAACAACAAAAAAAAAAACAAAACAGAAAAATAAAACAATTTTCTTCATCTGTGAAGGACGAGGCCCATATGGAGTAGGAGGGAGGTTGAGGTGGCGGTGGATGTGGCGGTGTAGGTGGAAGCGGCAGTGGAGGGGGACGAGGTAGCCAACACTGCTTTTTTTTTAGTCATTTTAAATTAGGGTACACCCCAAAAGAGTGAGAAAGATCAAAAATATAACAATGGCTGGGTAAGGCCGGTATCCATCTCTATTCTTCACAAGGTACGGACAAGTCCTGTGGGATCCATGCCTGGCTCATTTTAATGAATGTGAGCTTGTCCACATTGTCTCTGGACAGGCGGCTGCGCTTGTCTGTGATAACGCCCCCAGCCGTGCTAAATACACGTTCAGATAATAAACTGGCTGCAGGGCACGCCAGCACCTCCAAGGCGTAAAGGGCAAGCTTAGGCCATGTGCCCAATTTGGAGACCCAGAAGTTGAAGGGGGCAGACCCGTCATTCACTACATGTAGGCGTGTGCACACATACTGCTCCACCATGTTGGTGAAATGCTGCCTCCTGCTAAAACGTTCCATATGAGCTGCTGGTGCTGCTGTTTGTTGTGGCGTGCTGACAAAGCTTTTCCACATTTCGGCCATGCTAACCCTGCCTTCTGAGGTGCTGGCGGTGCCCTGTTGTGTTGGCGACCTCTTCCTCCTCCTCCTCGGCCTTGTGCTTCCACTGTGGCCCCGCTGTCAGGTGGGAATGCCAGCAGCATCGCGTCTACCAGCGTGCGCTTGTACTCGCGCATCTTGCGATCACGCTCCAGTGAGTGAATTAAGGACGGTACGTTGTCCTTGTAACGGGGATCCAGCAGGGTGGCCACCCAGTAATCAGCACAAGTTATAATGTGGGCAACTCGGCGGTCGTTGTGGAGACACTGCAGCATGTAATCTCTTATGTGTGCCAGGCTGCCCAGAGACAACGAAAGGCTGTCCTCTGTGGGAGGTGTATCGTCTGTGTCCTCTGTATCCCCCCAGCCACACACCAGTGATGGCCATGAGCTGGCCTGGGTGCCACCCTGCTGTGAACATGGTTCCATCTCCTCCTCCTCATCCTCCAGAACTGTGCCCCTGCTGGACAATTTTGTACCTGGTGTTTGTGGGTGCAGGAACCCACCCTCGGAGCCACTTGTGAATGACTGCCCTGAAAGCCTTGGAAATTATCCCTCTTCCTCCTCCTCCTCCTGTGCCACATCCTCTTCCATCATCGCCCCGATTTGTTTTTTCAAGGAGGAATAGAAGTGGGAAAGTTAAGCTGACAACGGCGTCATCGGCACTGGCCATGTTGGTGGAGTACTCAAAGCAGCGCAACAAGGCACACAGGTCTCGCATGGAGGCCCAGTTATTGGTGGTGAAGTGGTGTTGTTCCACGGAGCGACTCACGCGTGCGTGCTGCAGCTGGAACTCCACTATGGCCTGCTGCTGCTTGCACAGTCTTTCCAGCACGTGCAAGGTGGAGTTCCACCTTGTGGGCACGTCACATATGAGGCGGTGAGCGGGAAGGCCGAAGTTACGCTGCAGCGCTGACAGGCGAGCAGCAGCAGGGTGAGAACGCTGAAAGTGCGCACAGACTGCCCGCACTTTCTGCAGCAGCTCTGACATATCGGGGTAATTTTTAAGGAACCTCTGCACCACCAAATTCAGCACATGTGCCAGGCAAGGGATGTGCGTCAAAATGGCTAGGCCCAGAGCTGCTATGAGATTTCGCTCGTTATCGCACACCACCAGGCCGGGGCTTGAGGCTCGCTGGCAGCAACCACTCATCGGTCTGCTATTTCATGCTCCTCCACAGCTCCTGCGCGGTGTGTGGTTTTTCCCCCAAACAGGCAAGTTTAAAAAATGCCTGCTGTCGTTTACCCCTGGCTGTGCTGAAGTTGGTAGTGAAGGTGTTACGCTGACTGGATGAGGAGGCGGTAGAGGATGAGGAAGCGGAGTAGGAGGAGTTAGGAACAGGAGGCAAACTGAAGCGCCCTGCAATCCTCGGTGGTGGAAGGACATGTGCCAAATTGATATCCGCCTCAGGCCCAGCCACCACTGCATTTACCCAGTGTGCCGTTAGGGAGATATAACACCCCTGACCGTGCTTACTGGTCCACGTATCGGTAGTTAGGTGGACCTTGCCACAGATGGCGTTGCGCAGTGCACACCTGATTTTTTCCCCCACTTGGTTGTGCAGGGAAGGGATGGCTTTCCTGGAAAAGTAGTGGCGGCTGGGCACGACGTACTGTGGGACAGCCACCGACATAAGGCTTTTAAAACTGTGCGCCTCCACCAGGCGGAATGACAGCATTTCAAAGGCCAAGAATTTTGAAATGCTGGCATTCAGGGCCAGGGATCGCGGGTGGGTAGGGGGGTACTTCCTCTTCCTCTGAAGGGTTTGGGAGATGGAAAGCTGAACGCTTCCACGGGACATTGTGGAGATGGTTTGTGACCCAGGTGGTGGTGTTGCTGACAGATCCTCTGTTTGCGGGGTGGCAGGTGCCGGTATCACTACAGAGGTGGAGGAAGAGGCCGAGACTGCAGCAGAAGAGGAAGCAGGAGGAGCCAGAGACCTTTCTTGGTTTTGAAGGTGTCTACTCCACTGCAGCTCGTGCTTTGCACTTAGATGCCTGATCATGCAGGTTGTGCTCAGGTTGAGAAGGTTTATGCCTCGCTTCAGGCTCTGACTGCACAGCGTGCAAACCACTCGTGTCCTGTCATCAGCACATTGTCTGAAGAACTTCCACGCTAGAGAACTCCTTTGAGCTGGCTTTGGTGCGCTCGGTCCCTTGCTGCGTTGGGCAGTAGCAGGCGTAGTGTCTAGGGCACAGCCGCTCCGCTTCTGCACCCTGCTCCCTCTTCTGCTGTGCTGGTGGCTCTGTGCGACCACCGCCTCTTCCTCCAAACTACTCAGGTCACCTGCATGACCTTCATTCCATTTGGGGTCGAGGACCTCATCGTCCTCCACATCATCTTCCACCCAGTCTTCACCCCTGCCCTCCTTGTCGGTCTCCACAATTCTGAGTGCCGCAGCAGTTGGCACCTGCGTTTCGTCATCATCGGAGACGTGCTGCGATGGTCCTTCCATGTACTCATCTTGAGAAATAAGTGGTTGGGCATCGCTGCACTCAATCTCTTCCACTTCTGGGGCAGGGCTAGGTGGATGGCCCTGGGAAACCCTGCTGACAGAGTCATTAAAAAGAAGAAGAGACTGCTGCATGACTTGGGGCTCAGACTGCTTGCCTGATTTGCAAGGGGGTGAGGTGAAAGACGGTTGGACATCGGCTGCAGGTGCCAACTCTGACCTTTCTGCAGTAGACTGGGAGGGAGACAATGTGAAGGAACCGGAGGCACTGTCAGCAACCCAATCTACTATCGACTGTACTTGTTCTGGCCTCAACACTTGTAGAGGCGTATGATGCCCTACCAAATACTGCTGCAGGTTCTGTCGCCTACTCACACTTGAGGAAGGTGTTTCACTTGTGCGTGTAGCTGGCACAGATCGACCACGTCCTCTCCTTGCAACAGGAGCTCTACCAGCAGCACCATGACCCAGGCCACGGCCCCTATTTGATGGTCTCCTCATATTTCTGTAATTTATGATCTTGCCCTAGAAAGGTGTTTATTGAATAGCGGAACAAAACAACAACAGTATCGCAGCAAAACAGCAACAACAACAACAGCATCAAATATGCAAACTATGCTGCAATTTAATTTTTTTTACCCCAAAAGGGTGTTTATTAAATAGCGGAATAGAAAAACAGTATACAAATACAACGGGTGTATCTCACAGTCAAATATGCAAAGTATGCCGCAATTTAATTTTTTTCACCCCAAAAGGGTGTATATTGAATAGCGGAATAGAAAAAAGTATATAAAACGGTGTATCTCATACGTACAAACACAGACTAGGCCCCAATTACAATTTTTTGTACCTTAAAGGGAGGATGAGGATGAGGAAGAGGAGTAGGAGGAGTTCGGAACAGGAGGCAAACTAAAGCGCCCTGCAATCCTCGGCGTTGGAAGGAGATGCGCCAAACAAATTTAAAAGGTGTATCTCACACGTACCGATACAGACTATGCCGCAATTTAATTTTTACACCCCAAAAGGGTGTATATTGAATAGCGGAATAGAAAAAAGTATATAAAACGGTGTATCTCACAGGTACAAACACAGACTAGGCCCCGATAACAATTTTTTGTACCCTAAAGGGAGGATGAGGAAGAGGAGTAGGAGGAGTTCGGAACGGGAGGCAAACTGAAGCGCCCTGCAATCCTCGGCGGTGGAAGGAGATGCGCCAAACAAATTTAAAAGGTGTATCTCACACGTACCGATACAGACTATGCCGCAATTTAATTTTTTTCACCCCAAAATGGTGTATATTGAATAGCGGAATAGAAAAAAAGTATATAAAACGGTGTATCTCACACGTACAAACACAGACTCCCCTTTAAATTTGTAATTTTTAAATAGCAGATTAGAACAGCACTGTGTGTAAAGGCTGTATGTCACAGTAACGTATGAATGAAAAAATGAATAATTCTTTTTCACTTTAATTGGTGATTTTTCAATAGCACATGTGAACACAGCAGTGTCTTATGTTTTATGTCACGGTCAGCAGCAGGCTATGAAGGGAAAAAAAAAATTCCCCTTTAAATTTGTAATTTAACTGATAAAAATATTTTTTTCTCCCTCCTCCTCCTCCTCAGTGGGCTCAAGTGAGGGCAAAAAGATCATTCACTGCACCACCCCCCACACAGCAAAATCGATGTAGATCGCTAACGGACGATTGTTCTGTCCTGTGTCTCCTAATCTATCCCTGCCTACTCTCTCCAGCCTGTCCCTAAAATGCTTTTCTATCTTTCCCTGCCTACACTCCGACCTGTCCCTACATTCTTTTCAGCCACAATGTTTTTTTTTCCTGTCTCTGTCCCTAATCAGCAGCAGCCAGCACCGTTGTGTGTGCTCTCTCCCTACACTAGAACAGACTCACCGCGCTGTGTCTCTAGCTTATAAAGACCTGGGTCACATGCTTTAGCTGGCCAATCACAGCCATGCCATTAGTAGGCATAGCTGTGATGGCTTCTATGGCACACCAGTTAAACGCTTGTTGATTGGCTGTTGAAACCGCGCCATTAAAACCACGCCATTACATACAAAACAGGAAATAAAATTACAGAACACGGATTTTAAACCCGAATATACAGTAAAGTTTTCGGGTCCGTGTCCGGGTAACAAAAATACAATTATCCGATACGGACCCGAATAATACAGTCCGTGTTTGCTCAACCCTACTTATCATATCTGCATGCCTCTTTGAATTAAAAAAAACAAGTACACATGACATAACATACTGCCTACAGAATGTACCTATTGCTTTTAGCCAGACATTTTTGTCCCTTGAAGCACAGTCTAACTTAGAGACCAAATCACAATTATTTATTATTACAACTGTTAATGTTTTTATAGATTCAAAAAATTAGAGGATATTGGAAAACTGGCTTCATTAACAGTTAACTGATCTGCTCTAGCAATCTAATGTTGATAAGCTGGAATTTAAAGCGGAGTTCCAGCCATTTACTCACCTGTCCAACGGTCCAGCGATGCGGCCGCCGGAAGCCTCGATCCTCTCCCTCGGCGCCGGCATCACTGCTGTGGGCACCCGGCTGTTACAGTTTGCGGCTTCACAGCCGGGTACCCACTGCGCATGCGCGAGTCGCGCTGCGCGCCGTGATTGGCCGGCAATCTTCTGGGACCTCTGACGTGTCCCAGAAGATTGAAGGGAGGGAGGGGGAGAGGAGAACTTCCGCTCAGGGCGCCGCGGCGCTCCGAGCGGAAGTGGGAGCGGGTACATGTCAAAACTAGGTACCCGCTCCCCCCCCCAAAAAATGACATGCCAAATGTGGCATGTCGGGGGGTCAGGACTCCCTAAAGCGGAAGTTCCACTTTTGGGTGGAACTCCGCTTTAACAATCACTATTTCATTTGTCTTTTAACACCAAAGAAAAATGGAAGCTACCATGGCGACATGATGAGATGTGGCTCTGAAGAAGAGGTTAACCCTCTAAACGTGTCAGCCCATTGGACCTCCTGTCTTATGAGTTGTTTTACCATGGATGGAATTATGCTGAAATTTATTATGTGCTTTTAACAACAGCCAGTTTTGTGTGTGTAATACTTACCACTTTTTTATTCAATAAACTATTTGTCTTAGGATAATGCACTAGGTCGGTGCGCCCTCTGTTTCTTTAGTATGGTTTCACTGAAATGGGAAAGCCTGTCGCAAAACATTCTTATTCTGTGATGTAAGAGAGATTGACAGTGCCCTGGATTTGGTAAGATTAGCATGTAGTCCAGAGTGCAGGGCAAAAGGGTCTAATGTTTTCATCAAGTTTGGTAGAGAAAGACGAGGGGATGTCAATGACAGTAAGATGTCATCCGCAAACAAAGACATTTTCGGAGAAGATGTCCACACCCTCCACAGATTGCTACAAAATGCCTCCGCCAGGATAAACAGGAGTGGCGAGAGGGGGCAATCCTGTCTAGTGCCCCTGTAAATCGGAAAGACTGAGGACTAAAACCCATGAGATTTAAGTTTAGCTTGGGGTGTACTATACAGGGCAGCCACCCATTTCATAAAGAGGGAGCCAAAACCATAGTGACAAAGGACCGAAGTTAAATAAGGCCAAGAAAGATTGTCAAAGACCTTAGTTATGTCTAATGACAAAAGCATAATTTCTAAGGACCCACCTTTTGCTATGCGGAGCAATTGCAGGACTCGGCGGATAGCAATAGTCCTGCAACCTTGGAGCAATAAACATCTCCCGTTAGAGTCAGCTACATGTTTTCTACATGCAAAAGGGGTGGATTTATGAAAAGCAACTAAACCCCCTCGCTGTTTAGTGGGACTGATCGATTGGTACACAAGGGAGTAGGTTTTTAGCATTTCAATCTTTCTTTCACAAATAAACAACATTCAACTCTTCTGCCTGGTAAATGCAGCATTCCTGCTCTGGTCTTACCCTTTAGGCCTTGGTCTGTCTCTGACAGAGTGGATGCATACAGAAAGCAGCCTCATGCTGCACTGGCTCCCACCTCTCTTCTAGGTGTAGCCCTCCTGACTCCTGGGCCAGACCTGCTGTCTGCCAGGGTGGAGCCCAGAACCCTAGTCAGGTTGATACTTAAAGCCCAACACACAGCTGACCCATTAGTTTGCTGACTGTTCACTAGACCTGGACCCTGGCAGGGTACCGCCCTGCTACAGTGGAAAATGTTTATACTGTACGTTATCCTTTGGAGGGGATTTTCTTCACCTCTTCTTCTGTCTCACAGATGGAAAGGAAATTAGGAAAATGTCCCAAAATAGTGCACAATTATTACAAAGTTGACAGAGGTACTAATTCATCCCCACATCCCCACTAAGAAATAAAAGGTTTTAGCTGGAGTTGGGCTTTTATTTCATCAACAGCAATGAAGAAGCCTGAAGGTCTAGCCTAGTATCTACTGTTCTCAAATTTTAAAGGGCTGTATATTTATCCAGCATTGTAATTGTTTTTATATTTAAATATTTAAGTATTTAAATCAGAGAATATAATTTAAAAAAATTCAGTCTAGCAGATTTATATTAGCACTATAGGATGGATTTTTATTGTACAGGCATTCAACTCAAAGACTAATGCCACTGAATATATATTCCTCATTTGGCCATACAACTCATAACTTAAAAGGCATTTCCCAAATACAGCCCCTAGAGGTGTTATATTTACAGGCCGCTGTCAGTAGTCTATAGGGATGGCCGGAAACACCCCCTGTTCGGTTCGCAGCATAACTCCCAAACAGGGTAAAAGTTATAACCCGAAGGGCGAACCCAAACAGAAAAAATAAAAAGTGTCCATTTTGTGGGCTTATATGCAAGTAATAGGCTAAAAAAGTGTTATGGGGGTCTGGGTACTGCCCTGGGGGACATGAATCAATATACAAACAAAAAAAAAGTAAAAATTATAGTTTTTTCAGGAGCAGTGATTTTAATCATATTTAAAGTGCGACAATAAAAATGAAAAATTCCCTTAAATATAGTGCCTGGGGGTCCCCTTAATGTTCCTGTAAAGTGGCGCATCTGTAGCATGTATAGATCTTGCTACAGCAAAAATGACATTTCTAAAGAGGAAAAAAGAGTCAAATCACATTTAGTTTCAATAATTTTTATTGGTTATGTTCAACAGTATAACAGATACAAGACCTAAAGACCTCGGGGGTCAAATACCATCTTTGAGTGATTTTTTTTGTGATAGTTCCCACAGGGAGGTGCAGGTTGTAGCTTTGTATATGCAGGTTAGGGCCCACTTCAATTGAACGTCTGAGAATGTTTGTTGGAGATCTCTCTCCCATTTCTCTAATGAAGGGAGTTTAGTGAAGTTCGATTTTTCGCCCAGTATTGTGTAGAAGGCTGAAATGCCCTTGCAGTTAGCTTGAGATGGTGCAAGATAAAGGTGAGCTTGTGTAGGTAATGATAAGAAGATATGGGAGTTGTGTTTAAGGCAGTTGGATAGCTGAGTGAATTGGAAATGAGCGGTAGGCTTGAGGTTGTATGTTAAGCAGAGGGAGGAGAAGGGTATCACTTTCCCCCTTTTCAATATTGAGTTGATGGATTCAATGCCTTTGCCTGCCAATTGAGCTACAGGAAAATCAGGTATGAGGTGTTTGAGAATAGGCAGTGGTAGCTGAATTTCCTTCTTTTGTGTGTCTGTCCAAGGGGTCTGGGTAAATTTCCACCAGGCTTTGACAGATGCAATAATGGTAGGGGGAAGATGGGTTGGGATAGTTGAAAAGGGACGTAAACTGTATAACCAGGTTGATAGGTCCCCAAAGGGGATATTCCCCTGTTCAATAATCAGCCATAGAGGTGAGGGCGTATTGCCGAACCAGGGTTTAAGTTGGGAGAGAACGGTCGCATGGTAATAGTCTTGAATGTTTGTGAGGTTAGAGCCACCTATTGATCTATGTTTGGAGAGAATAGTTTTCGCGGCTCGTGGTTTTTTATCTTTCCAGACATATTTGTTTAGGTGCAGTTGTAGAGAGTTTAAATATTTTTGGTTAGAGGTATGGGTAGGGATCTGAAGAGATATAGGAGCTTGGGTAGCAGGGTCATTTTGAATGCTGCCAGACGGCCTCCCCATGAGAATTCGAACTTGGACAGAGTATTTAGTTTGTGGAAAAATTGTTGTTTAAAGGGAGTGTAGTTAGCATTGAAGAGTTGGTGGCAGATGAGCAAATGGTCCTCCATCCTACAATGTTCTATTTCCCTCCCAAATTGGGATACAGTTTGGTTGTCTACATCCAAGATTTCTAGATGTGTGATGCAGAGAGAGACAGCCTATAAAATATTGCTATTTTGGTATAGGACCCCGGAGGTTCTCCATTGTTAAAATAGTTCTCTTCCCCCCTTATGTTAGCTCTGTGGCAAAGCTAGAGGTACCCATTTTCATATTTTCTGGCAATGTGAGCTTATTGAACCCTATTGGTCCTCGGTAATGTCCCTGCTCCAACAGGTACTGGAATGCCTTTTACCGTTGGAGCCCCTACATTATCTCTTGGGCCTTCCCTTTCACTCCATAGGGAAATCTACAAACAAACTTGCTTCCTTTATGCTACTGGTAGCCAAGAGGTTAATACCACTACATTGGTTGTCTACTTCCCCACCCAATCTAACTCAATTATTGAAGGTGATCACTGATATACGTAGAATGGAATATATGACGGCATTGGTGGGGGATACCATCCCTCATTTTACTAAGACATGGGATGCTTGGGACTCCTCCACCTTTGGTTCTCTATGGGCCCAGCTTTGATAGAGGCCGCAGGGAACCCTACCTCCTCTTCACACTAATCGTTCCCCGCATCCCATGGCTTAGCTCCCCATGTGTAGCTTGTGGCTTTCCATTGTCTAGCCCTAATAACCCTCAGGTCATACTGTTACAGGTTTTGTTCTTGCTTCTTTTTTATTCTTCCTTTTTCTCATCTTTATCTTTCCTTCTTATTCTTTTTACCATTATATGCAATGCTTAGGCTCTTTAGAGTCTCATTTGTTCTTGTTGCTGTATAATTCCATTGATGTTTGAAATGTCCCTCTGGGATTTTTCTTTTTGTACTTGTTTACAAATTTTCTCAATAAAAATACAATAAAAAAAAAAAGAGTTGGTGGCAGTGCTTAGTGGGGGAGATGCCTTTAATATAAGCCAAGGGTATGGGTATGAGTGCATTAGTATATTTCTAGTTACTCCGTCTAGGCCTATGTCTAAGATATTCGAATTGTTGACCTTGTAGTATGAGATTTCGCCAAATTCGGAAAGGGTAGAGTGAATGCATTGTAATGAGGTAAGTGGGTTGGTAATTGTAAGAATTATATAATCTGCAAAGAGGCTAATTTTGTGGCGTGTGAGTCAAATTACATGTAAAATTACTCACGGTTACAATTGCCGGTTTCCGACTATTGAAAAAAAAAAAAAAAAATGGCGTGGTGCCCCTCCCAAAATCTATACAAGAACCTTTTTTTTGGGCACGCAGCCTGGCAGGTCAGGAAAGCAGAGGGGACGAGCGTGTGCCCCCCTCCTGAACCATACCAGGACACATGCTCTCAACATAGGGGGGTGCTGTGGGGCAGGGGGACCCTTCCCCCCACCCAAGAGCACCTTGTCCCCATGTTGATGGAGACAAGGACCTCTTCCCGACAACCCTGGACTGTGGTTGTAGGGTCTGTGGGTGGGGGGCTTATTGGAATCTGTAAGCCCCCTTTAACAAGGGGGCCCCCAGATCCTGCCCCCACCTATGTGAATGGGTATCGAGCATATAGTACCCCTACCCATTCACCAAAAAAAAGTGTACAAAAAAAAAACACACTAGACAGTTTTTTTCAAGTGCTTTATTAAAAAATAAAAAAATTGTGTCCCCCGATGTAAGTCCATCATCAATAATGCCACCCGCCACACCCACCGACCTGAAAAAAGCACAAAAAAAATCTCCGTTCTCGTTCAAGGCTTCCCGCTGTCTGCCTATTCATGGTTTGACAGTTCCTATTTAGGGAATAGGCAGGGCCACACCGGTGATGTCACCGGGTGTTCCCGCCCCCTCGTGACATCATGGACTGGTGCATGCTGGGTCGGTTACATCATGAGGGGCAGGGCCACCAGGTGACATCACAGGTATGGCCCCGCCCATTCCCTATATAAGAACTGTCAAACCGCAGAGCAAGCAGAACATGGGAAGTGTTCAACGAGAGCGGAGCGTTTTTTAAAAATGTTTGTGATTTTTTCTTTAATTTTTTAATACCCGGGAGTCGGCAATTGTAACCGCAAGTCATTCTAAATGTGATTTGACTCTTTTTTTTTTTTTATTTCGAAATTCCGTTTTTGCTGGAGGATGTTTAATGCATAATTAACCACTTGCCGCCCGCCCACCGTCAAATGACGGCGGAGCGGTGTGGCTCTCGTTCTGTGTCCAATCACAGCCGGTCACATGTAATTGAGGAAGTGCCGTTATTCGGCTTTCCTCGCCTCACACTGTCAGAGTGTGTGGGGAGCACAAGACAAGTAATCAGGGCACTGATCACAACAAAGTAAAAATAAATGCACAAGAATCACATACAAACATGGCAAATCCATTAACCCAATCAGTGCCAATCAGTGCACCCAATCAGTGCCCATTAGTGATGCCAGTCAGTGCCTGTCAGTGTCTGCTCATCTGTGCTGTCCATCAGTGTCCACCAGTTCCACCTATCTGTGCCCACAAGTGCCACCCATTAGTGCCCACCAGTGCTGCCCATCAGTGCCCACCAGTGCCACCTGTCAGTGCCCATCAGTGCTGCCAGTCAGTGCCCATCAGTGCCACCCACCAATGCCACCTATCAGTGCCCATCAGTGCTACCTATCAGTGCCCATGAGTGCCACCTATCAGTGCCCACCAGTGCCACATATCAGTGCCATCTATCAGTGCACATCAGTGTGGCATATTAGTGCCACCTCATCAGTGCCACCTAATCAGTGCCCTTCAGTGTCACCTCATCAGTGCCCATTAAGTGCCACCTCATCAGTGTCCCTCAGTGCAACCCATCAGCGCACATCATTGAAGGACAAAAATTACTTATTTACAAAATTTACTGACAGAAACTAAGAAAATCTTTTTTTTCAAAATGTTCCGTCTATTTTCTTTTTTTTAGTAAAAAATAAAAAAACCCAGCTGTGATTAAATACCACCAAAAGAAAGCTCTATTTGTGTGAAAAAAAATAATAACATTTTCATTTGGGTACAGCATTGCATGACCACGCATTTGTCATTCAAAGTGTGACAGCGCTGAAAGCTGAAAATTGGCCTAGACAGGAAGGGGGTGAAAGTGCCCTGTATTGAAGTGGTTACAGATGCGCCACTTTACAGGCAGACTAACGGGACCCCCCAGGCACTATATTTAAAGGAATTGTTTGTTTGTTTTCCGCACTTTTTTTTTCAGCTGTCAGCGGGAAAACCCATTGACAGCTGATAACTCATGATGGCTCTCTGGCCCGCGCTACTTAACTAACAGCTTATTATGTGCCCTGATTGGGCAAAGCTTTGCCCAATCAGGGTGAAGCATTGCAGGGTGTTCCTCTGGGAGAACACCCGGCGAACACCTTGTAAATTCGAACTCATGATCGGGCCGAAGCATTCGCCCATCCTTAGTAGTTTAGAGCAGAGGTCCTCAACTCCAGTCCTCAGGGCCCACTAACAGGCCAGATTTTAAGTATTACCTTGGGGAGATGCAGAGTAGAGTACTGCAATCACTGAGCAGTAGATTATATCACCTGGGATGTATTTCAGTTATCTTGCAAACCTGGCCTGTTAGTGGGCCCTGAGGACCAGGGTTGAGGACTACTAGTTTAGAGTATATAAATTGTTTGTACTTAGATCTTTGGGAAAACCACCTTTTCAATTACACAACTGTAGCCAAGTACTTGGCTGCAGGAGCAAGCCGTAACACTGTCTGCAGAGTACTTGGGTGTGACAAAACAGACAAGCTGGACTTCAGTGAATCACCACCTCCCTTCAGAAGAGGAAGTGAGCAATTTGACAGTACCCAATAGACCTTCAAACTGGGTGAAATGATGTGTGAAAATTGTTGTCAAGGAAAGGAGAGGTATTGTGAATTTCCTTTACTCAATAGACTACAGCTTCCAATGGAGGCCAGGACAGGGGAGGAGTAAAGAGTGTTATTTTCAAGTGCTGACATTTGAATAGCTTGGTCTTGCTACTGAGGGACTTTGGAGTGAGCACATCCCCTAACAGCTAGTAGACAAGAGAGTGAGGATCGTGGGGGCATGGGGCCTGCACCAATGCTAGAGCTGTACCTCACGTAAACAGAGGACCCCCTACATGCTGTGGGACTTCGGTAGCTGTATCGCTGGACTGGAGAGAGGGCTGAGTGGCCTCAGCCTGCTGTCTTTATTGGAAACTAAATTAATAGGACTAGGCACTTACCCAACAGCTTATAATACTGCATGCAAACTCCGATGGGAACTATGCTTATTTGCACCGATGGCAAGATAGGCCCCAACACTAGCCATCTGGAGGGAAGGGTGTGGGACTGTCCATCAAAATATGCTGCCGTACAAGGATTCCTAGTATTGCCTGTGGGAGTAGGAATAGTTCTGCAGTAGACCTGGGCTATAATCTAACAACCTCTAGAGTGCACCCCAGACTAGTTTTAAAATTACCACTCAAATTGCAGTTGATGCTTTTATGTGCTGTTTTATTGCTAAATTTAGTGGTTTATGAGTTGATACCAGTATACCAGTCTAATGCTACAGAACTCTATGCAAGCTGCCTTAGCATAGCGCTTACCATGTCTGGCAGACTGTGTTTGAATCTGTCTGCTGTGTGCTCATTTATGTTCTTACCATCATCTACCCTAAACTGCCCCAATACATTGCGTTCATTTACCACTAAATATCCTTTGTCTATTTCCTGATATTAGCTCACCAACAAGTTAAAGGTATATATATATATATATATATATATATATATACAGTGGGTACGGAAAGTATTCAGACCCCCTTAAATTTTTCACTCTTTATTATATTGCAGCCATTTGCTAAAATCATTTAGGTTCATTCTTCTTCCTCATGAATGTACACATAGCACCCCATACTGACAGAAAAACACAGAATTGTTGACATTGTTGCAGATTTATTAAAAAAGAAAAACTGAAATATCACATGGTCCTAAGTATTCAGACCCTTTGCTCAGTATTTAGTAGAAGCCCCCTTTTAATCTAATACAGCCAGGAATCTTTTTGGGAAAGATGCAACAAGTCTTTCACACCTGGATTTGGGGATCCTCTGCCATTCCTCCTTGCAGATCCTCTCCAGTTCTGTCAGGTTGGATGGTAAACGTTGGTGGACAGCCATTTTTAGGTCTCCCCAGAGATGCTCAATTGGGTTTAAGTCAGGGCTCTGGCTGGGCCATTCAGGAACAGTCACGGAGTTGTTGTGAAGCCACTCCTTTGTTATTTTAGCTGTGTGCTTAGGGTCATTGTCTTGTTGGAAGGTAAACCTTCGGCCCAGTCTGAGGTCCAGAGCACTCTGGAGAAGGTTTTTGTCCAGGATATCCCTGTACTTGGCCGCATTCATCTTTCCCTCGATTGCAACCAGCCGTCCTGTCCCTGCAGCTGAAAAATACCCCCACAGCATGATGCTGCCACCACCATGCTTCACTGTTGGGACTGTATTGGACAGGTGATGAGCAGTGTCTGGTTTTCTCCACACATACCGCTTAGAATTAAGGCCAAAAAGATCTATTTTGGTCTCATCAGACCAGAGAATCTTATTTCTCACCATCTTGGAGTCCTTCAGGTGTTTTTTAGCAAACTCCATGCGGGCTTTCATGTGTCTTACACTGAGGAGAGGCTTCCGTCGGGCCACTCTGCCATAAAGCCCCGACTGGTGGAGGGCTGCAGTGATGGTTGACTTTCTACAACTTTCTCCCATCTCCTGACTGCATCTCTGGAGCTCAGCCACAGTGATCTTTGGGTTCTTCTTTACCTCTCTCACCAAGGCTCTTCTCCCCCGATAGCTCAGTTTGGCCGGACGGCCAGCTCTAGGAAGGGTTCTGGTCGTCCCAAACGTCTTCCATTTGAGGATTATGGAGGCCACTGTGCTCTTAGGAACCTTAAGTGCAGCAGAAATCTTTTTGTAACCTTGGCCAGATCTGTGCCTTGCCACAATTCTGTCTCTGAGCTCTTCAGGCAGTTCCTTTGACCTCATGATTCTCATTTGCTCTGACATGCATTGTGATCTGGAAGGTCTTATATAGACAGGTGTGTGGCTTTCCTAATCAAGTCCAATCAGTATAATCAAACACAGCTGGACTCAAATGAAGGTGTAGAACCATCTCAAGGATGATCAGAAGAAATGGAAAGCACCTGAGTTAAATATATGAGTGTCACAGCAAAGGGTCTGAATACTTAGGACCATGTGATATTTCAGTTTTTCTTTTTTAATAAATCTGCAACAATGTCAACAATTCTGTGTTTTTCTGTCAGTATGGGGTGCTATGTGTACATTCATGAGGAAGAAGAATGAACTTAAATGATTTTAGCAAATGGCTGCAATATAACAAAGAGTGAAAAATTTAAGGGGGTCTGAATACTTTCCGTACCCACTGTATATACTCACATCGTTAAAATTGATTGCAGTGACTTTCATCTAACCAGGTGTGTCAGAGGGGTGAGGGTTATTCTTGGAGTAGAGGCACAGAACAGAGTACCCAAATTACTAAGCAGCTCCTTCAGGGAAAGTGCTACACAACCTGTAATGATGGCATCCCTGTTCTGATACACCTGATATTATTTGACATCCAAGAAAAATTCCAGAGATTAAAAACGACTGGAAGGTCCGGTATCTCATAAAATCTACTTGAGTAAAAACAGCAATTACTGAATTACACAATTATATCCATAGTAGTGTAACCCTCAAGAATGTTAAAACAATAACGCATACAGAAATAACAGTGCTAAAGGAAAAGCTGAGAAATCAATGGAAAGAATCAATTACTTGAATATAGTTATAAAAGGCAATTTCTATTCTGATCAGATAAAACTAATTACTCAATTTGCATAATGGAACAAGTCTTCAATGTCCACTTCCACCTGACCTTTTGTGCCTAGAAGCTATTGATTTGGTTAAAAAAGTTTCCTCTTTTTTTTTTTCCCTTTTCTATAAGTACAGCTTAGATATATTCATTTCATTTGAAGATAGATAGATAAATAGATAGATAGATAGATAGATAGATAGATAGATAGATAGATAGATAGATAGATAGATAGATAGATAGATAGATAGATAGATAGATAGATAGATAGATAGATAGATAGATAGATAGATAGATAGATAGATAGATAGATAGATAGATAGATAGATAGATAGATAGATAGATGGCTTTCTAACTTAGCCGTGTGACTATAATTTTCAAATATCATTGGACATCATATGAAAACAGCTGTCACTTTTTTTGAAAATAAGTGTGCTTATCCTGGTGTGTTAGCTTTTAATTGATCCTGTTGGCAACATGGTGATCTGCAACCCACTTCCAGTGGGGTGAATTAGGCATCCCATAGATCGATAGAAAGTATTTTTTTTTTATTATTCAACCAGTGAGTTGAACAAATTAAATGACTCATTTCCCTATCCACATACTCGATGTGTATGGGGGAATCCACCCAACTTAGTTATTGTATTCTGACAGCGGGAAGACTTTAAGAATAAACTGATCAATGTAGCAGGCTTTAGCCAGTGGCACTGATTGAGCAAGGACAATCCAACAGGGCAGTTGTACAGAAGTGAATCTCTATATTGACTTCTGTATAACCTCCCTACTCATACATGAACTGAAATGTGACTGGTCCCTGCTGAACTCGCTGAATTTCAATTTGTGTATGGTTGACTTAAACTCCACTTTTGTGGCAAAAAAATAGCAAATAAAGAAAAAAAACAATATAGCATATACATTTGCGACACAAATCATACTGTAATTGGATGTTATTAAAAATTACCTTTCCTTTTTCAATCTGCAGCTGTTGTAATTTTCTAGAAAAGGAATGCAATATGGCTGCTTGGAGGAGAATGTGTACTGACCGCCCCTCAGAAACATCATTTCCTGCTTCTGTGATTGGCTCACCAATTTTTCCAGAAGTCTGCTAAGATACAAGTCAGATTTCTGGCATCCCCTGCAACAAAAATGTCATTTTTGGTGAGATACTCCCAATAGGAACACGTCTAAAGGGATGCAGGCCCAGCAGATTTTCTCATTAGAGCCCTGCAGCTGCCACATCTGATAGATAATTATGAAACCACTCCCATTAGACCCCAATGATTTCTTCAGAATAACAAAAGGTAGGAATCTGCAACAAAGGTTGTTAAAATCCTAGTAATGTACAGAGATCACCCAGAGGGGAATGTTTTTTTCTCCACAAAAGTGGAGTTACACTTTACCTTTGCTGAAAATCTTCCAAATCTAGCCTTGTTATCTGTCCTTTTTAATCTAGTCTATTAAGCTTATTTAGACTTGATTAAGGTCCTTTTACAGTCAAAACTTTTTAGTTTTAGAGAGAGAGTAGAGGAGAGAGGCATAACCATTCTCAGATTTTTTTTTTTTTGTGTCATTAGGCAGATTATCCTTCCCCCTCTGTTGGGGCAGGAAGCAATGAGAAATCTTTCCATTGTGGGACACAGACTGCAATAAAGCACTCTTTTAAGGAAAAATGAAAAGGGTCAGAACTGCTATCTTCAGTTTTTTTTTTTTTTTTGCCTGCATCTTTCTTTCCTAGTGATAACTACTAGGAATAAACCAAACTTTACCTGGGTTTGGTTTGAGCAGGGTTTAGTGAACATTAGATAGGTTTGGATACCTGAACTTTACTAAAATCAATGGAAGCCAAATCTGTAAAATCAAAAATAGCCATTCTCTCGCTATTAGGTTAGGGATTGTAAAACAAATGTCATCGGGGTGCTGGACGCTGACTTGGGGAACATATACTAAAACACAAAATGTTTTTAAAAATTCAACTTGGCTCCCAGCATTTTACCAATGCTTAAAGCGAAACATAAAAATAGCCCGATTACTTTAACTACAACAACACTGACATTCACAATGACAAAATTCTGTTTAAACGTCAGTAAATGGCAGCACCCTGGAAGCTTGTTTTCTGTGTAACAACAGCATGGAACTCACTTAACCACTTCTGGACCAGAAGAATTTACCCCCTTAATGGGCAGGTAATTTTTTGCAATACGGCACTGCGTACTTTACCTGACAATTGCGCAGTCGTGCAAAGCTGTACCCAAATAAAATGAATGTCCTTTTTTCCCCACAAATAGAGCTTTCTTTTAGTGGTATTTGATCACTGCGATTTTTATTTTTTGCGCTATAAACAAAAAAAATCTGAAAAAAAAAACAATATTTTTTACTTTCTGCTATATAACATTCCCAATAAAAAAAAATGTAAAAATCAAATTTTCATCATTTTAGGCCAATTTGTATTCTGCCACATATTTTTGGTAACAAAAATCCCAATAAGTGTATATTGATTGGTTTGTACAAAAGTTATCACGTCTACAAACAAGGGGAAAGTTTTATGTCATTTTTATTTATTTATTTTTTTGTTACTAGTAATGGCAGCGATCAGCGATTTCTAGCAGGACTGCGACATTGCAGCAGACAGATCGGACACCTAACTGACATTTGTGACACTTTTGGGGGGA
Source organism: Pelophylax lessonae (assembly GCF_965119305.1). Taxonomy (NCBI): domain Eukaryota; kingdom Metazoa; phylum Chordata; class Amphibia; order Anura; family Ranidae; genus Pelophylax; species Pelophylax lessonae. The sequence goes on along the minus strand of NC_138769.1, from coordinate 140,636,563 downwards.
CCAGTGACATTACTACAGTAATCAGTGCTAAAGATTTGCACTGTTACTGTAATAATGCCATTGGCAGGGAAGGGGTGCTTATTAACTGTGGGGGAGGGGGGGGGGGAAATGGGCTTTCTGCATGAACACAAGGGACCTGTGTTTCTAAATAGGAGGAACACAGGATCCCTGTATTCATAACTGACAGAAGAGTGGTCTGCCATGTTTAAAGAGACAATCACAGTGGCTTTTTACCATGTGACCAGCTGTGTCCAATTACAGCGGATCACAGTATAAAGGGGATTTGCTGGTTATCGCCAATCCTCTCCTTGTGCTGACAGCGCATGAGGAGAGGAGAGACGATGAGTGGCAATTCACACAGGGGACATCTACTGTACACTGATAATCAGGGCACCTGTCATGAGTGTCCTGACTATCAGTGCAGCCCCAACAGTGCACCAGTGCTGCCAATCAGTGCCCACCAGTGCTGTATGTCAATGCCTATCAGTAATGCCTATCAGTGCCACCTAGTATTGCCACCTAATGGTGCTCATCACCTATCATTGCCCATTTGTGTCGCCTATCAGTGCTGTCCATTAGTACAGCCTATCTATCATGCCCATTAGTGCCACCTATCAGCGCCCATCAGTGCCGCATATCAGTGCAGCCTCATCAGTGCCCCCCTAATCAGTGCCCATCATTGCAGCCTCATCAGCGCACATCAGTGAAAGAGAAAAATTATTTATTTACAAAATTTTATAACAAACTAAGAAAAACTTTTTTTTTCTTTTTTAATTTTCAGGCTCTTTTTGTTTGCTTAACAAAAATAATAAACTCAGTGGCGAATAAATACAACCAAAAGAAAGCTCTATCTGTCTTAAAAAAGTGCGACAGTGATGAAAGCTGAAAATTTACCTGGGCAGGGAGGGGGTGAAAGTGCCCGGTAGGCAAGTGTTTAAGCAATGATGTCACCCCTCATACTCACTCCTTTCCTTATGTGGCTGGGGTCCCTGGGGATTCCTGAACATACAGTCAGGTCCATAAATATTGGGACAACAACACAATTTTAATCTTTTTGGCTCTATACACCACCACAATGGATTTGAAATGAAACAAACACGATGTGCTTTAACTGCAGACTTTCAGATTTAATTTGAGGGTATTTACATCCAAATCAGGTGAACGGTGTAGGAATTACAACAGTTTGTATATGTGCCTCCCACTTTTAAAGGGACCAAAAGTAATGGGACAGATTAACAATCATAAATCAAACTTTCACTTTTTAATACTTGGTTACTTGGTTGCAAATCCTTTGCAGTCAATTACAGCCTGGAGTCTGGAACACATAGGCATCACCAGACATTAGGTTTCATCCCTGGTGATGCTCTGCCAGGCCTCTACTGCAACTGTCTTCAGTTCCTGCTAGTTCTTGGGGCATTTTCCTTTCAGTTTTGTCTTCAGCAAGTGAAATGCATGCTCAATTGGATTCAGGTCAGGTGACTGACTTGGCCATTGCATAACATTCCACTTCTTCCCCTCTTTGGTTACTTTCGCAGTATGCTTCTGGTCATTGTCCATCTGCACTGTGAAGCGCCATCCAATGAGTTCTGAAGCATTTGGCTGAATATGAGCAGATAATATTGCCTGAAAGACTTCAGAATTCATCCTGCTGCTTTTGTCAGTCACATCATCAATAAATACAAGAGAACTAGTTCCATTGGCAGCCATACATGCCCACGCCATGACACTAGCACCACCATGCTTCACTAAAGAGGTGGTATGCTTTGGATCATGAGCAGTTCCTTTCCTTCTCCATATTCTTCTCTTCCCATCACTCTGGTACAAGTTGATCTTGGTCTCATCTGTCCATAGGATGTTGTTCCAGAACTGTCAAGGCTTTTTTAGATGTTGTTTGGGAAACTCTAATCTGGCCTTCCTGGTTTTGAGGCTCACCAATGGTTTACATCTTGTGGTGAACCTTCTGTATTCACTCTGGTGAAGTCTTCTCTTGATTGTTGACTTTGACACACATACACCTAGCTCCTGGAGAGTGTTCTTGATGTGGCCAACTGTTGTGAAGGGTGTTTTCTTCACCAGGGAAATAATTCTTCGGTCATCCACCACAGTTGTTTTCCGTGGTCTTCCGGGTTTTTTGGTGTTGCTGAGCTCACCGGTGCGTTCTTTCTTTTTAAGGATGTTCCAAACAGTTGATTAGGCCACACCTAATGTTTTTGCTATCTCTCTGATGGGTTTGTTTTGTTTTTTCAGCCTAATGATGGCTTGCTTTACTGATAGTGACAGTTCTTTGGATCTCATATTGAGAGTTGAGAGCAACAGATTCCAAATGCAAATAGCACACTTGAAATGAACTCTGGACCTTTTATCTGCTCTTTGTAAATGGGATAATGAGGGAATAACACCTGGCCATGGAACAACTGAGCAGCCAATTGTGCCATTACTTTTGGTCCCTTAAAAAGTGGGAGGCACATATACAAACTGCTGTAATTCCTACACTTTTCACATGATTTGGATGTAAATACCCTCGAAATAAAGCCGAAAGTCTGCAGTTAAAGCACATCTTGTTTGTTTTATTTCAAATCCATTGTGGTGGTTTGTAGAGCCAAAAATATTAGAATTGTGTTGATGTTCCAATATTTATGGACCTGACTGTATAAGTGAATAGACCAGGTGATAGTGGCTGCCAAAGACATGGAGGATGCAGGCACCCGCTGCTGCCTTAGCATCTATTGATAGCAATAAGCTGCCTTGTGCATCCGTGCTGAGCTCAACCCAGTTCCAAACTCTGCTCAGAATACAAAGTTGATAGAAGGCTTGAGAAAAATAAATACTATCTGAAACAAAAATAAAAAATTAAAATTGGTTGATGTTTGGCTTGACAAACACATCCATTGTGGGTAAAATGGTATATCTTATGGAGATATACAGAACATAAAGATAGTGTTCTGCAAAGGTCTCCCCCACCTTGTCTGTGCCCCCTTGCCAAACCTTCCGCAATTGGGGCTTCCAGGTATAGGGGAGCATATGACCTGTTCTCTTTTGACAATGCTCAGACTTAACAGCCAATTACTAAACCTGAGCAATGTCACATGGCAGAGGGAGTGACATCATCACTCCCCCAGTTCGCTGACACTGCTGATTTTAGCAGCAGCTGTGACAGAGAAAGGAGCAGCAAAGGGAGTTACTATAAGGGGTGAAGAGATGTGTGAAGAGATGCTGTCACTTTGCCATTACGGTCAAGATAACAGTCTCTTTAATGAAACTAATTTTCTGCCTATGAGCTACAGCAGTATATTTGTAAAGTTCTTCACTGTATTTGTAACCCAGATTTATATTTATTTTTTTTATTAGGAAGATTATATATGGGACATAAAAAGAAGTTAATTATTTTATTATTACATTTTTTTAAAACAAAATTGCTACACATTATTGTGAATTTGTAGGAAATCAAACAGATATTTTATCCATTTACCACATTTTCTGATGATATCCCTGGATCTACATTTATGTTCCTGTTTTCAGTAAATGTGTTCTAACCCTGAAGTTATCCGTCACGTCTCTTGTTCTCCTTCTCTATAATTGCTCTTTGTTTTCTTTGTGTACTGCATTTTAAATCTTAGTTACATTCACAAACACATGCCAGCCACTAATCACTATGAAATATAATGAAACTTCCTGGCACACTGTACAATTTTGCTTGTATAGCGCTCAACATTTTTTACACACAAAGTTAAAAAAAATGTACAGTGGCAGGCTTAAAAATATGGATGGTAAGCAGGAAGTGATAATATTATAAAGCCCACACAGGGGTTTATTTACTAAAGGCAAATGAACTGCGCACTTTGAAAAGTGCAGGTGGACTCTACAAGTGCAATTTCTCCTGAGCTTGGTAAATGAAGTAAAGCTTCGCTTTGCAAAAATTACCCAATCAAGTGCAAGGAAAATGAAAAAAAAAAATAATTTTTACTTGCACTTGCATGAATGATGGAAGTCAGCAGAGCTTTCTTCTCATTTAATAAGCTCTTGAGCAACTGCTCTTGCAGAGTACAATTGCACTTTGCAAAGTGCACAGTGTATTTGCCTTTAGTAAATCAACCCCATAGTGTTTTGGTGCTGAATACAGAATTCAATGGCCATTGAAAACATGAGCACAATATTATGGAGCCTGGATAAAAGTGTTATTCTAAAATACTATTTTGTTTAAGTGATTAGTTTTGTACAATGTTTTCATATCATAGAATAGTAAAATAGCAAGACCTTTATGCAGTAACAGTTGGATGCAGTAAACAAGAAAATATCAAGAAATGCAATTACGCCAACAGATTTTGCAAACATACTTAACGTAAAGGGCAAGAACACAGAAATAAATGAGCATTTAAATAATGAATGTATTATTTTACCTTTTTTTCCCTGGTTTTGTTTAAGTAACTTGAAAACAATACATTCTAGTAGGTGAAGTGTATCCATAGGCAAATTTTTTTTTTCTTCAGAATGGAGACAGATTAGAACAACCCTTGTTGATTTTTACTGTCATCAGTGGGCTCAGTTGAAGAGATTTCTTCACTTTGTGTCTGGTAAAAAGTTGTCACCAAGGACAGGAAGTGAAGGGAAATTGTGGGGCCAGCAATTTTTTCAGACACCCCCCTAAGCTGAATGTGTTATGGGAAGAGGTGCAGAATTTGAAAAAGGTACTATTCAGAAAATATGTACTGTATGTAACTGGATTCAAGAGAGGCACCAGAAATTTTTAGATTTGAAAGATGAAGGAAAACTTCAAACAATATCTCTGGCAAGGCTCCCACACAGCAAGGCATCCCTTGATTGGCACTCAACAGTAGCTCAAAGCAAAGAAATAGAGAAAGGATTGCCAGACTAACACTGGATAAAAAAGTCCAAGATAATTGTAACAGTAAAAAAAAGTAATATAACGTATATGATTCTGTTACGAACTATTAAAATTATTAGTGTTTAGATTATTATTAGTGTTCAGATTAATGCTATAACATCATTTCCCTTTTGCTATGAAAAACAAAAACAAAAGCCCCAAAAACAAATACCTCCAGGTAAACTATTGTATATGCATATACTGTATGACTAACAAATGTTATTGCAAATCAATATGTTCATCTGTGAAACAAAAATGTGTGTAAGCCTAGGCATGTCCTCTCTCAAATTGACTTAAAAGGAGAAGAGTCTACATTCATGATGTCACGTACCTGGTCGAGATCAAGCTACAGGGGGGGCTTCTCTTGCACCTCTTGTCTAAACACCCCTGGTAGTGGTTGCAGGAGGTGTGAGGACACTGAGTGCATGAGGGCCAGTGTAGCGGGCAGTGTCAACTGTTGGTTTCAGGATGCAGATAACCGTGAATCACCAGATAGGGACCAGGTACCGAAACATGGTGACACTTGATTAGCAGACAGGAGCATAACCAGGACAACAGTCAGGCAGCAAGGGAAAGGAACATTAGACAGAGTCAGGATACAAGCCGGGATTGGTACACAGCAGAACAGCACAGTACAGGAACGTAAGGCCGGAGCAGAGTCAATGTACAACCAAGGTCACAACAGGTAGGCAGGAATCCAGAGACAGGTTGAGGCAAGCAGGAAGGGCAAATATAGCAGGTTAGGGTGCAAGTAAATCAGGAAATAGCTGAAGAACACTCAGCAATCTGTTCATGTCACACAATCCAGCTTAAATATGCCATTTGGCACTTATGCCAGTGCAAAACATGCATGAGCATGCTTGTCTTCTTGTCCTGGAATAGACTGAGCTTTTCTTATACACGAACAGCATCTTCATCCTTTCAGGTGTACAAAAAAACATATAACATCTCACCAAAAATAAAACTTCTGTTGCAGGGGTTGCCAGTATTTGACTTCAAGATGTGTGTTGGTCCTCATGAAAACAGTGAGCCAATCACAGAAGCAGGAAATTAAACACGAAATTCTGGGAGTACAAAAAACTTCAGGGTTGCCAAGCTACATGTATATGTCATTTAAATTATTTGGGCTATTAAATCTGTGCTCTTGCCTAAATTAACATTGGATTATTGTATTGTGAGTGGGAACTTTCCAAAGAGCTTTTTGTAGCTAAGCGATTACATAATAAAGCTGGCAACAGTTTTAAAAGTCCTTAAACTTTTGGCAAACAAAATTCCTTTTTTTTACAGTGTCTCAATGTCTTTGAATTTTTCTCCTGGTTTGGTCCATCTTTATTGCTGTCTTCAAAAGAGATCTTAACAAATGTGAGAAAATAAAAAAAAGCGCTTCTTGATTACATTGAGAATTTTTAAAGCTCCACTTGACGACCACCAACAGTACATTTACATCATTACTTTAATGTTAAATACCATTGTTATGGCAGCAGCCAGCTGCCTCAGTCTCTGTATTCTTTTGTACTGTGGGCGATTTTGCTTCTGATAAAAGTGGTGGATTCGCCAGGGATCCCTTTTAGAGGCGGCAGGAGAGGTGACCCCCCCCCCCGCCACCGCCGCTTCCCGGTCATCTCTGGGCTTACCAGACCTGCCGGTTAGCCCGGAGGTGATCCGATCTGTCGGGTGCCCTGGCAGGAGGCCAAGTAAAGGCAAGATAGCCCCCACTCAGCTCTAGGCCCTTGGAGGATCGGAGCAATGTCCGACGTCACTTCCGCCAAAAATTGTATTTGAAAGGCCGCTGCGCAAATACGGTGTAACACAAAATATTGCAACGATCTTCATTTTATTCTCTTGGGTCTCTGCTAAAAAAAAAAAATCTGGTCCCAAAGTGGTTAAAACAAACACTTCAATTAAGCAAACTGGTGTTCTTTAACTGCTTTAGGACCGCCCCACATACATATGCTGCGGCAGGGCGGCCTTGTAGCGCAAAATCATGTTCCTGTACGTGATTTTTTGTTCCTGCTGTGATTGGACAAAGTGGGAGCCAATCAGCGGGTCTGGGGGACCGGATGTCCACAGATCGTTCCTGAGGCAGACAGAACGGCGATCTGCCCTATGTAAACAAGGCTAATCGCTGTTCTGTTCCCGAGTTACTTTGCTACAAACGCTATATAGATGACGTGCTGCTCATTTGGGATGGTACAAGAGACTCTTTAGATAGATTTATGGATAAAATGAACAACAATGATAAAAATATAGTCCTCACATGGACCGTGAGTGACAGTGATATTGTCTTTCTTGACCTTGTCATTTCCAAGGACAATGATCACTTTAAAACGCACACGCACTTTAAGGTAACTGACCGTAACTCGTACATCCCGTTAGACAGTTGCCATCACAGGAACTGGTTATGTAACATACCTAAAGGGCAGTTTATGCGTCTAAGAAGGAACTGCACACTAGTTGAAGAGTATGAAACACAGGCACATATATTAAAAGATCGGTTTGTCGAAAAGGGTTATGACACTACAAAACTTGAGAGTGACATCCTTGAAGTAAAAAATAAAGAGAGGTCCAGTTTATTGGCAGATAAGACACAGGTAGCACCATATGACAACGGTGGATATAAGATTGTCATGGAATATAATGCGCAATTTAAGAAAGTGGAGAAAATCATCACTAAACATTGGCCAATACTTCAGCAGGACAAGATCCTAGGCCCTACCTTACCCAATAAACCAGCGTTTATTTATAAAAAAGCCCCCACAATGAGAAATTTCCTGGCACCAGGGGTAATTGATCCCCCCAACCCGGGTGAAAATAAGCTTTTTTCATTTCTTTCGGGTTTTCATGCATGTGGAAGGTGTGTGGCCTGTAAAACTTCTAAGTTTAATACTAAGAAGAAAAAGGAATTTGTAGCCCACACCACAGGTGAATCCTATAAAATCAAGGACCTGATCACATGTGCGTCCACAGGGGTGGTCTACATGCTGGAGTGCAAGTGTGGGCTCCAGTATGTGGGCAGAACCACTAGGGCACTACAAGTCCGTGTTGGAGAACATATGAGTAGTATAAGAAAGGGCAAGAAAGCCCATCATGTTGTCCAACACTTCAAACAATTTCACAACAAAGATCCCAAGGACTTGAAATTTTGGGGGATCGAAAAGGTCAAGAAACATTGGAGGGGGGGTAATTTTATTAGACAAATAAGTAAGCGTGAATCTTACTGGATCTTTGAGACAAAAGTCGGGGTCCCCAGAGGTCTAAATGTGGACTTCGACCTCAACTGTTTTATCTCAGATCGGTAGTTTTACTTCGTTTTTACCCTCGTTTTTTATTAATACTTTTTATCAACATATGAATTTTAGGTCCCTTACACATATGGGCTTTTATGATATGGACTCTATTATATACCCATTTTATGTATGTTTTTTGACCTTTGAACACTATTGTATTTATGGATTTACATTTGATGTTTTTATTATACGTTTTTGATTATATATTGTTTTTTTTTTTTTTTTTTTTTACTGCTTTCTTTTGTATACAGGGGCTGCGAGTGACTTATCATGATCCCCTCATGTATTCATACATTTAGGGGCATTAGTTCCCAAATATATGTTTTTTCTGTAATTTTTATTAATATATGTTTTGCCATATTTATGTTAGTTCTGATATTCTATATCCCCCCGCTCTTGAACAGTAATGGGCGTTACTAGCCCTTTAGCCCTTGTTGCTGTCTCGGTGTTTATGGAGGACTCTGTTTATGTTCCTGGGTCAATGTACTGCTTCCTGTGTGGGGCGGGCCCTGGGGCACTTCCTGGTTTTCCTCCGACGTTGCTATGCCAGCAGCGATGCTGAATTGAGCGGAGTGATGCATATAAAAAGAGTGACGTCCGCCCCTCCGCCCATACGCTGAGGAAGTCCCGCCCACGGACGATACGCGTACGCAAGGGGGAGGAGATCGTGACGTCACTCGTAGCCCCTGTTAGCAGAGCGTTCCGCTCTGTCTGGAGATCAGCTGGATTGCTGTACTGCCCGTTTTTGCATTACCTTGAAGTAAGAGGCTGTCCATTTGTTTTATTAATAAATTGTGGTGTTTGAAACATATTGCACTATGGTCTGCCCCCTTTCTATTACATGGGGATCGTTGTGAACACCTTTACAAAAAGGAGAGATGCCCTCTGTGATTGCTGTCCTGGTCAGGATTTTCACATTGCTGGGAGTGTACTTTTAAGGCTGTCTTTTCACAGCCTACAGGTGAGAGGCTAGCACCTCTGGTGAAGGATTGCACTGAACAAGCACTTGTGTCCTGTTTACTGATCAGCACTGAGCACTTTCATTGGGATTTCTTATTGGACTGTTTTCTCCTCTTTTTTACAAGACTACTGCGTGCCATTCATAGACTTTTCATTTATCCATTGATGTTTTTATTGTCTTATTGTTTTAGCGCTGCACTTTTCACTATCAGTTTTACATTGGGTTTTACATATTTTTTACCTTGGTGTCAGCTGCTTTTATTTATTTCCATCCATTTATTTATTCATGCTTGCGCCGATATTCCTGTTTTTTCATTGACCTGTGACAGGAGAAGACAGATATCTTGTGTTTCTGCTAAACAGGAACACAGATCTCAATCTTCTTACAGTACAAGCACCCCCCCCACACACGCACACACACACATACAGTCAAAAAACACTCCCTAGGGACACATGTAACCCTTTGATTGCCCCTAATGATAACCCCTTCCCTGCCAGTGTCATTAGTACAATGACAGTGCATATTTTTAGCACTGATCACTGTATTAGTGCCACTGGTCCCCAAAAAAGTGTCCAAAGTGTCACTTAGTGTCCAATTTGTCCGCCACAATTTGGTAGTTCCCCTATAAGTCGCTGATTGCTGCCATTACTAGTAAAAAGAAAAAATCAACAAAAATGCCATAAAAATATCACATACATTGTAGACACTATAACTTTTGCACAAACCAGTTTTTTACCAAAAATATGTAGCAGAATGCATATTGGCCTAAATTGATAAAGAAATTAGATTTTTTACATTTTTTATTGGGTATGTTTTATAGTAGAAAGTAAAAAATATATATATATATTTTTTTTCCAAAATTGTCTGTCTTTTTTTGTTTATAGTACAAAAAATAAAAAAATGCAGAGGTAATCAAATACTGTATATGCTGGCGTATGACAACTTTTTAACCTTAAAAACATTCCCCAAAAACTGGGGGGTTGTCTTATACGTGGAGTATAAAATGTGAGGACTACTTTACATAGTTTGTTTGGGCCAAGCTGGCCCAAAACTAACGCCCCTAATCTCTCAACCCGCTTGATGTGCGGTAATACTGTATGTACCATAGCTTTGGCTACATACAGTATACCACGCTGAGCAAATCACAGTGAGCGATGTATTCTATTAATGAATACAAAGCCTGTTCGGATTGACGGAGTCAGAGAGGTGGGCTGATGATGTTACAACCTCAGCCAATCCGAGCTGGCTTTAAATTTATTAATAGATTACATCACTTGCCGTGATTGGCTCAGCGGGGTATACTGCATGTAGCCGAAGCTACGGTACATACAATATTACCACACATCCAGGGGGCTGAGAGATTAGGGATGTTAGTTTTGGGCTGACAGATTAGTGGGTGTAAACGGCTGAAGGTGGGGTAGTCTTATACGGCGAGTATAGCCCAAAACCTATATTTTAACTGGAAAATAGGGGGCCGTCCATTACGCCCAGTCGTCTTATACGTCAGCATTTACGGTACCACCAAAAGAAAGCTTTATTTGTGGGAAAAAAAGGACATACATTTTATGTGGGTACAGTGTCGCACAACCGCGCAATTGTCAGTTAACATAACGTAGTGTAGTATCGCAAAAAATGGCCTGGTTGTGAAGGGGGTAAAACCTTCCGAGGCTGAAGTGGTGAAGGGTAAATTCCAATCAAAATGTAAAATGGTGCTATGGAATGCATATAGGGGACATATCTTACCAGCTTAGTGCTTCAGTTCTCCCCCCCCCCCCTTTCCCAAATTGATGTATTGTAGAAGTCAAACTAATTTCACAGCAAACCGAAACTGATGAACGAGAATTCGTATAAAAGTTGACAAAGGCTTTTTTTTTTCTGTTGTTTACTGTTTCTGATCATGCGCTGTCTTTCTTTCTGAAAATGGTACACATTACATGAAAATCGTTTGTTCTGTTCCCATACGAGGAACATTTTGGAGTTTGTCCCTTAAGGAATTTTCGCACGAAAAGTCAGAATCAGTTGTCGAAAGTTGTGTACACACTATACCAAAATTGTACAAAAGTTATTTAGATAGAAATTCTTGCCCGGTTTTCTTATAGTGTGTACGAACCTTAATTCTTAGGATTTTGGCGACCAGGGAACACATCTGTTTGCAATCATCGCATGCTGTTCTTCTCTCACATACAGAAAGCCTACTGTAAATAAAATTTTAAAGTGGTTGTAAAGCCTCAATACCTTGAAAGAGTCACTGCAACCCTAAGCAATTATTGTCCTTCCTGATATGCCCCAAAACTTAAAAATCGCCTGTTTTTTACCTTTTGTAATGCAATATTGCCCCGTTCACGTGACCACAGTCCCTCTGCACTGGCAAACACAGATCTTCTAGTGGGTGTACGCATTATCTTCTAACTTTGTTATTCATGAGAAGGCGGGTGAGCGGGGGTGGATAGATAAAAGGCGGAACTGAGTGAGGCAGAGCGGAGCTGGCTCGCTGAGAGTACTCAGACCAACAACTGCACTCAAGCATTTGATATGCATATCTCATATGAAAGGGAAATGAGAGGCGGACTGAGTGGAGCAGAGTGGAACTGGCTGGCTGAGACATCTGAGACCAACAATGGAACATGGAAGTGTCAATCCAAGAGAGGAGGGGTCCTCAATGGTTTGATTAGATCATTGTTTCTAATCAACCATTTATAAAGCAGGTGGATAATGCAGAAGTGGATGGCAGTAATTATAGAAATGTGTGGGAGATTAATATTCTTGGCTGGAATTCCAGTTTCTCAGACCCCAATTTGATTTCAACCAATGTTGAAAGATTAAATGTGATTGATAATGCAGGAAGCAGAGAAAAATGATAGATAATGCATGCACAGGCAATAGAGATTACACAGATTTTATCCCTCTATTGACCTTGTTAGTCTGTGAAATTTTAGCTACAAAGCATTAAGGCAGGTGAAGTAAAGTTTCTGATTTAGGCAATGTTGTTTCATAGCACTGGTATATTTTTTTAACCTGTTGCTTGGAATTGCTCTTTAATTGACTATAGCTAGAGCATTCCAAAATCATATTAAAATTACATTATTCCACACTATTTGCAAACTTTATCTGCTTAACCTGCTCTCTTCTGTAGCCTGCTTATATATATCAATAGTGCATTTGCTTAAAGCAACCATTTGTAAATGTCAGCTCAATATGGCTACCATTCACAGCTGGATACAGCCTCACAAAAAGAACCAATCCATCGATGACTAAAAGTTCAAAGTGAGCTGCTTACAGTCTAATGTCCATAGCTATAACATTACATTTTACTTGACAGAATTGAAACAGTTAGAAAACATGTCTCTTGTTTTTTTCTGGTATGTTTTAGATGCAAAATACAACAATGCTGGCACAGTAGCTGCACTTAGATCATAGAAACAATCTTTCATGACTGTCACAATGATAGGCTCAAAGCAAGATATTTTAATGATAAATTAAATAAAATGAGTGCTTCATGTCATCATTTTGTTGTATACTTTTGAATGCAATTTATTACACAAAATAAAGAAAACAAATGTTAAAACACATAAATGTGAACACTTTAGTTATAAATTATCATGAAAATAAACTGTGACAGTATTCTGAGCAAAATATTGGCAAATTAAAAAAGACATATCATCCACAGATGTTTTCCAAGTACATGCAAGGAGATCATCAAAATAAGGCTTAGATGATTTGCGATCTCAATTTATTGTGCTACAAGCCTAGTAAACTCCTAAGATCGATTACTTTACTGGAACTAAGCAACAGAATAAATCCAAAGAGTAATAAGAAACATTGACAAATAAAAGATTCATTTTTATTTTTTTAATAAGGATAATGATACAAAAGATTTTAATTTATGCAGTCCCAAAAGGCAACACAAGCCTGACATAAGAAACATGTAATGGGGAACATTACATTTGCTGGTCAGGTCACCATCAAGTATTGCCCTAGGTATTTGCAGGCCATAAGTTTGGTGTGTCATTTACAAAATGTCATGCACATCTGGTTCTACCATTCTTCCATTGATTTAGAAGTATGGCAAGTGTTAAAGTGACTAGGGGCCTCACATATCATCATTTAAAAAATTATTTATTATTTATTCACTTCAAGGACTCACCAGTCACCTGTCAAAGGCTTACTTGTATTTACTGACCTTTGCCTCCTGTTGTAAATTACACTAAGTAAATTACTGTCTAATGGAAAGGAAATTTACCTAAATTTTGCAATTTGCAAATTCTGCATTAAAAAAAAGTTGCATTCTTTAATGAAAATGCAATTGTTGCCGATGGTGAGCACTGAACCTGTGCTTTTAAATACTCTACATAAAAGTTTTTCAACAAGATACATTAAAAGAAACAAGCCAAGTAGACCAGAAATGCTAACAGGAATCCCCATGGCAAGAAGCAGTGAGCCGTATATCATGTTGGTAGCAATCCACTTGCCCTTTAGGAATCAAGGAATTTTAAAAGAGGTTCCTCAAAAAAGTGAATACCCAACCCAAAGCACCAGTGCCTGATAACATCATTACTCATATTTGAACCAATGCCAAATATTGTAGTCAGTGATGTCACGGTAAACTGTGGGAAGATAGCTGCTCGGAGATTCCTAATGAAGAACTACAGTCTGCTCACATAATTTATAATAAAAACAAATTTGCCATTCTGAAGCTGCCCTCCAACCACTTTGCATATTATTTTATATGTACTGTGATTCAGTACTTGCCAAATATGCTGCAGAAATCTCCCTCCACTAAGTATGGCTGCAGCCATTTTAACTGTGGGCAGCTGAAGCTGCTGCCTGTTCACTTCCTGGATTTACACAGACACACACAAAGGCATACACACACACATATATATATATATATATAAACACACACAGTATCTCACAAAAGTGAGTACACCCCTCACATTTATGTAAATTTTTTATGATATTTGTTTCATGACAACATTGAAGAAATGACACTTTGCTACAATGTAAAGTAGTTAGTGTACAGCTTATATAACAGTTTAAATTTGCTGTCCCCTCAAAATAACTCAACCCACAGCCATTAATGTCTAAATTGCTGGCAACAAAAACGAGTACACCCCCTAAGCGAAAATGTCCAAATTGGGCGCAAAGTGTCAATATTTTGTGTGCCACCATTATTTTCCAGCACTGCCTTAACCCTCTTGAGTCCTCTTCCACTCCTCCATGACAACATCACTGAGCTGGTGAATGTTAGAGACCTTGCGCTCCTCCACCTTCTGTTTGAGGATGTCCCACAAATGCTCAATAGGGTTTAGGTCTGGAGACATGTTTTGCCAGTCCATCACCTTTACCCTCAGCTTCTTTAGCAAGGCAGTGGTCGTCTTGGAGGTGTGTTTGGGGTGGTTATCATGTTGGAATACTGCCCTGCAGCCCAGTCTACGATGGGAAGGGGATCATGCTCTGCTTCAGTATGTCACAGTACATGTTGGCATTCATGGTTCACTCATGCAGCTCGAGACCATGACACTCCCACCACCATGCTTGACTGTAGGCAAGACATACTTGTCTTTGTACTCCTCACCTGGTTGGCGCCACACAGGCTTGACACCATCTGAACCAAATAAGTTTATCTTGGTCTCATCAGACCACAGGACATGGTTTCAGTAATCCATGTCCTTTGTCTGCTTGTCTTCAGCAAACTTTTTGTTTGCTGCCATGTCCTTATGCTGTAGCGGTGGTCTTCATATGTGAGGTTTTTATCATTTTACATGTACATGTAGTTTTAACCTTTACAATAAATACTACACTACATTAGCGCCTTTTTTGGTTCCGATTTTGTGAGCGCTCCATGCAGCCTGTTTTGAACTCTGGGCATGATTTGAGTGGATCCGCCAGCTATCCTGTTCACCCTGAATAGCAGTGGATGCGAAAGGATTAAGGACACCAGGTTCTGACTGTGGGAACGATCCTGGGTGCGATAACAGTTCCTGTTGAATAAGACTCAAGGTGCCTCCCGGAAATTAGAGCCCGTGCTGTAGCCGTCTTTCGGCTATAGCGCGGGCTGGAAGAAGTTAAAACCTTAACCACTTGTACAAGTACATATACTGCGGCGGTCAGCCCCGTACAGGCAGTGACGTAGCGGTACGTCACTAGCCTATGAGCCAATAGGGGGTGAGCGTGCGCCGCCGGAGCCACGCTCCCGCTCGTTCACGGACACCTCCGCGCGAGTGACCGGCGGACCCGATGTCCGCCGGTCACTCGTGATCGTCAGTTACGGAGGGAGAAAGGCAGGCGGCTGATGTAAACATAATGGCCTGTCATTCTCCCTTGTGTAACAGCAGAGATCAAACAGTCCTGCTATGTAGGACCGTTGATCTCTGCTGTTACACACACAGCCACATCCCTGCACAGTTAGAAACACGCCCCTAGGGACACACTTAACCCTTCCCTCTCCAATAAAGTTAACCCCCTCCCTGCCAGTGTCATTTTTACATTAACAGTACAATGTATAGCACTGATTACTGTAGTAATGTCACTGGCAACCCCAAAAGTGTCAAAAATGTCAGTCAAGGGTCCGATCTGTCCGCCGCAATGCCGCAGTCCCGCAAGAAATATCGCAGATCGCCGCCATTACTCGTTAAAAAAAAACAACAAAAATTAAAAAATCTTTCCCATAGTTAGTAAATGCAATAACTTTTGCGCAAACCAATCAAAATACGCTTTTTGCAATTTTTTTTACCAAACATATGTAGCAGAAAACAAATTGGCCAAAAATGTTAAAAAATTTAGATTTTTACATTTTTTGGGGGGAAATTTCATATAAAAAAAATGTGAAAAATATTGTTATTTTTTTCAAAATTTACGCTCTTTTTTTGTTGATAGCGCATGATCAAAAAATCGCACAGGTGATCAAATACCACCAAAAGAAAGCTCTGTTTGTGGGGAAAAAAGACGTCAAATTTGTTTAGGTACAGCGTCGCACGACCGCGCAATTGTCCGTTAAAGTCACGCAGTGCCGAATCGCAAAATACCCCCTGGTCAGGAAGGGGGTAAAATCTTCCGGGGCTTAAGTGGTTAAAGCTCTACTGAACTGGGAGAAAAATGAATACCCAGTTTTCTCCACTCAGAGACACTACTCCAGAACCCCAGACTTTGTGATAGTACCAACCCTGTGTTAATTTTCCCTATACTCATACAGTGGCAGGGTCTAGCACCATCACATATACTACAGTCAAAAAAAAGCATAAAGCTGAACTTAAAGGACTACTCTGTTTTTGTGAGAAGAAAATAGCAATTAAAAAAGAAATAAAATTGCAGATACTATTGATACACAAGCCATATTCTGATTTAATGTCATATAAAAAAAAGACCTTTTCTTTTCAGTTCTGCAACTCTTTTCCAAATGTTATTGCCTGCTTGTGTGATTGGCCCATTGATTTTTCCAGAAATCTGGTCTAAGATACAAGTAAAATTTTAGGCATTGTCTGCAACAGGAATGACATTTTTGGTGAGATACTCCTTATTACTTCTAAAGGGATGCAGACACTACAACTTACCTCATTAGGACATTGTAAATGCATCAGCTCATTATATTGAACTGAGACACTCCTATTCAAAAATTTGTATTCCAAAGACATAGTAGAACATACAGCTTTTTCTTAACCACTTGCCGACTGCCTAACGACGATTTACGTCGGCAGTCAGCCCCTCACAGGCAAAGTGACGTAGATCTACGTCGCTAGCCTGTGAGAGTCTAGGGAGCGAGCGTGCACCGCCGGAGGCGCGCTCCCGCTCCCACGTGGTCATGGACCCCCCCGCGCGTGTGACCGACGGACCCGATGTCCGCCGGTCACTCTGCGATCGCCGCTGCAGAGGGAGAAAGTCAGGCGGCTAGTGTAAACAAGCCGCCTGTCATTCTCCCCTGTGTAGAAACTGTGATCACACGGTTCTGCTATGTAGGACCGTTGATCACTGTTTCTACAGCTCAACCCACAGCCAATCACAGTTAGAATCACGCCCCTAGGGACACACACAGCCCCTCCCTCTCAAATAAAGTTAACCCCTTCACTGCCAGTGTCATTTTGCAGTAACAGTGCATATGTATAGCACTGATTACTGCATTAATGTCACTGGTAACCCCAAAAGTGTCAAAAATGTCAGTCAAGGGTCCGATCTGTCCGCCGCAATGTCGCAGTACCGCAAAAAAAAACGCAGATCGCCGCCATTACGCGTTAAAAAAAAACAACCAAAATGACAAAGATCTTTCCATTTGTTAGTAAACGCGATAACTTTTGCGCAAACCAATCAAAATACGCTTTTTGTGATTTTTTTTACCAAACATAGGTAGCATAAACAAATTGGCCGAAAATGTTAAAAAATTTTGATTTTTACATTTTTTGGGGGGGGGAATTTCATATAAAAAAATTTGAAAAATATTGCTATTTTTGCAAAATTGACACTCTTTTTTGTTTATAGCGCATGATCAAAAAATCGCACAGGTGATCAAATACCACCAAAAGAAAGCTCTGTTTGTGGGAAAAAAAGGACGTCAAATTCGTTTAGGTACAGCGTCGCACGACCGCGCAATTGTCCGTTAAAGTCACGCAGTGCCGAATCGCAAAATACCCCCTGGTCAGGAAGGGGGTAAAATCTTCCGGGGCTTAAGTGTTTAAGAACAGAAACAGGTAGGGCTCTACTACAAAGTTTGTTAAAATCCCTGAAATTTGCATAGATCAACCAGACTAAATAGTTTTTTTCTCCACAAAAGTGGAGTTACTCCTTAATGTACACAGGTAAAAACGCAAACAAAATACATATGAGAAACTACACATTTTTAGCATTTAAAGCAGTCAGACTGCATATACAGTAATAACAAATTTTCTTCTTATTATTCTTTTTTTTTTATATCTGCTAAGGGCTGCATTAAGGAGTTAAAAAGCACTCAGGAGCACATCTTACACTCACGAAACAGCCTAGTTCTCCAACTTGCCCCCCTGCATTCTACCTAATTAATAGTGCTGCTCAGGGAGTGAGAGCAGTGTTGATTAGTGTCCCACCGCTGAACAATTTGTATGTGAGAGCTGCAATCCTATATCCCAATGTACTGGCAGCACTTTTTTTTTAACCAGTGCTGCAAAATGTAGCTGACAAACAGTAAGAAATGGCAATATTAATTACTGTTTATGTAGTCTGATGTGATTGTAGTAATACATTAAGAAAGGTTCTATTGGGACTTAAGTAACACTTACAGTTGTTGTCCATTTGACTGGACAGTGAAAGAAGAAGTAGCAGACTGATGAGCTCATCTCTTTGTTATCCTGCGCTCTCTTCCTATCAGCATGTTCTTTGTTAGCACATGAGCATTACAGCAAAACTAACTGGTCACTTGTACTGCTCCTCCCTTACCCAGTCTAAGGTATTCTGTTCAGGAACTGCAAGAGGCTGGTACCAAGTCAAATTTTGATGCATGCACTACTTTTAAAATTATGTAATAGTGAATACAGGGCTGCCTTTTACATCTCCCTGGAGTTACATCCAGGCATTATTGTTGTCTACCAGACCACCTCACAATTGGTCATGTAAAACACATTTCCTCCTGCCTACTGTATCTGTGATATTACAGTATAGCGATCTTTCCAAATTCACAAGGATGTCATCTACCCCTGATGACATCTTTTTGGATGAAGCATGTCAGGCATGGTGAACTATAGACACCGATTACTGCTCTTTTTGCTTTGTTTTTTCATTGCCTTTTTGACATTTTTTGGGATTTTTAACATTATGTTTTGCATTTTAATGTTTTAATAATTACTGCAACTAGTCTGCTTATAATAGCATGTGACTTTATGTTGTCTCTAAATAGAATTTTTAATAAAGTCTCCTTGAGGTGGCTGCCTGGCGTCTCTCTCCCCCTTCGGAGGAACCTCTTTACCGCCCGAACGTACAGTTACCCATAACAAGACGGGAACCATATGATGTACGGGGCGATGTATCTTATACAAGTGTGTCCGTTCCATGTCAGTCCCAAGTGATTGATCCGAGGGTATTGGACTCAACACCTCTTCCTTGTGACTGGTCCCTGGTAACTGGCCTTTGGTCTGTCTAGGGGCCTCAGCTCTCCCTCTATGTTTGGCTCCTTTTGGCTGCCTGTGGTATCAGTAGGGCGATCAGTCCGGAGCTTACAATTGTTTCTAAATTTCTTCATGTAACTTGTCCACCTGGGATGTTATAAGTGGTCTTTTGAAAAAGCTAGATGGCGAAACGCGTCAAGACCCGTCCCTAATTTGGGTGTGACTACAATGGTTATTCTATGTATTGTACTAGATTTGGATTGGCTTTAGTCCAGACCTTTTGTATTGTCTTTACTGTGTAAACTTTTTATCTATTCTAATAAAATGGATGTCATAATTTTTCATATGCATTATTTATTTTGAATTCTAACTCACCAAGTTGGTAACCCTCCTTATCATCCCATTTTTTACTGGGGTAGTAGGTGCCCCCCCATCTGTTGGTTGGGAGCTCGCTCTATCCATATTTTATTTATAAGCATGTGACTTTATGTTGTCTCTAAATAGAATTTTTAATAAAGTCTTGTTGAAGTTTTAACATGAACATTTTTTGCGCATGCTATGGGTCCTGTGTGTGCTGTATTTACATGATTCAGCTTTTTTGCTCTCTGACACACTGGAGGTTTGAAGATGATATTGGAGCATAGTCCATACATACACACAAGTGTATGTAGTCAGTTTAAATACAGACAGATACTGTGTATGGTGGTGGGTGGAGTTGATTTCTGCTTGCATACTGTTATCTGTAATGGGTACAAGGTGCAGCTTGCGGTTCATCTAGGAAAGTTGGGGTCCTTATCTGTCATGCTTAGAGGGACAGTTGGCTGCAATTCTGAAGCTACACTTTTCTGTGGTGAACGATACTAACAGTTCCATATAGAATTTATAAATGAGACTCAACCTCTGAAACACTGTGAGGTCTTAGCATATGGTAAATGCTTGATATCTTACGCCTATCTCAACTGTGTACTCTCTGGTTAAGGCATATTGCTTGTGAAGCAAAAGAAACTTGTAGCATATAAACATTATAGTTGTATTGATAAGAGAAATTGGATAGAATAATCTCAATGAAAAGCAATATTTCATTTGTACCACATTTTTGTGACTATCTGTACCAAGATTTTTTTTCCTAAAACTTATATAGTCTCACAGGAAATTATGCAATGTTATTTTTTCTTTTTCGGATAATAGTGACCCTAAAATATGTTTTCTTCCTAGCTACCCCCGGTTGGCATGCAGTTTTGAGTACAGTCGTACGATGATTTGGTGACAACGAGCACTGGGTTTGCTAAGTAGTTTATATGGGTCAGCTGATTTGTAAAGAAGGCCAAGAATAAAGTGCACATGGTCTGTGAATGCTAAGCACATTTTTAAGCTGCAATGTGCCTGTTCAGGTTTACTAGTTAACCCCATTCAATGTAAACTGTGAGTTCAGTGGAGCATTGCCAAGCTGCAATGTTTCATACTATTAGGCTGTATGTGGGTAAATTCCACTGGGGCAGTGCAAGATCCTTCCCTACTCCATAGTAGCAGTTCAAGGCCATCATCTAGTGAAGAACCTACTTTGCTTGAATCATGTGTCCTTGTGATCCATCTCTATGTTAGTAATTTTAATTGTTCCTTGAAAAGGTTTCTAAAGCTGTTGTCTGGGAGTCACTTCTTTCCAAAGGAGAACCAATTATTCTTGGCAGTTGGTCTAAATGTGGTTGACCCCTCTGTCTATGATCCTGCTTATTACAGCATTTTACAACACCCAATTGGCTTGACATTAGTGGTATAGTATGCCAGTATCACTGATGCTTTTAAAAAGGATCTCCTCTTTGGAGATTCTTTTATTCCCTCTATTGTACAGTAATCTTTACAAATGGCATTCATGAGCTCTGACATGAATTTTTTTTTTATTATGCTATTCTATCAATGTGCCATAGTATACATCTCTAGGCCAAAACACTTTATAACCTAGGAAATTTTAGATAATTATTTTAAAATGTTTTATAATGAATAGATGAATTAGGTACATAAAAGGCTTTCACAGTTTTCAGGATTTTTAAAAAATTCTTTGTAGATTTAAATCTTCATGATAACATTTCACAGCATGCAACAGCAGACAATGGTGCAATGCGAATAACAGTACTTGATAAAAGATAAAGTGAAGATTTATTTTTTTTAATTAGGAGACAAACTGTGAGAAAGCAAATCAAAAAAAGTTAGTAATGCAGCAAATGTTGCTGTTCCCTGCTATTTTTTAAATAGCAAAGACCAAAGAATGGAGATGTAAGCAACAATTCATGTATTGGCTCTATTACTTTTTCCTGCTCTTTTTTTCCCCTTACAATGTTATCTCAAGACCCTTTTATATAACCATAATAGGCTTATTGCTTATGTCTCATTAAAAAGCCACAGCCATTAAACATTTATTGAATAAGAAAATCTAATTTGGTCAATTGAGTCTTAACTAAATAGATTGATAGTTTTTGGAATATTTAAATAAATTTGTTAATTGAGATATTATGGTGGTCTTGTTAAAAATTCCTAGAAACTGCAGCCCTAGCAATCAAATTTGTGATGCAACAAAACACTTATGGGCCATACACACTATAAGATTTTCTGAAGACTTTTTCCTTTAGACTTACCAAAACCATATAATATGAGGTCAAACCTAAACACTTTCAATTTGTATGCAATCTGGCAGGCCCTTGCACTACATAGAAAAGGTAAATCGGAAGGAAAAAGTCTTCAGAAAATCTTATAGTGTGTATGGCCCTTTAGGGAGACGTTTATCAATAAAATCAGTAGGGCAGATCTCAATGTTCAAAACTAGATTAGCTGATGTCTTTAACTCTTTGGTTCAGCTGATAATATTTGGTGCTGTCAGAGTACATTTCCTCTTCTTGGTTAGCTTAAGGCCTATGACTCTTTAGGAGCAGTCTCTTTCTTCAGTAAGTGATGAATCCTTCTTGACAGTCCAGCTGCAGTCTCCATCCTAGTCTTTTTCAATCAGGGTTCCCAGGCCCCATAGGGTGCCTTCAGGCTTATTCAGGGGTGCCTTGGCAAAATGCCTAAAAATTGTCCAAAAATGGTATACATGCCAGCGGGTGGATCAAGCCTGCCTGGACAAACCCACAGGTTTTCATTGTGCACCATAACAACCTTCCAGCTGCTAGTGTTCTAACAAACAATGATGTCATTGGTTGATAAGCATGTCAAGTGCCTGCACAGCATCCTTGTTTGCCACTCCCCTACCCCTCTTCATCAGCACTGGGGTCACATTAGCTGAGTGTGGGAGTTAAAATGGGGGGGAAGGAGAAACACTGGAATATTAGTCAGTACCAGCATACAAAGGTGCATTTGCTTGTAATAATAAAACACCTTTAACATCAGGTGTCCTACATGTGTGGATGTTGCTGCTTTGTGTAAAACTATTAGTTTTTTTTTTTTTTTTTACATTTACTATCTTTGACCATTGCTTAGCATAGAAGATTATCAATTATAGATGTTCCCTCCAGGTAGATATTTAATACATAGTTTCTTCTGCAAAAGCTTCCCAGCAGCTTCCATCTCAGAGCATTTCTCACTGCTCCATCTGGGCAATGCCCAGAGGAGGAAGATCAGTTTGAAAAGTTGCTCAGAAAATATATCACCTTCTCTTAGCTCACACCATTGAGCCAAAATCTCAGTGATTAGGTGAGGAGGACAAATATTTATAACTCAGTCATTTGTTCTTTTGACTGAGGCTACTGGAACCTCCCCAACAATAGCAGGCACTGGCAGAGGCAAACAAACTAAAGTTAGGAACATGTGCTGATAAACAAAGTTTATACCATCTCAATTTGTTTTCTGATTTTAACTATTTAAAATATAGTTGGGGAGGGGTGTGGGGGGGGGGGCTTTGTCAGATTTTTACTCTGCTGTCCAGGGCTTTATTAGAGAGAATTGCCCTCACTTCCTATCCTGCTGACATTTTTACAAGAGAAGACACATGTAGCAAACAAATAAATAAATAAATAAAAATCTCACAGTGGTTTTAGTCTGGCCCGACTCTACTAAGGGACATACATCAAAACACAAGTCAGCAGAAAAGTAAGTCACCAATGACAACTCTGTTAGGTGTTATATTCCTCCCAATCTATCTAAAAATAAAAAAAATAAAAAATTGTCTGGACATACTCTTTACCTAGGGACACTACTGTACTAGATTCTATAAATCAATTTATAACAGAAAGCAGATATCACTCTCTGATCCCCAGAGAAAATATGAGTGATCACTCCCCACTGTGACTGAATTTTATATTTTATAAAGTGTGATATGGAGTCTGCATAGTACTTCAGAGTTCTTTGCAGAATTAGGCTGACAACAGGAAAGCCATGCTATACCATGTTTATGGTCCTCGTTTGACCTAGGCACACTAATGTACCTCAACTCATCTTTCAACTGCACCTCAACACATATATGTTTCATTGCACCACAATGCAGATATGAGCAATCTGCTGAAAATAAAGGTGAAGGTGTACTATTAGCACATTCAAAACGGAGGAACTGTCCTAACTCACCAAGCTTTAACGGACAAAAATGTGTTGCCTTAATGCAAAGCACAGCGTTACTTAGGCATGCTATTTTTTTTTTTTTTTTTTTAACGGGGACCTTCATCAAAGATGGGTATGTGATATGTAATTTTAGGGGAAACCCTACACAGTTTTTTTTTTTTTTGCATGGCGTATCCCAATACCTCTGTACCAGACCCTCATCTAGGATATGGACCAGGTATAGATGAATGAAATCCTTTGCCACTTTGTTTACAAACAGAACAATTTGGCCAGGAGATGTAGTTGGCAATTCAACTAGCATTCACATTCACAAATTAACAGACAGGTTAATAGCATAATTCAGGCATGTTATTTAAAGGAAATTGGCAACTTCAATGGTTTATTTTAAGCATTAATAAATCAATAATAAACCCATAACCAAAAAAAATTATATATTTCAGCTTACTAGTCCTAAAATATAGTGTGGCTGCATTTTTTTTTTTTTTAGGCTTCTTCTACCTCTGTTTTCACCAGATGATCTGACAAGAAGTAACCCACCTTCTGTACTAGGGTGCCCCCACTATGGATACAAGAGCACAGGGCACATCTTTGTACTGCAGCATTGTCAGTATTTAGGAGAGGGGAGTGTTGGTTTTAGAAGCAGATTTAGATACACTAACAAATTGAAGCCAAACTTCAGCTCACATTGCAGTTATACAAGCAATTACAACAGCAGGTTTTTTTATTCCTTTTGGGATAAAGGTTTTATATAAATAAATAAAAGCTGGCCACTGTACGCATCCTGGTTAGTGTTAAATGGTTTGTCTCAACCTGCTCTCTGCTATATTTGGAAGAGAGCTTGTTCGGTTGAAAAATAACAGACTTACTAGCCAGATCACCAGGTGAAAATAGAAGAAAGAAAGCCTAAAAAGAAAATAATGCAGCCACCACATCTAACAATTAGTAAGCACCAATATAATAAATATTTGTTTTTAGGTTTAATGCCACTGTAAAATCATTTCTCCCTGCCAAACTGAATTTTTTAAAAATACATTTTTGCTTTGGTACATGTTCAAGGTGGTGTCCAGTCCCAACTTCCATTTCTTTGAAAATATCTTGCATTTTAGCCCGGAAATAGCCATTACTAATTTCTAAGATTCCGTTGGTTTTGACTCCTAAACTTTAGTAATGTTTGCATTTGATTGCACAGGAGAAAAGGATAGTAACATAAGAAAAGTGGATGTAAAGGTACCCACATTCTAAAGTATCAAAAATTGGAGCACAGAATGGGGTGGGCAGCAGGATTGTCTTGGTATCGTCATTAGACATACCAATTTAATAATTGCAAATTATATGTAATAAAAATTTTGTGATTGTAACCTACTGTGATGTCTAATGACGGTACCAAAAAAATCCTGCTGCCCCACCCTATTTTGCTCTTTATTAATGTTTGGTAAACTGGCCCAGAACCTAACCCTGATACATCTGGCTCAAAGCCAGCGTTAGGTCTCATGCACATGTAGCACTACTCCCATGGGAGCTGCTGTGTGTGGGTTCCCCTGGGTTACCATTAGCAACAACGGAACAGTCTGGCATTTTTCCAAGTGTTTTTACCTCAGACAAGAAGCAGTCCAGTATCTTTGGTTTTTAGGTTTTATTTGGAACTTAGATAGGAGAAGGGAATGAGTGGGATACTCCAACTTAAAGAACAATGCACAATAGGCTGGGACAACTTGAATAGAGCTGAATAGCGCTGATTAACGCTGTATAATGCTGTATAACACTGAGTAACACTGAATAGAGCTAGTCACGGCTAGGCCGCAGCTTCACTTTGCCGTTGGCTGTGAATGAAGTATTAGAGCTTCCTGAGGTAAACTGTATCCTGAAGTAAGCTGTACTCTGAGGTAGACTGTACTGCTGAACAACTTCAGGGCCCTTCCTGGCACCCCCTTTGTCCCTAATCTTCAGGGTTAATTACTTGGCACCCCCTTTCCTGTACACTCTATGTGAGCTGGCTCCTTGATCCCCTGACTTTTCTGAAGTGGTCTCCTCTCTTAGGCAGACACTTGAGGAGATCCTTCAGTACTCACAATACTGTTTTTCTCAAAGTCCTCTGCCCAACAGCTCCACTGGTCAGCACACTGGATCCTCTGCAGCCCAGCTCCACACCTGGTTCAACAGGCCGACTGCCTGAACCACCTTCCTCACATCAGCAGGAGGAGAGACAGCCGTCCACCTCCTCCTGGGACTTTGCTCCCACCAAAAGACAAGTCACATGCTCCCTCAGGATTTATTGCCAACCCCAGCATGCATTGCAGCAATGCCCACCCACTGGGACAACAATAAACCCTGGTGTGATATTGGTTAGGTTTCCTCCACTGTCCAACGAGCTCCCTCATTGAATACAGTGGGGAGACTCCCTTAGACCCAATGAGTCACACCTGGAAACATATGACAGGCTAAACTAACAGATCTGTCTCTCCTGACAAGCAGAACAGAACCACCAAATGTGATATCCTAGCACCTACCAAAGAGGGTGCTACATCCACTGCTGCTCCTAAATTCAAATCCAAATGCCGGAAGTAACGTAATGACGTAGAAGACTCCACCCTATATAAGCGGCCTCTCCAGCAGACATCCTCTGACGAAACGTGTAGGGTGGAGTCTTCTACGTCATTACGTCACTTCCGGCATTTGAAGCCAGGGCAGTGGAACGCGGAAGATTCCTGGCTAATGAAAATCTGATCGCGGACAGCCTACAGCTTAACTGTAAGTGACTACATTTTTCCCTCGGTTGTACAAAATACTGCACCATGGGGTTTCCATTTTTTCTTTACATTTGAGGGATTGATATCTACAAGCAGCTTTCCCACCGAAGGAACCCCTGGGCATTAACACCCCTATCTCTACGGAACAACATAGCAGGTTGTATACAGGGTGCGACACCTAGTGGCTACGCTGGTGGTTGCCACCCGAAGCTTCTGTCACTGCTATTGAAAAATTTTTTCTCAATTAGATCAACTTTCCACTTGGATTTTTTTCACTTTTACTCACACTTATTCAAGGGAATTTTGTCCCTTAAATTAATTTATTCACTATTTGTAAAAACCAATACAAGGCACCATTGATTTTATTCACACTGTATAACCTTTATTTTGAATAAAATTCACTGTCTCTTTTAAAATTTTCCTGGTTTATTTATTGCACAAGCACTTGGCACCTTAATATTGTACAATTATTTTTAAGAATAAAATAACCGGTCTCTGGTTAGACAGGATATCAGTTGCGCACCTTATAGTTTAATTTATTTTTCACAGTGAAAATCACCACTTATTTATTTATTTAAGTGCACTCTATCACTTTTAAAAGGTAGTGCCGTTTTAAACCTTTCTTGCACTTTTTCATTCTTTAACCCTTTATTGGGTTTGGTTGTTGGCAGCTCACACCTTATAACCTACATACGGTTGATATATACTCCATAGCGCTGGTCATTTCTGTTTATTCTATTAGTAGAGAATTGCTTTCATACAGGAAGCAGTATTCTTACAACTTAACCACTTCTAGACCGGAAGTTTTTCCCCCTTAATGACCAGGCCATTTTTTGCGATACCGCACTGCGCTACTTTAACTGACAATTGTGCGATCGTGCGATGCTGTATCCAAATAAAATGTATGTCCATTTTTTCCAACAAATAGAGCTTTCCTTTGGTAGCATTTGATCACCTGTGCTATTTTTTTATTCTTTGAGCTAAAAAACAAAAAAAAAACGACAATTCTGGAAAAAAAAATTATATTTTTAACGTTCTGATATACAACATTCTCAATAAAAAAAAAAATTTAAATCAAATGTTTTCAACATTTTAGGCCAATTTGTATTCTGCTACATATTTTTGGTAAAAAAAATCCCAGTAAGTGTATATTGATTAGTTTGCGCAAAAGTTATTGCGTCTTCAAATTAGGGGAAAGATTTATGTCATTTATATTTATTTTTACTAGTAATGGCGGCGATTAGCGATTTTTAGCGGGACTGTGACAATGCAGCAGACAGATCAGACACCTAACTGACATTTTTGACACTTTTGGGGGGACCAGTGACATTACTGCAGTAATCAGTGCTAAAAATATGCACTGTTACTGTGCTAATGACAATGGCAGGGAAGGGGTTAACAAGAGGGGCAATCAAAAGGTTAAATGTGTCCCTAGAGGGTGCTTTCTAATTGTGGGGGGGATGAATTTACTGAATGAACACAGAGACCTGTGTTCCTAAATAAGAGGAACACAGGATCCCTGTGCTCATTACTGACAGAACAGCAGTCTGCCATGTTTACAATGGCATACCACCGTTCTGTCTGCACGAGGAGCGATCGTGGGTGCTCAGCGGAATTTGTGGCCGCCAGACCCTCTGATTGGCTCCCCCTGTGGCGAATGGGTGCGCATGTCCCCACTCCCGGTCCCGTGAAGCAATGTACAGTTACGTTGTTTTGCGGGACAGAGCCTACAGTATATGTACTGCTGGCGGTCGGCAAGTGGTTAAATTTATTTGCAAATCTCTCAAAATGTGAGACAGAACTGAGCTTTACCCCAAGAACATGGACTAAGATATAATATTGACATTTACTGTACACATAAGATATCTATCTCTCCTTAAATGCAGGAACTTCATAAATTGATTCTATCTTTTTTTGTACTGCTGTACTACAATCCTGCACAAGCTGAACCCTTCTATCCTAGATACTTGATGAAAATGCTTTGCAATACCTGTCTCCATTCTGGGATAAAATCCTACCAATATTCCACAAACATACAATTGACAGGTTCCCCAACTTACCCAAATTATTATTCTCTCTATGACCCTGGGCTCCTTAATGCAAGACAGACCCACCTGCACTTTCGGAGCTGGTGTGTGAGATAAACTGCGTTTCAAATGAAAATGATGCTCCCAAGAGACAAAGCTCCCAAGAGACAAAGGATACTTTTAATGGGACATGAGACACTGTCCACTTGGCTTCATTTCAGACACTGTGCTGAGGCTGACCTTAGTTCATATTTGTGCAGTATGCATACTCAGCTCTACCCATGCTTCCTGAATGTCTCCAGGGTGGGCATTGATTGTGATGGTGCTGTATTGAGATCCACACATGTATGTGTTCCCACCTTCACTTTTTTTCTCTATTTGTTTGAGTTACTTCTTTATATATATCCCCTACCCTCAGCTGATTATACTCCTGTAGGTTTTCTTTGGTTGCCTATAGTAGATAGAATATTCTTTATTCCTCCTTTATGTGCTTTCTAAATAAGACTAGAGGTTCCCAAGACCTCTCTGGCTGACTCCCATATGACATACATTTTGGTTTGTCAAAATATAAGCTATGATTCTTACTTTATTTTAAAGTGATTGTAAAGTCTTGTTTTTTTTTAAATAACAAACATATTATACATACCTCCTCTGTGCAGTGGTTTTGCACAGGGCAGCCTGGATCCTCCTCTTTTTGGGTCCATCTTTGCTGCTCCTGGCCCCTCCCTGCAGCTCCGTGTGTTCATACAGACATGGAGCTGCTGTTCGGCCCCATCCCCTCTCTCTGCTGATTGGCTAACTGACTTTGATTGACAGTCGCAGGAGCCACAGACGCCAATCAGGAGAGAGAGAGTCCCGGACGGCTGAGGGACTCATGGACATAGAATGCATTAGGATAAAAAACCTTCTGACTTTACAACTCCTTAAATGTCATAAATCCTAGTATGCCTATTCTCCACAGCCAATTTTATCTGAATATCGGTAGAATGTATGTATCTCTCCAAGAACCAAGTTTGAAGGTCTATTTGACTCGGTATATTGATTATTGTCTGTTAATAGGGTTACTTGAAGTGAAAATCTATATGTCAGTTATGTATGGCTTGTTCTTTGTACCTTGTATATTTGTAAATGTCACCTTTGCTGTAGTAGGTTGTATACATTCTACCAATGCACCGCACCAGTTCACAGGCAGGCTCATGGCATTCCCCAGGCATGTTATTTGAAGGAATTTTACGTTTTATTGTTTCAGCTATATAAATAAATATATATATATATATATAGAGTATATATATATATATATATGTGTATGTGTGTGTTTTTTTTATTTGCCTTGTGGCAAGTCACTCCTTGGATGTGTAAATCCAAAGGCCAGATGTAGAGAAATACAAAACCTTTGCTACAAAATGCAGAACCTATATTTTTTTTTTTTTTAATGGGGTTTAGCTATTTACCTGGATTTTAGCCTAAAAGGGATGCTATCAACCTGCCATTTAAGACAGTTCCTCCTGGTAGTCTCACTTTCAATCACCCATCCGTGCACTTCCTTGCTGCACCTCAACTTTACTGGAGTCTTTTGCTCCATTGCTTTAACAAAGCAGGGCCTCCAGATGTGGGGGAGTATGGGAGCACCCCTATGTGACAGTTCTCAGGATTAAGCGGTCAATCATTGGACCCAGATTAAAACAAAATCTTTCCGCTCTCACCAATTATAAAGAAATAATGAATCAAAAACTATGTGACAAAAATAACATTAAAAAAAAAAAAGCAGCACTC
Organism: Pelophylax lessonae; assembly: GCF_965119305.1. Classification (NCBI taxonomy): domain Eukaryota; kingdom Metazoa; phylum Chordata; class Amphibia; order Anura; family Ranidae; genus Pelophylax; species Pelophylax lessonae. The sequence continues at coordinate 140,606,280 of NC_138769.1, read as the reverse complement.
AAATTTTACCACTTTTCAAAACTTTTAATAACCACACAGTGCCACGCTCATTAATAGGTGGCAAAAATAAAACCAAGAAAATATTTACACAATAAAATTCGTACACATAAATGAATACACTGAAACCACATATAAAGTGATAGCCAAAAGAGTGAATAAATCAATAATAGTCCATTACATGCAAGTCCAAATTATAATGTCATAAATTATGTCTTCTAAAGGGCTCATCTGTGGATCCCAATGTAAAAAAATGGGAAAACTTCACCATTAAAAATGACAGAAGATGACCGCTTACCTTATATCTTGGACCTTTAGAAAAAAGATCTAAAACACCTTTTCCCCTTTTAAGGGCCAGGATAAGTCTCGGGTGACTTGCATTCTCCTGCTGTTTAGCTATCCACAAAGGAACTCCAAACTTTAAAACATATAAGGGATACAAAGAAGAGAAAACGATATGTGCAAAATTTATCGAATCAAACACTATTTGTTTACAAATTAAAACCACACTCACGTTGGTTAAAATACAAGCACCACAGCTCACTGCTCCTGATTGTGTTCATGTGGCAGCTCAGATGACGAGAGAAGGTTGCTGCACAGGGAATACCACACTCCTCTGCTCTGGTCCGTGGCCGATAAGAAGCTCTGTTATGCAAAATGCACCTTTGAAGAAATTAATCTTTGACGCAACACTTAGGGCGGAGCTTCGTATTGGGTCAGGGACCCGATAAGCATCTTCTTTTGCAAACAATTTTATTTTTAAGGTATTTTTTATGTACTTTAATGACCACCTCTTGTGCCTTGCAATGTAAACACCTATATTGTTATGCAAAGAATGCCTCTTCAGACAAACTGTACACAGTGGGGTTGACTGGGTTACAAAGTAGTAAACGCTTACTTAATAAAATGAGTATTTAAAGTGGTTCTGTAGCCTAAACAGTTTTTACCATAATGCATTCCCTGCATCTCATCAGAACAACACTGGATCCGCTGGGTGAGGATCTGAACTGTGCATAACCCAGCTCCGGATAAGCAGGGAATAATAAAAATAGATAAATGGGGGGTTGCATTTCTTCTTCAAAGGTTAAATTGCTCGCGGAGGCGATTTTTGAGGCAATTTGAGATAAGATTCCTCTAAAACCTACATTTGAGGTACAACAAGTTCTAGGAAGAAAGCCAGAGCAACCAGAACTGGATGTTCATTTAGTGCAGCTTTAAAGTTCATAAAAGCTTTTCCTTGGCAACAGCAAACCATTGGTAGTACTTAACTATGCCCAGGATCGATTGGACCTATTTCTTTGTCCGGGGGTGGTGCCAATTTGCATGGCTTCTCCCCTTTTAATCTAGGGCTTTATCAGACCCCTTACCATCATGCATTCAAGGTACCTTGCTTCCTTCATCCCAATCGCTCATTACTTAGGGTTAACATTGAAACCTTCTCTCCTCAAAAAAGTCTACAACTGTCTGAACCCATGGAAGATGAAATTCCCAATCTGTGCTGAAAATAACAATGTTATTTAGGTTGACTGAGGTGAATGTTTGATGAGGTTGTAGCAGTTTCTCCATACACCTGTCTAACTTTCAACTCCTACTACTCCTCACATGCTCTGAGGAGTTTTCTGCATCTAAACCCCTTCTTAAGGTCTGGTAACCCCTATTGCACCTTAAAGGGATCACAATCCAAATGTTGGGGGCACATATGGCCCATCCAGGGCCCATCCCTGATATCCAGTATCCTACTTTTTATATATTAAGTCTTTTTCCTTTTTATGCATTGCTTGAAATAAAAATATATGTGCAAGTGTCTCTCACATTCACCACACTAAAATATTACTTTGGATAAAACAAATTTAGGTATACACCAGTTAATCCTATTAACCCGGAACTGTCCTGCTGCTGACCAATTTTAGACTGCTGTATCCTCTGCGCTATCTTCATTATTATATTAAAGCACCTGCCTGAACTCTTCTTCATGAGTACATTAATAACTGTCCCACTGCTTGCCAATTTTACACTGCTGTATCATCTATGGTATCTCAATTCTTGCGTTAAAGCCTCAGCCTGTGCTCTTTATCTCTGGTAAATTAAGCCAAAACTTGCCATTTATATTGTCCTGCTGCTGGACAGTTTTAAATTGCAGTGTCATCTACTGTATTTCAATTCTTGTGGTAAAACACCTGCCTTTAGTCTAGTATGTTTCCGCCAATACTTCTTTAAAAACATTCAGCTGCTGGCCATTTTTACACTGCTGTATGCTCTCTGGCATCCTAATTTTCATCAGCCTGTGCTCTTTGTCTCTAGTAAACTGGGCCCAGTCTTGATATATCAATTGGCCTGCTCCTGGTCAATTTTACACTGCCGTGTGATCTGCAGTTTCCCTATTCTTACATTAAAAAAAACAGCCTTGCTCTCTTTTTTTCCAGTACATTTCAAATAAGTAATTCCCATCCCAGGGTCAAAGAAGTCACAAGGGGGACCCAATGCCATTTTCTTTTGGCGCAGGGCTCCCCTAAAATCTATTCCAGTCCCTTATCTGAGCTCAAATAAGGGTCTCATATGGATTTCGGGGGGGACCCCACACCGTTTTTCTTTTACATTTTGGCATAGGGTTCCCCTTAAAAGCCATACCAGACCTGAAGGGCCTGATATCTATTGGGGGGCATCTGTCCTGTTTTTTTTTTCTGTATTTTACATTGTTCATTCTTTTGTTTACATTCATCTGTCAGCAGGGAAGCCCCCTGACAGCTGATGTGTCATCAGTTATTAAGGATGAGGTGGCCGGCTTCCCGGCAGGCTCCTTAACCACTTAAGCCCCGGAACATTTTACCCCCTTCCTGACCAGGGCCTATTTTGCGATTGGATGCTAAAAAGTACAGATCCCATTATGATTGTACTCACATATTTTTAAAAAAAACAGACGCTTAAAATCACACATTGCGAGGGTTCGGCATGCTCACCCAGTCTTCACTGCCTCCACGGTGGTATATCAGACCTGCGAGCCCCACCGCCGCTCACCCGATCTCATGTTCTAATCTGCTGTGTAGCCACGGTCTGAAGCGTTTAGTCACTTCCGACTTTGTCAAAGGATGGTCGGAGGTGCAACTCCCAACTGAACAGCTAGACAGGCTAGGAAGGGGCTGCAAGATAGCGTCCTGGGTCTTCTTTCCCCATGTTCTGCCACTAACTCAATTGCCACTGCAGCTGGGATGACAATTCTTCCATCCTGCAATTGGTACCACTGGTCTTCCCTGTACTTTTCAGGTTCAGTCTCTATCCATTTTTTGTTTGCCTTTGTGTAGATTGGATCCCATTCACAGAGTGGTACTGGGAACAGGGGGGCATTATCTGTTGTGGGGGCCACTGGAAAGCTGCATCCCTGGCTGCCTGGTCTGCTGTACTGTTGCCTCTTGCTATCTGGGAGTCTCCCTTCTACAGGCCTCTACAGTGGACCACTGCAACTTCAGAGGGGGCCCATACTGTTTCAATGAGTTCCAGTATTTCTGTCCCATACTTGATGCTCTTCCCTCCAGATGTAATGAGCCCTCTTTCCTTATAAAGGGGCTCCGTGAGCATGGAGAGTCAGGAAGGCATATTCAGAGTCCACATAAACATTCAGCCATAGCCCGGCAGTGAGTTGTAATGCCCTGGTTAGCACAATTAAATCTGCTTTCTCAGCAGAGGTTCCCTGTGGTAAGGCTCCTGCCTTGATCACTGTCTCCTGTGTAACCTCTGCATAGCCGGCATAGCGGATCCCATCCTTTACAAAATTGCTGCCATAAGTGAAGTACTCAACATCTGGCTTTTCCAAGGGGCTGTCTTTTAAGTCTGGCCGACTTACATAGACTTCATCCATGACCTGGAGGCAGTCATGTGCCAGAGGTTCTGGTGAGGTGGGAAGCAGAGTGGCTGTGTTTAGGGTATTAACAGTCTCTAAATAGATTTGAGGATTTTTCCCACAGCATGGCCTGGTATTTGACCACCTGGCTGTTAGTGTACCAGTGATTTCCTTTGTAATCCATCATAGACTGTACCTGGTGTGGGACCCAGACATAGGTTTCCTGACCTAGCGATAACTTATCAGCTTCGGTCACTCAGAGGGTCGTGGCTGAAATAGCCCGCAGGCTAGTTCGCCAAACCCTATGCTACAGTGTCCAGTTGTTTTGAGAGGTACGACACAAGGCGTTGCCATGATCCCAGGTACTGTATCAGAAATCCCACTGCTATTCCCTGCTTTTCACTGACATACAAATAGAACAATTTTTGGCTGTCTGGGAGGCCTAGGGCAGGCGTCTACATTAAGGAAGCCTTAATGTCTTGAAAGGCTTGGTCTTTTTGTTTTTCCCATTGGAAGGGCTCCCTCTCTCCTCCCTTTGTGGATTTATAGAGGGGCCTAGCCTTGGTGGCACAGTCTGGTATCTAAATCCGACAGAATCCTGTTGTTCCCAGAAATTCATGCACTTGGTGTCTAGTGGTTGGGGTAGGGATCTGGCAAACAGCTTCTTTCCTGCCCTCCCTCAACTGTGTCTGGCCTTGTGACACCCTGAATTCCAGGTATTTTACAGTCTCTTGACACAATTGAGCTTTTCTTCTGGATACTTTAAAGCCTGCCTCTTATAGTAGCTGCAAGAGTTAATTTATTCTTCCGGTCCCCAACTTCCTCTCTCATGTCTCTAGCAGACTGACTGACAGCCACATGCCTCCATCAGCCTCTTGGAGTCAAATGCATTGTATTCAACATGCAGCCGAAAAGTCTCACTCCATCTCTCATAAAATTGTCCCAGACTTTTATTGAGCTGCTAGAAGGTCCCTTCAGTTTTGCTAAGGTTGGTAGGCTTTTTTTCTGCTGACTTCATCCCCTCTATAATAGCTGTCCGATAAAGTTGAAGTCCCAGTTGTTTTTTCCTAACTCCTCAACATGCTTTTGCACTGCCTGGCTTATTCTGTGACTCTCCACCGTACTTACTCATGAAGGTTTGTGGTTTCATGTGGCTTTCTCCAATTCAGTAGGTCCATTGTTGTAAAACGGGATGTTGTCTAGAGTTCAGTTGCTGGCACTGGGATCCTTTGGGGTGGAAATGGACTCTTGACCTGTGCGCCCATTGTTTGCTTCTGTTATCTCATTTGAATCTAAATGTATCTTATTTATACTGACAGTGTCACCCCTGGAGTACATATGGAAGTATATGCACTGAGGTAAGGTATTGACGGGGTCTGGTCACCTTCCTGTGCGGCATTAAATTTGATTCCCCAGTCTACAGGGTGGGGCATCGGACTTGTTCTCTGCTCATACCTGCTCGTGACGTGTCCCTCTATGTATGGAGGAGGCTTCTCTTCAGTCTCAGGGTATATATATATATATATATGTGTCTGGTACTCTTAGTTGCTGGCTGTACCTGTCATAATCATAATTCTACACTTTTCCTCACTTGCTTTTTTTTTTTTTTTTATATCCGGTTTGGGTCACCCTCTATTACCCTCTTCCAACAGTCTATGTGTGGGATTTGGTCGTATTTTTGTGAGTGTTTTTAACATTCTGTCAACAGTCTCTGGCTCTAGTGTTTCCTGCAGGGGCCACTGTGTTACATATTGGGGCTAGTATTTGTCACAGTGTTTCTAGTCTTCCTGAAATTTTTGTTAATACACTCTAAGGGGGATAGGACTGACTGGTTCCCACCCATTTTGTACCCCTAGAGAGACGTCAAGACAGACATAGAGGGTAGGGTAAGGTTTTGAGTATCCGGTAAGGGGTCCAAGACTCTTGATACACAGGAGTAGTTCAAATGACAATCGCCTTCCATTATCAATGACTCACATGTGGTCGCCCGACTGAGAACTGCTTCTACACAGGGTCCACTATCACTTCGTTACCAGGCATTGTCTAAGTCACACCATTCACACTGACCTTTGCCACCCGGAATAACTAACTGGCTGAGGTCCGTCCAGGATGCGCATTCATCCAACTTAGGGCTTTCCTCAAGAGGTGATCAGGCTCTCCTCCCCTCAAATACTGTCGAGAGATCCTGTTTGACTATTATCCCAAACCAAAAGGCAAAGATCTTACCTGGTCCAGAAGTGGAGCTCCAACAGTTTGGTTGGTTCCTGAGTCCAGTGTCAGATCACTTCTTGGTAGAGGCCGAAATGCTGAGAGGGCTTCCCTTGCTGCTCGGTGCGAATCATCCCTGGAAGTGGGACAGGAGGTGACGCGTCCCAAGGAGCACTGGATGCTTGTGGAGTGCAGGTAAAGGTTCACAAGGGTATCCGGAACAACTTGCAGGGCCTCCAGGGAATCAAGCAATGTGCAGGTAAAAGCCAGGCCGAGGGTCATACACAGGTATCAGTCCAAACAGGTCGCCAAGACAAGGGGATTGAGCAGAAGCAAGTCCGTTGAGCAAGCCGGGATCGGTACACTAGAAGTAAGGCAGAGGACAAAAGAGCAAGGATGGTCACACAAGCCGAGGGTCAAACACTGGAGCAGGATCGAAGGGTCAGACGAAGCCGTGGGTCAAAGCCAGGAGAGAGAGCAGACAGGTCAGGAACGAGCCGGGTCAAACTGGAACCCAGGAAGTAACAATGCACAGGAAACAGGAAGAGCTGAAGACAATCCAGCAATCTGATGGGCTGAGCAGAGTCCTTTTATAGGCCAGTGAATTAGTCTATGGCCTGAGTCCATTGCAGCCATGGGAAGTACTGGCAAAGTTGCCAGTTGCAGCACAGCCATTTCACTGATAATGAGTCTATGGCCTGAGTCTGTTGCGGCCATTGGAAGTTCTGGCGGAGTTGCCAGTGGCAGCATGGCCGTTTCTCTGACAGTGCCCCCCCCCCCAAGGGGCAGCATCTGGATGCCCAACTGGGCCAATCTTTCTGGGAATCTCCTGTGGAATTCCTGTACCAGGCTGGGGGCATGCAGGTTACTAGCGGGTTCCCAGGAATTGTCTTCAGGGGGGTAACCTTTCCATTTAACAAGATACTGTATGAGCTCACCCCTCTTTCGACAATCCAGAATGGTTTCCACTTCATATTCAGGTTCACCCTCCACTGAAACTGGAGGTGGAGGCAATTCTTCCCTCCCTAGGAAGGGGCTAGAAATTGCAGGCTTAAGCAGGGAAACATGGAATACAGGATGGATTTTGTATGAATTAGGTAAAGTTTGTTCGAAAGCCACAGGGTTTATCATCCTTTTGATTCTAAAAGGCCCAATAAACCTTGGTCCCAATTTTTTAGAAGGGCAAGATAGTCGTAGGTTGTTTGAGGAGAGCCACACCTTATTCCTGACCTTATACATAGGATTTTCCTTTTTTTTGCGGTCATAGAATCTCTTGTACTCCTGTTGGGCTTTGGATATGGAGTCCTGTAGCACCTGGTAGTTATCCCTGATAGCCATTATCCGGTCTTGCACTGCAGGAACCGAAGTTTCTGAGAAAGCACTGGGCAAAAAAGAAGGGTGGAACCCGTAATTCACCCAGAACGGGGTCTGGTTGGTTGCAGAATGCAGGGCGTTATTATACGCGAATTCCACGCACGGAAGTAAAGAGACCCAGTTATCCTGGGAGCAAGTGCAAAAGCAACGTAGGTATTATTAAAGGGTCTGGTTGGTCCTTTCCGTTTGACCATTACTCTGCGGGTGGTAGGCTGATGATAGGCATATCTTAATGGACAAGGATTTGCAAAGCTCTTTCCAGAATTTGGAAGTGAACTGGACACCTCTGTCCGATACTATACTGTCCGGGAGACCGTGTAGCCTGGCCACTTCTTTAATAAACATGTTAGCTGTTTCCACAGCAGAAGGTGTGCCAATCATAGGCAAAAAGTGCGCCATCTTCGAGAGACGGTCAACCACCACCAGGACAGTAGTGAAACCTTCTGAAGGTGGTAATTCCACTATAAAATCCATGGATAGTTGCTTCCAGGGCTGTTCTGGGATGGGCAATGGCCTTAACAGGCCCCAGGACTTGGTCTTAGCCCCCTTGTTACGCTGACATGTAATACAAGAACCCACATAGGATTTACAGTCCCGAACTAAATTGGGCCACCAAAAGTTGCGCTGAATGAGTTCACATGTCTTCCTGACCCCGAAGTGCTTGTGATCATGCAAAGTCTTTAGGACCTGTAGTCTGATTTGTGAAGGAACAAAAATCCTTTTTTGGAACCACAAGAATCCTCCGCGTTTTTCCAAGGAAGAGGTCCCCGGCTCGAGACATTGAACTGAGGCTTGCTTAATTGCTGATTGCAGATCTGTTTGAATAAGTAAAAAATTTTGAGCCGAGAGGATGGTGTTAGGTTCGGCTGTGTTTGGGGTATCTGGAAACATTCTGGACAAGGCGTCTGCTTTCCCGTTCTTGGACCCTGGCCTGTAAGTCAGATGAAAGTTAAACCGGGAAAAGAACAAGGCCCATCGAGCTTGAGGGGGTCTCAGGCGTCTTGCTGTCCTGAGGTATTCCAGGTTTTTGTGGTCTGTAAATATCAAAATGGGATGAGTAGCCCCTTCAAGCAAGTATCTCCACTCTTCCAAGGCACATTTGATGGCCAAGAGTTCCCGATCCCCTACGTCATAGTTTCTCTCCGGAGGTGTCATCTTCCGGGAAAAGAAAGCCACAGGGTGCAGAAGAGTCTTCGGGCCTTGTCTTTGAGATAAGATTGCTCCAGTGGCTATTTCTGAAGCATCCACTTCAAGCACATAAGATAGGGTTGGATCAGGATGCTGGAGAATAGGTGCTGAGGTGAACAACGTCTTCAGTTTGTCAAAGGCCGTTTGAGCTTCCTGTGACCAATGGAAACGGACCTGTTGGCGGGTCAATTGGGTAATGGGGGAGATAATCATAGAGAACCCCTTCACGAACCTCCGATAGAAGTTAGCAAACCCCACGAAACGTTGAACTCCTTTCTTATCACAGGGGGCTGGCCAATCGAGAATTGACTGCACTTTCTGTGGATCCATGGAAATGCCGTTTGTTGAGATAATGAGACCCAGGAATTGAATGGAGTCTTTCTCGAATTCGCATTTCTCTGGTTTCACATAAAGTCCATGTTTCCTTAAAGTAAATAGTACCTTCTTAACATGGGTCCGGTGGAGTTCCAGAGTGGAGGAAAAAATGAGTATGTCATCTAGATAGACAATCAGGAAGAGATCCAGGAAGTCCCGAAAAATGTCATTAACTAGATGTTGGAAGGTAGCAGGTGCGTTACACAGCCCGAAAGGCATGACCAGGTATTCAAAATGGCCAAACCTCGTTCTGAACGCCATCTTCCACTCATCTCCTTTCCTAATGCGAACAAGGTTGTAAGCTCCACGGAGATCCAATTTGGTAAAGATCCGAGCTGCCCGGAAACGTTGAAATAGTTCTGGGATAAGAGGTAGAGGATACCAGTTTTTAATAGTAATTTTATTAAGCTCCCGGTAATCTACACAAGGTCTTAGTGTGCCATCCTTTTTTTCGACAAAGAATATCCCGGCCCCTGCTGGTGAGGAGGAGGGGCGGATAAAACCCTTTTCCAAATTTTCGTTAATATAAATCCGTAGGGTTTCCAGCTCCTTCTCAGATAACGGGAATATGCTTCTGAAAGGAATCTCGGCTCCGGGCAGAAGTTCTACAGGGCAATAATAAGGCCTGTGAGGAGGCAGAGCTTCGGCCTTTTTTTTATCAAATACGTCCATGAATTCCTCATAAACTGCGGGGACATTTTCCGGGAGATCATGTACTGGTTGGACGGCCAGGCAAGTAGCAGAAGTATCAGATCCGGGTAGGAAACAATGGTTCAGGCAGTAATTAGACGTGAAGGAGATCCTTCTCTTAACCCAGTCAATCTGTGGGTTGTGGGCCTGTAGCCAGGGAAGTCCTAAAATAATGGGAAACATTGGTGAGGAAAGGACGTCGAATCGGAGGAATTCCTGGTGAAGAGAATCTGTCGTGGTGAAGATGGGGCACGTCTCTTCAGTAACAGGCCCGGAACTGGGCAAAGAACCATCAGCCAGAAGAATATGGAGTCTACAAAGTTCAATGAGGGGCTCTTTTGCTCAAGGAGGTTATGGGCCCAGGTCTGGGGTTCTTCTGACAACAGAGAAATTATGAATCCTACTTTGACAGTCTCTGAAGAGAAGGTTCTGGGCTGAAGGGCCAAATATAAGAGACATGCATTTTTAAAGGATCTGAACCTTCTCCGTTCCCCACAGAAGCGTTTGGGTGTAGGTACCCTGGGTTCAGGTGGGAAAACCATGGCTGCCTGAGCAGGGCTGGCTGGTCCTTGCTGAGTGGAGGTGCCCCCGGAGCTGGCGGGCGGTTGATTGGGGTCGGAAGGAGAGGGTGCGCCAGCTAGGTTCAACACTCGACCCTCAAATTGAAAATAACCGTCCTGCAGTCTCTGGACTGCCTGTGTTAAAGAGGAGACTTGCTGACAAAGAGCCTCGAGCTGGGAAGCACCTCTGTCGGCCTCTGACATGGCTGGATTGTACTGTCAGATCACTTCTTGGTAGAGGCCGAAATGCTGAGAGGGCTTCCCTTGCAGCTCGGTGCGAATCACCCCTGGAAGTGGGACAGGAGGTGACGCGTCCCAAGGAGCACTGGATGCTTGTGGAGTGCAGGTAAAGGTTCACAAGGATATCCGGAACAACTTGCAGGGCCTCCAGGGAATCAAGCAATGTGCAGGTAAAAGCCAGGCCGAGGGTCATACACAGGTATCAGTCCAAACAGGTCGCCAAGACAAGGGGATTGAGCAGAAGCAAATCCGTTGAGCAAGCCGGGATCGGTACACTAGAAGTAAGGCAGAGGACAAAAGAGCAAGGATGGTCACACAAGCCGAGGGTCAAACACTGGAGCAGGATCGAAGGGTCAGACGAAGCCTTGGGTCAAAGCCAGGAGAGAGAGCAGACAGGTCAGGAACGAGCCGGGTCAAACTGGAATCCAGGAAGTAACAATGCACAGGAAACAGGAAGAGCTGAAGACAATCCAGCAATCTGATGGGCTGAGCAGAGTCCTTTTATAGGCCAGTGAATTAGTCTATGGCCTGAGTCCATTGCAGCCATGGGAAGTACTGGCAAAGTTGCCAGTTGCAGCACAGCCATTTCACTGATAATGAGTCTATGGCCTGAGTCTGTTGCGGCCATTGGAAGTTCTGGCGGAGCTGCCAGTTGCAGCATGGCCGTTTCTCTGACATCCAGATTCAATATGTCGTCAGGGCGGTTTTGGAGCAGGCCACCAAGATACAGCGTAGTCTCCCAGAATTCATGCAGTGGTGCCTGAGACTTAGGCATGATCCAAAGGGCCGGCTACGGACCGATCCCCACGTGTCGCAGTGGAACAGCCACCCAATTCTCAAAGGTCCACCTGGTTTCTGGCCAATGCACCAAGAAATGTAGCAGCAAACAGTTGTTTTGAAACCAAAAATGGAATTTGGATGCAGATTTTCAGGAAAACAAACCTAGCTAAACTACCGAAATTGGCATGCACATCACTTATATATCGGCAGTTACGTCACAAGTGCAAATACAAAAGATATAGATCCAACATTTTCCTTTATCTAAGCAAAACATATGCTCTTTATGCAGCTACTTCCTGTAAATTTCTATGTCAGATTTGTGGTTTTTCACTTGTCTGTTTTCTTTGCTAAAGAGGAAGTTAGGCAGAGGAGGGAGAGTGAGGGGGGTTAAAAGTACACAGCTGTTCTCTGTAGTTCCACAAATAAACTTGTCAGAATCAACCATTTTGTTTTTTACTAACAATCCACCATTTTAGAAGGCTTTTCAGCTGATGCCACAAGTTCACCTTTACCAAAAGAGCTGCCTATGGAGGTAAGGGGCATCATGAGATAAAAACAAACTATGCAGCTCTGACTAAAGTTGAATAATGCCTTTGCTAAAGGTGTAGGTCTCCTGAAGCCTGACTGGGATACTTCCAGGACATTGTTAGGCCATTGCTAAGTAAGGCCTAGTCATTATTGTTCACCTCCTCTATGAAAGGAGTGAGGTCTCAAAGCTGTGAGCTGTGCTGTTATGGTGGAGTTGAGCAGTATCGACTAGGCCTCACTTAATAATGTCCTAGGCTTTGGGAGGTACAGTATGTATGACTTACACCTATAGCAATAACATTATTCAACTTTAATCAGGCCTTGATAGTTTGTTTTATTCTTCAAACACTCTTTATCTGAATGGGCAGTGTTTTTTGTAAAGGTGAACAACCCCTTTAAGTTTAGATTTTTCTAGACTTCACTCAGGATTCCACAAACACCCAACAAATGGAACCTGCTCATCCCTATTGATGATTTGCAGCCTGTCAGGTGTTTTTATTCCCTATTGCTACAACAGGTCCTTAAATAGACAGCTAACTGAGAATTCACATTAGACACCAAGTAATGGAATGTTATTTCCTGGAAGGCTCTGTAATAAAATAAATACATTTCTAAGATTTGAGTTTTTCAGTAAATAATAATTTAAACCATAATTGAACAGATGAGTATGGGCTGCATCACTCAAATAAACCAGCTAAGGTTTTATTGTTCATTCATAACATGTTCTTGTTTATTTCTTCATACTTCACCATCTCTGTTGGAAATGCGCTTTCAACTTTTCATAATGCTGCTTCTGTCATTCAACTCTATGAGGAGCCATTTCCTTCTCACTTTAATGACCTCTAAGACAAATTCTGGCATCTCTTCCCTCTAGCTCCTTGTGCCACCTGCTTGTTTCTCTTTTAGAAGCATGAGGCACCTAAATCCTATGGATTTGCATTACTCACCTAATTAGAATGGGTAATATGGCTGGAAAAAAATTGAAGCTTTGCAACACTTCTTTTACCGAGTGATATGTCACAATGTCAGACTCCTTGGGGTTTTGTGAATGGAATGATAAAAAGGTAATGTTTAATGCTCTGTCTCAATAATTCCTTTCTTTTTTTCCCATTCAGACATGCTGCAGAAAGAAATAAGAAAAAGCACTTGAAATAACATACAGAATACAATGAGGATGTTTTGAAAGAACTGTGCTGCTGTGATTGGCCCTTTACCCTGTTCAAAGAGCGCGCCGGGTGTGCGCCACAGCGGGTGCACAGAGGGGGGTGGTTCTGGCAGGACTTTAATAGACACTCTCCCAGAACTGGATGACCACGCTACAGCTGTCATTTGGCTATAGCGCAGTAGGCAAGTGGTAAAAGGAAAGTCCAATATCTAGATCCAGAATTTAATGGTCTAATGTGATGGGTCATTTTGATTTTTTTCTCATTTGCATTAATACTGAATGGTATCAATGGAGGAGGAGCACACAGTGTTGGGTTTACAGTGGTTAGCGGAGTATTCTTCTAATTCTAGGTTTGAGACATTCTCAGGTCTGTAAGACCACCCCAGAACTGTGCCCATGGTTTGCAACAGGTAAAGAATTAGGTGCTATAAAAATAAAGTATATACGTTTTTTCACCAATGACTACTGTAACTTTTTTTTATTAATGCAGTATTAAATCCAAAACCAAAAATGTAAAATTATATAGCAGTTTATCATTCCTTAAATGTAGAGGCTTCATTAGCTTTCTTTTTTTTTTAAAGATTTTCTTTTTTTATTTTTGCTTTGTGGGCTGTCCAATAACACACTTACTGTCTCCACTCTTAATGGTGGAACAACAGACACACTTTTAGACAGCAACATTATCAATCTGGATAGAAAGCAGTGTTAATGCACTAGTGGATTTGGATGGACTTTGCTAACAAATTAAGCTGAAATTCAGCTAACACTTTTTTTAAGCAGCTATAGCAACAGTTTTTCTTTTTTTTTTTTTTACTTTTCTGATGAAGGTTTTACATAAAGGCATAAAAGATGACTATTGTAAGCACTCCTTCAGCAGTAAATGATTCCCCTGTACTTTTGCTGGACAGATTGGTCTGTTAAAGAAAAATAACAGATTTATTGGATAAATCACAGGGTGAAAATAAAACAAAACATACTGTAACATAAGTCAGAAATAGCAGATCTTTCGTGAAAGCAACAATCTCTAATCCAGAGACCGTGTGTAAAGAAGTCAGTTTATATGCATAATTGATCTGTAAATTCTTTTGCTCATACAGGGGCTAGGAATTGAGGCTATTCTCAGCAGGTAGTTATTGCATCCTGTACCAAGATAAAGCCAAACACCATTTGGTGCTGTAGGTCTCAGCTGAATTCAAATTACCATATCATATCCCCATGCTAAGGAAAGGTTCAGAAATGTTCTAGGTTTACTCCAGAAAGGAGCACCCCATTGCAGCAAGTATCATTAGAAGAAGGCTAGAAGGTGCTTAGAACTTCTAAGACTGATAGTTCAGTATGGACTACTATGTGTGTTACTTTCTGGACACTGAGACTGCTGTGAGTTATAGTTCCACATTGTCTGTGCTGCTTTCCAGACACTGGAACTTCTCTTTTTCCCTACTTTGTAGTCCCTTTTCTGTGGGAACTGTTTGCTGACATAACCTGTAGGGGCCCAGGAATTGTTTGGGCCCAGAGCCCTTCATGGATTGCCCTGCCTGCTCTCTCTGCTATGTGCCCAGAGTCCTCCACAGATTTCCTTCTGTGTCTTGTCGTGTGCCCAGAGTACCCCATGGCTAGCCCTGCTTGCTGTCTCTTCTGTGTGCCCAGAATCCTCCACAGATTGCCTTGCATAACCTCTCTGGTGTGTGTGTCCAGAGTCCTCCAGAGATTGCCCTGCCTGCCCTCTCTGCTCTGTACCCAGAGTGTTCCACAGATTGCCCTGCCTGCCCTCTTTATTGTGTGCCCAGAGTCTTCCAAGGATTGCCCCACCTGCCCTCTCTCCTTTGGGCCCAGAGTCCTTTAGAGAATGCCCTGCCTGTGTCAGGACCTGGATCTGAACCAGCAAGCTCTGCTGTGTCTGGCAGTGTCTCTCCTTGCTGAGGTGCCTGAGATGCTGAACAGCTCCCTGGACAATTTCTCGAATAATCTTGCCTGGAACCTTGTTTCAAAGTGAACCTTGAACTCTTTGCTCCTGCCACAAACTTCCTATTTAACCACTTAAGGAAGGTTTTAGGTGCAATCCACCGCTGGGAGAAGGAATCCATGTAGTGCTTGGCTTCAATTACTGTCCATTAACATCAAGCCTGGGCATGATTTTTGCCTCACCTACCTTGCTAAGCAATTTTGGACTCCAGATGTTCTGAGTGTTTTTGAGAGCATCTTTTTCATCAGTCTTACCTACATTGTGCCTGAGACATATGCATTTCTATAAAACTTCTCGTGAACACACAGCAGTGTTTGGGTTTCAGCCTTTTTCCTGTTTTTAAAAAAACAGCAAGCCTTTTGTCTGTCAATATGAAAACCAACCATATAAGATTCCAGCATCATCCCTGACGAAGAGGTCAAAAACCTTGAAACGCGTCGGATAGCCTGGATCTGATGGTTGAGTTGTTTCATTATGCACACATCACTGCTTGCTCTAAATTGTTTTTAACAAAACATGACAACATTCTTTTTGTATATTTATTACTGTCTTAACATTTGTTAATAAAATAATCCTTTTATATGAATTTTTGATATTTTCAATCCGTGCCTAAAAAGTCCCACCCCTAGGGGAATTCACATTGGTAAATTACAATTTTGGGATGTGGCATGCTCTTAGAGGCCTATAGCAGGAACACACATACCCTTAAGGACCAGGTCATTTTTTGCGATACAGCACTGCGTTATTTTAACTGACAATTGCTTGGTCATACGATGCTGTACCCAAATAAAATTGATGTCCTTTTTTTCCCATAAATAGAGCTTTCTTTTGGAGGTATTTGATCACCTCTGCGATTTTTTTTTTTTGCGCTTTAAATAAAAAAAGAGCGACAATTTTGAAAAAAAAAAAAAAAAACAATATTTTTTTGACTTTCTGCTATAAAACATTCCCAATAAAAAAAATTTGAAAATCAAATTTTTTCATCATTTTAGACCAATATGTATTCTGCTACATATTTTTGGTTTAAAAAATCCCAATAAGTGTATATTGATTGGTTTGCACAAAAGTTATCGCATCTACAATCTAGGGTAAAGATTTGTCATTTTTAATTTTTTTTTACTAGTAATGTCGGCGATCAGCGATTTTTAGCATGACTGTGACATTGCCGCAGACAGATCGGACACCTGACTGACAGTTTTGACCAGTGGCGGCTGGTGCTCCATTTGCCCGGGGGGGGGGGGGCAGCAGATGGATCACACCATACCCCCCCCCCCCGGGTGGCGGCTTCCCTCTTAGTCTCCTCTGTGGGTCGGGCTTCCCCTGCGTCTCCTCCCTCCCTCCTCCTTCGCCATAAGGATGGCTTCTCCTTTCGGCCATTCGGAAAACGGGTTTCAGGACGCGCTTCCTGATTGGCTAGGAGGATAATCCATGTGACAATAGTGAATATTCATTCTCTATTGTCACACAACTAGGTGGGCTCAGGGTGCAGTGCTCTTTTTTTGAAGTGCTTAAAAAAAGAAACACCATTGAAATCCATGCATCCTGCGCCCCCAATGGATGGGCCACCACTGCTTTTGACACTTGGGGGACCAGTGGCATTACTACAGTAATCAGTTCTAAAAATATGCACTATTACTGTACTAATGACACTGGCAGGGAAGGGGTTAACGCCAGGGGGGGATCAAAGGGTTAAACGTGTGCCTAGGTGATGCTTTCTAAATGTATGGGGATGGGCTCATTGGATGATTACAGAGACCTGTGTTCTTACATAGGAGAAACACTGGGTCCCTGTGTTCATCACTGACAGAACAGCGGTCTGCCATGTTTACATTGGCAAACCATTGTTCTGTCTCCATGGGGAGCGATGGCGGCGGACATTACAGCAACACTAACTGCTACAAGAAGCGATGTACATGTACATTGTTTTGTGTAACAGCGCTGACCTGCTGCTGTATAACTACGGCGGCTGGTCGGCAAGTGGTTAAGCAATGCCTTTGCATGTGTGCCAGATTATTGTGCTCGCTCTAACCAATTTCTTGCTCCTACAAATACCGTCAGTGCTGCACACAAAAGTGCAAACCAAAAATAAATCTGAGTGTACCAATGGTAATGTATGTAAATCACAAGATACAGTATATATATATATATATATATATATATATATATATATATATAAGAAAAAATAAAATAAACCAATACATAAATAGTTATGTGATATTAAGTCCAATCAATATATGTGAGTAAGTCCCAAAATTTTTTTGAAGGGAGCATGTACTGTAATCTTCACATCCTATTGGCCGTGAACATCTACCATGTTCATCTAAATGATACCACCACCTTAAGGCAAAAGATAGCTGCTTAGCGCAAATAAAACCCTTTTACCATATGGTCAAGGGTATATAGTTCTTTAGGGTTCTGTAGTAACCCTAAGTAATGGGCAACAAGGAATAGTGAAACCACCACAAGTAGTAAGAATTCTCACCCTAAAATGAGGACCTTAAATTATAAAGGTCAAAACACGTGTGTTCCCCTGTAACAGCTGGGATCTGCTCTAAGTAACAGGCTCACAGTTCAGGTTGCACTTCTTCTTTAAGACCAACTTCCCCACAAATGGGAATGCAGCTCATAAAATTTTAAAAATTGACCCAATAGTGTTCTCTGTTTTAAAACGTTTAAGTCACTTTATTAAAATAAATATCATCCCTCACACAGTACCGTATAATCCAAATTAATGTGTCAAGATCACAGATTGGGTTAAATTCATGGCTCTTTGCTAAATGAAAGCCTCCAGATGACAGCACAGAGAGCCGATGGATAAGGCTGTGGTTGCTGAAGAACAGGCAAAGATCTCTGCTCTGACTCATAACTGACAGGGAACTCTTCCCTACGTGTTGCATCTATTACACTTTTTCAATCTTGCTCTTGTCACTCTTGCTGCTATCTTAATCTTTCCTACCACTCACTATCGACTTTTGGCTTGTTCCTTAACTAATCATCTGCTTGATCTCAACTTGCAATTACTTGTCATCGGCCTCTGGCGTGTTTACTGATTACTTTTCTGCTTGATCCCTACCTGCTATATCTGTTACTGGTCTGGACCCCAACTTGCTCATCTCCTGGTCAAATGTATAGTATATCCATCTGTATGCCATTTGTGGCATGTATGTACATATATGCTTATATAAATACTTTTTTTTGCATATATATCGACATATATTTACATAAGTATTTTGTTTATCAGTTTATATAGCATAGCAGGCCCACCAATGCAGGTAGGGTGGACCATCTTTTCAATATAACCTCTATATACATGTTTTAGAACCCCGAAGGTATAATCATTAGGTGACATTTGTTTGAATTATAGGACCTTGTCTGCTAGGCCTGGTACCTGGTTGTCCAAGCTGAGCACATTACACTCATTGACACTTTTCTTCAATACTGATCTGTATTCAAGACAATATACATCATCTCCAAGGTTGGGCAGAATAGGCAGGATTTTTCGAGACTTTGTTTTTAATAATACATGGAATCTCCATTGCTGCATCATATGAATACTTGTAAGTTTTATATTTAATAAGTGATATTTAAATATATACTGTACTGTGAACCTATATGTGTTTTTGACTTATGTATTTATATTGTAGAAAAATTATACCTCCTATACCCCTGATTCCACAACCTCTGAAATGCGTCGGATGGAGGACATCAGTCTATAGTACCACTGTGCATTTAAATTGGTGTAATTTCAGTTACTTATTCCATGTATATTTTGCAACTTTTTTACTGATGAAATATTAATAAAATCTGCTTTTATGGATATAGGCGTTATATGATTTAAGTTCCTACAAAGTCCCAAAACAGGGGAGTTTCCAATTCTACAGCTAATCTCCTGGTGGGACGATCCTGAAGACCGCAAAGTAGTACTAAAGTGCAACAAAACCGTCTCCACCATCAGGAGCTCTGCTGAACACAGGTTAGTACTTTGACCCCACACCTCAGGTGCCGTTCTACTGTAGTAGGTACTGGTCTCTGAGCCTAAACCAATACCGTGACAGCCTGCGATCTTTGCTGTGTGCCCAGAGTTATCTACAGGGTACACTAACTGGTGACAAGACCACCACACACACACTACCCAGGAAAGTCAGAGTTCCACAGTGTAAAACTTTAAACCAGTCTGCCCTATTTGTCTCCTTGCTGTGCCATATTGCTTCCCTGTGGATTAGTTCTCCTTGCCCTACCATATTTCTGTAGTGTGAACTATTCCTCTTTGCTGTGCCATATTGCTTTCCCTCAAGATGATCCCCCCCCCCCCTTGGTGTGCCATATTGCTACCCTGTGGGCTATTTATCCTTGTTGTGCCACAATGCTACCCTGAGGACTATTCCCTTTGGTTGTGCTCTATTGCCACTCTGAAGACTATCTCCTCTTGTTGTACCCTATTGCTGCCCTTTCCTGTATACCCAAGCTTCACAGTAAACACTCTCATATGGGGTTGTGTGCGATTTGCCTCTGTGTGCTTTCTCTCTCTCTGCATTGCTAGTTCATTACACAGCCTAAACATAGAAAACTAATGCAGCCATCTGTGTTATTTTGACATCAAATTTCAATTTAGTTTTAGTCATAGTCTTTTAAATAAATGCCATTTAGTTTTAGCTGTATTTTAGTCATATAAATTGTTGGTTAGTTTTAGTCGTATTTTAGTCGACTAAAGTCTCCAGTACACTAAAATCGAATGGGTTTAGCTACATTGTAATGCATTATTTAAGCATTTTTGTAGAATTGCCAAACTCATTATATGCTCCTGGAGTAAACAACTTGTGACGAACGCCCATTTGCTGGGACGTTTGCCACGGGCTACTGGAGGAGTGTGAAGGCCAGCCTCCTGCCCACGGACTACGGGCCCTGGCTTGCAGGGGAGCGTCGCTTTGTGTGGGGGTGTATGCTTGGGAACCCTTAGAGTACTGTTACTTTGAATTCAACTACTTTGAATTAACTAAACCCCTGTTTTGACGCAAACTGTTAGACAGGTCAATTTGGTTGGTAAGCAGACTGGCTGGCAGATTGAACTGGGAATTTTACCTTTGTTTGTTTCATGTGTGGAGCCCTTCCATGTGTTCTTTGCTATGAAGGCCAGTAATAGGTGGGGGCAGTGGCCATTTTGTTTGTTGTTAATGTGTACTGGTGAGTGGACATACTGGATGCCTTTGCTGTAATACTATCAGCTGGGCTTCCATTATGCCCCCAATTACCTTTCAGAGGAGGCATGGGCCACCTCCAGGCTCACCTGCCCCATATCTATCCATTCGCTTGCATGTGCTTCCACTGTGAAGGCTCTTATAAATTCATTAGAGTAGGACTGCAGGTAATACAGGGAGCCGTGGAGTGGCCCTGCAGCTTTCACATGCGTTTGCAAATGTGTGTTAACTAAACCCCTGTTTTGACGCAAACTGTAAGACAGGTCAATTTGGTTGGTAAGCAGACTGGCTAGCAGATTGAACTGGGAATTTTACCTTTGTTTGTTTCATGTGTGGAGCCCTTCCATGTGTTCTTTGCTATGAAGGCCAGTAATAGGTGGGGGCAGTGGCCATTTTGTTTGTTTGTACTTTGAATTCAAGTCCATGTTACCCCAAGAGACAAGGACTTCACACAATGAGAGACTAAACAGATGCTAATGACATAAGACTCAGCTATTGTTTCTGCGAGCCTATGTCTTCTGCTTTCATCTGTTTAGAGGATGTGTGTGTTCATACTTCTAGGAATGCGTATTCGGCTATGTTTGGGCTTGTTGTTTGTTAAGTCAATTATGATAATGCTAATCCTGTCTGAGCCTGCAGTGTCATTCACCTATAGTGTTGAGCGAACACGGACTGTATTATTCGTGTTCGTACCGAATAATTGGATTTTTTGTACCCGAACACGGACACGGACACTTTACTGTATGTTCGGGTAAAAATCCGTGTTCGGTCGTTTTATTTCCGGGTTTTGCATGCTTTGGCGCTCTTTTCATGGCGGGCTTTCAACAGCCAATCAACAATCGTTTAACTGGTGTGCCTTAAGCCATCCCAGCCATGCCTGCAAATGTCTCAGTAGCTGTGATTGGCCGTCTGAAGCATGTGACCAAGTCTTTATAAGTTCGAGGCAGCCGCAGCGGCGTCATTATGCTGCTTAGATTCAGGGACAGAGCACACATCAACGTGCTGGCTGCTGATTAGGGAAAGATAGGCAGGAAAAAACCATTTGTGTCCGGATAGAATTGAGGGACAGGTCGGAGTGTTTAGGCAGGGCGAGTTGTAGGCATTTTAGGGATAGAGTCTGCTGAATTATATAGGGTCAGTGTCTTCTACAAACTACAATCGATATTGCTGTGTGGGGGGTGGGGTCTGCACTCAATCCTGATCTACGATCTCTTCTCAATCCTGTTAGGGACAGAGTCTGCTGAATTTTAGGGAAACTGTGTTCTACAAACTACAATCGATATTGCTGTGTGGTGTGGGATTGGAGATAGGCAGGTGTCAGTGATCCACATCCATTTTTCTGTGTGTGAGCTGCAGTGAACACAATCTTTTTGGGCTGCAGTGAACACAATCTTTTTGGGCTGCAGTGAACACAATCTTTTTGGGCTGCAGTGAACACAATCTTTTTGGGCTGCAGTGAACACAATCTTTTTGGGGTGCAGTGAACAAAATCTTTTTGGGGTGCAGTGAACACAATCCTTTTTGGTGTGCAGTGAACACAATCTTTGTGGGGTGCAGTGAACAAAATCCTTTGTGGGGTGCAGTGAACACAATCTTTTTGGGGTGCAGTGAACAAAATCCTTTTTGGGGTGCAGTGAACAACATCCTTTTTGGGGTGCAGTGAACACAATCTTTTTGGGGTGCAGTGAACAAAATCCTTTGTGGGGTGCAGTGAACACAATCTTTTTGGGGTGCAGTGAACACAATCTTTTTGGGGTGGAGTGAACAACATCCTTTTTGGGGTGCAGTGAACAAAATCCTTTTTGGGGTGCAGTGAACAAAATCATTTTTGGGGTGCAGTGAACACAATCTTTTTGGGGTGCAGTGAACACAATCTTTGTGGGGTGCAGTGAACACAATCTTTTTGGGGTGGAGTGAACAACATCCTTTTTGGGGTGCAGTGAACAACATCCTTTTTGGGGTGCAGTGAACACAATCTTTTTGGGGTGCAGTGAACACAATCTTTGTGGGGTACAGTGAACAGAATCTTTGTGGGGTGCAGTGAACACAATCTTTGGGGGGTACAGTGAACACAATCTTTGTGAGGTGCAGTGAACACAATCTTTGTGGGGTGCAGTGAACACAATCATTGTGGGGTGCAGTGAACTCAATCTTTGTGGGGTACAGTGAACACAATCTCATACTGAAGGTTTGAGGGTGCTGCCTGTTCCATACTCCCCCTACTCCTCATCTAGCCTTTTAGGGGTACAAACAATAGTAATTGGGGCCTAGTGTGGTTGTGTACGTGTGATATACATACACTTTTTTGGGATCATATTTTCTATTCCGCTATTTATTCAAAAACCTTTGGGGATCAGTTAAATTGGGGGATAGTCTGTGTTGGTACGTGTGAGAGAGATCCACCTTTCCAAGTTGTTGGGGTTCATCTCATACTTCTGAAGGTTTGAGGGTGCTGCCTGTTCCATACTCCCCCTACTCCTAGCCTTTTAGGGGTACAAACAATAGTAATTGGGGCCTAGTGTGGTTGTGTACGTGTGATATACATACACTTTTTTGGGATCATATTTTCTATTCCGCTATTTAATCAAAAACCTTTGGGGATCAGTTAAATTGGGGGATAGTCTGTGTTGGTACGTGTGAGAGAGATCCACCTTTCCAAGTTGTTGGGGTTCATCTCATACTTCTGAAGGTTTGAGGGTGCTGCCTGTTCCATACTCCCCCTACTCCTAGCCTTTTAGGGGTACAAACAATAGTAATTGGGGCCTAGTGTGGTTGTGTACGTGTGATATACATACACTTTTTTGGGATCATATTTTCTATTCCGCTATTTAATCAAAAACCTTTGGGGATCAGTTAAATTGGGGGATAGTCTGTGTTGGTACGTGTGAGAGAGATCCACCTTTCCAAGTTGTTGGGGTTCATCTCATACTTCTGAAGGTTTGAGGGTGCTGCCTGTTCCATACTCCCCCTACTCCTAGCCTTTTAGGGGTACAAACAATAGTAATTGGGGCCTAGTGTGGTTGTGTACGTGTGATATACATACACTTTTTTGGGATCATATTTTCTATTCCGCTATTTAATCAAAAACCTTTGGGGATCAGTTAAATTGGGGGATAGTCTGTGTTGGTACGTGTGAGAGAGATCCACCTTTCCAAGTTGTTGGGGTTCATCTCATACTTCTGAAGGTTTGAGGGTGCTGCCTGTTCCATACTCCCCCTACTCCTAGCCTTTTAGGGGTACAAACAATAGTAATTGGGGCCTAGTGTGGTTGTGTACGTGTGATATACATACACTTTTTTGGGATCATATTTTCTATTCCGCTATTTAATCAAAAACCTTTGGGGATCAGTTAAATTGGGGGATAGTCTGTGTTGGTACGTGTGAGAGAGATCCACCTTTCCAAGTTGTTGAGGTTCATCTCATACTTCTGAAGGTTTGAGGGTGCTGCCTGTTCCATACTCCCCCTACTCCTAGCCTTTTAGGGGTACAAACAATAGTAATTGGGGCCTAGTGTGGTTGTGTACGTGTGATATACATACACTTTTTTGGGATCATATTTTCTATTCCGCTATTTAATCAAAAACCTTTGGGGATCAGTTAAATTGGGGGATAGTCTGTGTTGGTACGTGTGAGAGAGATCCACCTTTCCAAGTTGTTGGGGTTCATCTCATACTTCTCAAGGTTTGAGGGTGCTGCCTGTTCCATACTCCCCCTACTCCTAGCCTTTTAGGGGTACAAACAATAGTAATTGGGGCCTAGTGTGGTTGTGTACGTGTGATATACATACACTTTTTTGGGATCATATTTTCTATTCCGCTATTTAATCAAAAACCTTTGGGGATCAGTTAAATTGGGGGATAGTCTGTGTTGGTACGTGTGAGAGAGATCCACCTTTCCAAGTTGTTGGGGTTCATCTCATACTTCTGAAGGTTTGAGGGTGCTGCCTGTTCCATACTCCCAATACTCCTAGCCTTTTAGGGGTACAAACAATAGTAATTGGGGCCTAGTGTGGTTGTGTACGTGTGATATACATACACTTTTTTGGGATCATATTTTCTATTCCGCTATTTAATCAAAAACCTTTGGGGATCAGTTAAATTGGGGGATAGTCTGTGTTGGTACGTGTGAGAGAGATCCACCTTTCCAAGTTGTTGGGGTTCATCTCATACTTCTGAAGGTTTGAGGGTGCTGCCTGTTCCATACTCCCCCTACTCCTAGCCTTTTAGGGGTACAAACAATAGTAATTGGGGCCTAGTGTGGTTGTGTACGTGTGATATACATACACTTTTTTGGGATCATATTTTCTATTCCGCTATTTAATCAAAAACCTTTGGGGATCAGTTAAATTGGGGGATAGTCTGTGTTGGTACGTGTGAGAGAGATCCACCTTTCCAAGTTGTTGGGGTTCATCTCATACTTCTGAAGGTTTGAGGGTGCTGCCTGTTCCATACTCCCCCTACTCCTAGCCTTTTAGGGGTACAAACAATAGTAATTGGGGCCTAGTGTGGTTGTGTACGTGTGATATACATACACTTTTTTGGGATCATATTTTCTATTCCGCTATTTAATCAAAAACCTTTGGGGATCAGTTAAATTGGGGGATAGTCTGTGTTGGTACGTGTGAGAGAGATCCACCTTTCCAAGTTGTTGAGGTTCATCTCATACTTCTGAAGGTTTGAGGGTGCTGCCTGTTCCATACTCCCCCTACTCCTAGCCTTTTAGGGGTACAAACAATAGTAATTGGGGCCTAGTGTGGTTGTGTACGTGTGATATACATACACTTTTTTGGGATCATATTTTCTATTCCGCTATTTAATCAAAAACCTTTGGGGATCAGTTAAATTGGGGGATAGTCTGTGTTGGTACGTGTGAGAGAGATCCACCTTTCCAAGTTGTTGGGGTTCATCTCATACTTCTGAAGGTTTGAGGGTGCTGCCTGTTCCATACTCCCCCTACTCCTAGCCTTTTAGGGGTACAAACAATAGTAATTGGGGCCTAGTGTGGTTGTGTACGTGTGATATACATACACTTTTTTGGGATCATATTTTCTATTCCGCTATTTAATCAAAAACCTTTGGGGATCAGTTAAATTGGGGGATAGTCTGTGTTGGTACGTGTGAGAGAGATCCACCTTTCCAAGTTGTTGAGGTTCATCTCATACTTCTGAAGGTTTGAGGGTGCTGCCTGTTCCATACTCCCCCTACTCCTAGCCTTTTAGGGGTACAAACAATAGTAATTGGGGCCTAGTGTGGTTGTGTACGTGTGATATACATACACTTTTTTGGGATCATATTTTCTATTCCGCTATTTAATCAAAAACCTTTGGGGATCAGTTAAATTGGGGGATAGTCTGTGTTGGTACGTGTGAGAGAGATCCACCTTTCCAAGTTGTTGGGGTTCATCTCATACTTCTGAAGGTTTGAGGGTGCTGCCTGTTCCATACTCCCCCTACTCCTAGCCTTTTAGGGGTACAAACAATAGTAATTGGGGCCTAGTGTGGTTGTGTACGTGTGATATACATACACTTTTTTGGGATCATATTTTCTATTCCGCTATTTAATCAAAAACCTTTGGGGATCAGTTAAATTGGGGGATAGTCTGTGTTGGTACGTGTGAGAGAGATCCACCTTTCCAAGTTGTTGGGGTTCATCTCATACTTCTGAAGGTTTGAGGGTGCTGCCTGTTCCATACTCCCCCTACTCCTAGCCTTTTAGGGGTACAAACAATAGTAATTGGGGCCTAGTGTGGTTGTGTACGTGTGATATACATACACTTTTTTGGGATCATATTTTCTATTCCGCTATTTAATCAAAAACCTTTGGGGATCAGTTAAATTGGGGGATAGTCTGTGTTGGTACGTGTGAGAGAGATCCACCTTTCCAAGTTGTTGAGGTTCATCTCATACTTCTGAAGGTTTGAGGGTGCTGCCTGTTCCATACTCCCCCTACTCCTAGCCTTTTAGGGGTACAAACAATAGTAATTGGGGCCTAGTGTGGTTGTGTACGTGTGATATACATACACTTTTTTGGGATCATATTTTCTATTCCGCTATTTAATCAAAAACCTTTGGGGATCAGTTAAATTGGGGGATAGTCTGTGTTGGTACGTGTGAGAGAGATCCACCTTTCCAAGTTGTTGGGGTTCATCTCATACTTCTGAAGGTTTGAGGGTGCTGCCTGTTCCATACCCCCCCTACTCCTCATCTAGCCTTTTAGGGGTACAAACAATAGTAATTGGGGCCTAGTGTGGTTGTGTACGTGCGAGATACATACACTTTTTTTGATCATATTTCCTATTCCGCTATTCAATAAAAACCTTTGAGGATCAATTGAATTGCGGGATAGTCTGTGTCGGTACGTGTGAGAGAGATCCACCTTTCCAAGTTGTTGGGGTTCATCTCATACTTCTGAAGGTTTGAGGGTGCTGCCTGTTCCATACCCCCCCTACTCCTCATCTAGCCTTTTAGGGGTACAAACAATAGTAATTGGGGCCTAGTGTGGTTGTGTACGTGCGAGATACATACACTTTTTTTGATCATATTTCCTATTCCGCTATTCAATAAAAACCTTTGAGGATCAATTGAATTGCGGGATAGTCTGTGTCGGTACGTGTGAGAGAGATCCACCTTTCCAAGTTGTTGGGGTTCATCTCATACTTCTGAAGGTTTGAGGGTGCTGCCTGTTCCATACCCCCCCTACTCCTCATCTAGCCTTTTAGGGGTACAAACAATAGTAATTGGGGCCTAGTGTGGTTGTGTACGTGCGAGATACATACACTTTTTTTGATCATATTTCCTATTCCGCTATTCAATAAAAACCTTTGAGGATCAATTGAATTGCGGGATAGTCTGTGTCGGTACGTGTGAGAGAGATCCACCTTTCCAAGTTGTTGGGGTTCATCTCATACTTCTGAAGGTTTGAGGGTGCTGCCTGTTCCATACCCCCCCTACTCCTCATCTAGCCTTTTAGGGGTACAAACAATAGTAATTGGGGCCTAGTGTGGTTGTGTACGTGCGAGATACATACACTTTTTTTGATCATATTTCCTATTCCGCTATTCAATAAAAACCTTTGAGGATCAATTGAATTGCGGGATAGTCTGTGTCGGTACGTGTGAGAGAGATCCACCTTTCCAAGTTGTTGGGGTTCATCTCATACTTCTGAAGGTTTGAGGGTGCTGCCTGTTCCATACCCCCCCTACTCCTCATCTAGCCTTTTAGGGGTACAAACAATAGTAATTGGGGCCTAGTGTGGTTGTGTACGTGCGAGATACATACACTTTTTTTGATCATATTTCCTATTCCGCTATTCAATAAAAACCTTTGAGGATCAATTGAATTGCGGGATAGTCTGTGTCGGTACGTGTGAGAGAGATCCACCTTTCCAAGTTGTTGGGGTTCATCTCATACTTCTGAAGGTTTGAGGGTGCTGCCTGTTCCATACCCCCCCTACTCCTCATCTAGCCTTTTAGGGGTACAAACAATAGTAATTGGGGCCTAGTGTGGTTGTGTACGTGCGAGATACATACACTTTTTTTGATCATATTTCCTATTCCGCTATTCAATAAAAACCTTTGAGGATCAATTGAATTGCGGGATAGTCTGTGTCGGTACGTGTGAGAGAGATCCACCTTTCCAAGTTGTTGGGGTTCATCTCATACTTCTGAAGGTTTGAGGGTGCTGCCTGTTCCATACCCCCCCTACTCCTCATCTAGCCTTTTAGGGGTACAAACAATAGTAATTGGGGCCTAGTGTGGTTGTGTACGTGCGAGATACATACACTTTTTTTGATCATATTTCCTATTCCGCTATTCAATAAAAACCTTTGAGGATCAATTGAATTGCGGGATAGTCTGTGTCGGTACGTGTGAGAGAGATCCACCTTTCCAAGTTGTTGGGGTTCATCTCATACTTCTGAAGGTTTGAGGGTGCTGCCTGTTCCATACCCCCCCTACTCCTCATCTAGCCTTTTAGGGGTACAAACAATAGTAATTGGGGCCTAGTGTGGTTGTGTACGTGCGAGATACATACACTTTTTTTGATCATATTTCCTATTCCGCTATTCAATAAAAACCTTTGAGGATCAATTGAATTGCGGGATAGTCTGTGTCGGTACGTGTGAGAGAGATCCACCTTTCCAAGTTGTTGGGGTTCATCTCATACTTCTGAAGGTTTGAGGGTGCTGCCTGTTCCATACTCCCCCTACTCCTCATCTAGCCTTTTAGGGGTACAAACAATAGTAATTGGGGCCTAGTGTGGTTGTGTACGTGTGATATACATACACTTTTTTTGGATCATATTTTCTATTCCGCTATTCAATAAAAACCTTTCTAGGGCAAGATCTTAAATTACAGAAATATGAGGAGACCGTCAAATAAGGGCCGTGGCCTGGGTCGTGGTGCTGCTGGTAGAGCTCCTGTTGCAAGGAGAGGACATGGTCGATCTGTGCCAGCTACACGCACAAGTGAAACACCTTCCTCAAGTGTGAGTAGGCGACAGAACCTGCATCAGTATTTGGTAGGGCATCAAACGCCCCTAGAAGTGATGAGGCCAGAACAAGTTGAGGCGATAGTAGATTGGTTTGCTGCTGACAGTGCCTCCAGTTCCTTCACATTGTCTCCCACCCAGTCTACTGCAGAAAGGTCAGAGTTGGCACCTGCAGCCAATGTCCAACCGTCTTTCACCTCACCCCCTTGCAAATCAGGCCAGCAGTCTGAGCCCCAAGCCATACAGCAGTCTCTTATTCTTTTTGAGGACTCTGTCAGCAGGGTTTCCCAGGGCCATCCACCTAGCCCTGCCCCAGAAGTGGAAGAGATTGAGTGCAGCGATGCCCAACCACTTATTTCTCAAGATGAGTACATGCAAGGATCATCGCAGCACGTCTCCGATGATGACGAAACGCAGGTGCCAACTGCTGCGGCGTTCAGCATTGTGGAGACCGACAAGGAGGGCAGGGGTGAAGACTGGGTGGAAGATGATGTGGAGGACGATGAGGTCCTCGACCCCACATGGAATGAACGTCATGCAGGTGAACTGAGTAGTTTGGAGGAAGAGGCGGTGGTCGCACAGAGCCACCAGCACAGCAGAAGAGGGAGCAGGGTGCAGAAGCGGAGCGGCCGTGCCCTAGACACTACGCCCGCTACTGCCCAACGCAGCAAGGGAACGAGCGCACCAAAGTCAGCTCAAAGGAGTTCTCTAGCGTGGAAGTTCTTTAGAAAATGTGCTGATGACAGGACACGAGTGGTTTGCACCCTGTGCAATCAGAGCTTGAAGCGAGGCATGAACCTTCTCAACCTGAGCACAACCTGCATGATCAGGCATCTAAGTGCAAAGCACGAGCTGCAGTGGAGTACACACCTTCAAAACCAAGAAACGTCTCTGGCTCATCCTGCTTCCTCTTCTGCTGCAGTCTCGGCCGCTCCAGCCACATCTGTAGTGATACCGGCACCTGCCACCCCGCAAACAGACGATCTGTCAGCAACACCACCACCTGGGTCACCAACAACCATCTCCACAATGTCCCGTGGAAGCGTTCAGCTTTCCATCTCCCAAACACTTGAGAGGAAGAGGAAGTACCCCCCTACCCACCCGCGATCCCTGGCCCTGAATGCCAGCATTTCAAAATTATTGGCCTTTGAAATGCTGTCATTCCGTCTGGTGGAGACGCACAGTTTTAAAAACCTTATGTCGGTGGCTGTCCCACAGTACGTCGTGCCCAGCCGCCACTACTTTTCCAGGCAAGCCATCCCTTCCCTGCACAACCAAGTGGGGGAAAAAATCAGGTGTGCACTGCGCAACGCCATCTGTGCCAAGGTCCACCTAACTACGGATACGTGGACCAGTAAGCACGGTCAGGGGCGTTATATCTCCCTAACGGCACACTGGGTAAATGCAGTGGCGGATGGGCCTGAGGCGGATAGCAATTTGGCGCATGTCCTTCCACCACCGAGGATTGCAGGGCGCTTCAGTTTGCCTCCTGTTCCTAACTCCTCCTACTCCGCTTCCTCATCCTCTACCGCCTCCTCATCCGGACAGCGTAACACCTTCACCACCAACTTCAGCACGGCCAGGGGTAAACGACAGCAGGCAGTTTTACAACTTGCCTGTTTGGGGGACAAACCACACACCGCGCAGGAGTTGTGGAGGAGCATGGAACAGCAGACAAATGAGTGGTTGCTGCCAGCGAGCCTCAAGCCCGGCCTGGTGGTGTGCGATAACGGGCGAAATCTCATAGCAGCTCTGGGCCTAGCCGGTTTGACGCACATCCCTTGCCTGGCGCATGTGCTGAATTTGGTGGTGCAGAGGTTCCTTAAAAACTACCCCGATATGTCAGAGCTGCTGCAGAAAGTGCGGGCCGTTTGTGCGCACTTTCGGCGTTCTCACCCTGCTGCTGCTCGCCTGGCAGCGCTGCAGCGTAACTTCGGCCTTCCCGCTCACCGCCTCATATGTGACGTGCCCACAAGGTGGAACTCCACCTTGCACATGCTGGAAAGACTGTGCGAGCAGCAGCAGGCCATAGTGGAGTTTCAGCTGCAGCACGCACGCGTGAGTCGCTCTGCGGAACAGCACCACTTCACCACCAATAACTGGGCCTCCATGCGAGACCTGTGTGCCTTGTTGCGCTGTTTTGAGTACTCCACCAACATGGCCAGTGGCAATGACGCCGTTCTCAGCTTAACTATCCCACTTCTATGCCTCCTTGAAAAAACAATTCGGGCGATGATGGAAGAGGATGTGGCACAGGATGAGGAGGAGGAGGAGGATGAAGAGGTAACATTTCCAAGGCTTTCAGGGCAGTCATTCGCAAGGGGCTCCGAGGGTGGGTTCCTGCACACGCAAACGCCAGGGACGCAATTGTCCAGCAGGGGCACAGTTCTGGAGGATGAGGAGGATGAGGAGGAGGAGGAGCTGGAGGAGGAGATGGAACCATGTTCACAGCAGGGTGGCACCCAGGCCAGCTCATGGCCATCACTGGTGCGTGGCTGGGGGGATACAGAGGACACGGACCATACACCTCCCACAGAGGACAGCCTTTCGTTGCCTCTGGGCAGCCTGGCACACATGAGCGATTACATGCTGCAGTGTCTCCACAACGACCGCCGAGTTGCCCACATTCTAACTTGTGCTGATTACTGGGTGGCCACGCTGCTGGATCCCCGTTACAAGGACAACGTACCGTCCTTAATTCACTCACTGGAGCGCGATCGCAAGATGCGCGAGTACAAGCGCACGCTGGTAGACGCCATGCTGCTGGCATTCCCATCTGACAGCGGGGCCACAGTGGAAGCACAAGGCAGAGGAGGAGGAGGAGGAGGTCGCCAACGCAACCAGGGCACCGCCAGCACCTCAGAAGGCAGGGTTAGCATGGCCGAAATGTGGAAAAGCTTTGTCAGCACGCCACAACAAACAGCAGCACCAGCAGCTCAGATGGAACGTCTTAGCAGGAGGCAGCATTTTACCAACATGGTGGAGCAGTATGTGTGCACACGCCTACATGTAGTGAATGACGGGTCTGCCCCCTTCAACTTCTGGGTCTCCAAATTGGGCACATGGCCTGAGCTTGCCCTTTACGCCTTGGAGGTGCTGGCGTGCCCTGCAGCCAGTGTATTATCTGAACGGGTATTTAGCACGGCTGGGGGCGTTATAACAGACAAGCGCAGCCGCCTGTCCAGAGACAATGTGGACAAGCTCACGTTCATTAAAATGAACCAGGCATGGATCCCACGGGACTTTTCCGTACCTTATGCAGAATAGCAATGGATACCGACCTTACCCACCCATTGTTCCATTTTTGCTCTTTCTCACTCTTTTGGGGTGTACCCTCATTTAAAATTTTTGAAAAGAAGCAGTGTTGTCTACCTCGTCCTCCTCCTCAGGGCCAGATTAATGTAGGGGCTATTGGAGCTGCAGCTCCAGGCCCCTACCTTTTATATAGGCCCCGGGTTGGCCATATTCACTGTTACCGCTCTTCTGTCACTTGTAAACACAGAAGTCTGGCTTCTATGCTCGCTTCCCCAGGCAGCACCCTCAGAACCTCCCCACACAGCGTGAAGGCCGGACAAGGAGGGACAGTTGGCGATGCATGGATGTGTTTATGGGCTTCAGAGACAGCATCCCATGTTGAATTAGGCATGCATGGCTGCACCCTTCCTCCTCTGGGTGCATGGCAAGGCACGGCCCTAAGGCCCTTCAAAATCCTCAGCACCAAGCCCATGATGCTGTTAATCCGGCCCTGGTCCTCCTCCACCGCCGCTTCCACCTACACCGCCCATAGGTGTGCGCAGCCTATTGCATTAAGGTGTGCACCCCAAAGTTGAAATACACATGCATGTGTTTGCCAGCAGGGAGAGTAATGTATCGGGGCCATGTACCTGTAGGCAAGGAGAAATAGAGCAGAGCAGGTCCCAGGGAGATCTTTCCCATCTCCTCACTGGCAATGCTATGTGCCCTAGGTGATTAGGGTGTGCCCAGGCACACCCAGCACACCCTGTGCGCACGCCTATGTCACCGCCACATCCACCACCACCTCAACCTCCCTCCTACTCCATATGGGCCTCGTCCTTCAGAGATGAAGAAGAACATTGTTTTATTTTTCTGTTTTTTTTTGTTGTTTTAAGTTATTTCCCTATCCACATTTGTTTGCAGAGCACTTGCCATGCTCTTAATTATGTTTTGCTGCCATTTGCAGCACTCTAGCCCTTTCCTTTGGTGTTTTAGAGCCATTTTAGTGCCTTAAAGTTCGGGTCCCCATTGACTTCAATGGGGTTCGGTGTCCGGGAAAAGTTCGGTAAAAGTCCGGGACACGGACCCGGACTTT
Organism: Pelophylax lessonae; assembly: GCF_965119305.1. NCBI lineage: Eukaryota > Metazoa > Chordata > Amphibia > Anura > Ranidae > Pelophylax > Pelophylax lessonae. Next base: position 140,573,367 of record NC_138769.1, on the reverse strand, counting down.
TTTTTTAAAGTTCGGCCGAACCCGTCGAACACGGACATCTAGGTGTCCGCTCAACCCTATTCACCTATTGTTTCTGTCCAGATTGCCAGGTATGTTGGTTATGTTCTGTATACCATATATTTGCATATGATGTAATCAAGCACATAAGACTGTATATATTGGAAGTGAGTTGTTGAATAAAGAGTCTTGGTTTTACCCTTCATCGAGCTTAGGCTGTTGTTTGGGGGGAATTGGGGGCCATAGTCACTGCATCACGTGGGATTCGGGAGACCGAAGACGGAAATACTTAGTCGAAGTATTGGGGGTCCGTTACACAACTAATACCATGTTAGTATTTATGGTATTAGGGTTTGAACATTCACTACAGACACAGATTTAGCTGTTGTGATATATAACATCTTTAAAAACAAAACTAAACTTCAAAAACAAACAAATATATTACTTTTTCACAAACAGAAGTTCAACTTTAAAATCTAAAAAAAAAAAAAAAAACTGTAAACTCTATTGGCTGTAATTACCAAATTTAAATATTAAGAAAATAAAATTTAAAAAGCCTCTTTCCTATTTTTTTTTTCCTTCAGTAGCTTAATAGATGCCCCCTACTTATTTCTATGTGGTAGTGCAATAGTGCAATACATATTTAACCACTTGAAGACCAGGCATATTTCTAACATTTGTTGCTTACAAGTTAATATCAGTTAACTTAGAACCCCCAAACATTATATATTTTTTTAGCTGAGACCCTAGAGAATAAAAAGGCGGTCAGTGCAATATTTTATGTTACACTGTATTTACGCTGCGGTCTTCAAACGCAATTTAAAAAAAATAAATAAATTTCAATAAATAAAAAAAAATAAATAAACAGTAAAGTTAGCTGAATTTTGTTTTTTAAAACGTGAAAGATGATGTTACACTGAGTAAATAAATACCTAACATGTCACACTTTAAAATTGCGCACACTCGTGAAATGGCGACAAACTATGGTACTTAAAAATCTCCATAAGCGACTCTTTAAGAATTGTTAACGGTTACCTGTTTAGAGATACAGAGAATATATTGCACTACAATAATTGCTCTTGCTCTATTGATTGCGGCAATACCTCACATGTGTGGTATGAAGACTGTTTACTTTTGTGGGCACAACTTACGTATGTGTTTACTTTGACGCGTGAACACGGATGAATGGGGCTTTACTTTTTTTTTCTTATTTTTTATTTTACACTGTCCCTTTAAAAAAAAAAAATTCAGATTACTTTTATTGCTGTCACAAAGAATGTAAACATCCCTTGTCACAGTAATAGGCAGTGGCAGGTACTCTTTATGGAGGGATCTAGGGTCTAAAAGACCCAAAACACCTCCTCTGCGCTTGAAAGTATTCAAAACCCCAAGATCTGTATTTTTGAATACTTTGGATTTTTTAAAAACTGGCGCTGTGGGCTGCCGAATAAACCGGAAATGACGTTGTGACTTTGCTTCCGGATTAATAGGTTGGAGACCCAATCAAAGCCGATTCCAGTTTTGTTCAGATCTCCGGCCTGCGGCGGACATTCCGGCTAGTTGCTTGGGCTTCCCGGTAACCTAGGCGAGCCGCGGAAGGTGACGGGAGGGGGGGGGACGTCCCTCCCACTGCTTGTAAATAACAGCCGAGCGCCTGCTTAGCAAGAAAGTCGACCGTTGGCTCTAAAAAACAAGACTGCGGTGATGCTTGCAGTTGCAGGTACAACCACTTGAGCAAAATGATGTACAGGTACGTGATTTTGTGGCAAGCGGTCATAGGCTGGGGAAGGAAGTGTGTTGCCGATTTACAAAAAGCCAGCAGAGGGCAGCAAAGAGATAGTGTGAAAAATGTAAGGAACTGCATAGTAAAGGGAAAGGATTGATAGGAGCCAATGAAGCTTGCCGATAGAGTCAGGGGGCTGGGACTTTAACAGACAGGCGGAGCTCCAAGGAAAGCAGAATTTCAGATTGGTAAAGGTCCCTCCCTCACATTTCTTTTCTGTTTTCGTTCATTAATGAAAATTGGAATTGATTTTTATCATAGTTTTCATCAATTGACCTAGTTCGAGTTTTATTTAGTTTAGATTTCATAATTGAAAACATGAAACTGACGAATACTATGACAAAAATATTTTCATCAATTAAATTAACACTGCTTCTAAGAATCAGTAAGCTACAATATAATGCATTTAGGGGATTTAACACCACTTTAAGGCTCTTCATTAAAGTGTTTTATTATAAGAAAGGTATTTGCTGCTTATTCTTCTAGTTCCATCTTCATCTCTCTCTCTCTCCCCCTCTCTCTCTCTCTCTCTCTCCATGAATATGGGCTACATCTCAAACCATGAGGTCAATGGGGTATCCATTATTATAATCCTAACTTAGTAGTCATAGCTACTGGGTACATACTGTACACCAGAGGTTCCCAGGAGTGCGTGTGGAATTTATCGACATTTGCACATTGCTTGTAACTAAATACACTGCACTGTGGTACCTCTAGCTCCAGCTTCCTAAATCTCCCTATTGATTATTGGAGTTGCCAATTAAATTAAATCATCAATAGGAAGACTAAAGAGATGGGAGAAGAGGTGGGGGGGAGGGGGTACCTAACTAATTCAGTTGCCTATATCTCTGGGTTTGCTTATTCCTTTGACATGTTTTCTGAATGTAAGCTTTAGATATGTAGGTTTTCCATCATGTGCCCAGTATGAATTTCCCTGAATTGTGTATGGTGTACTTTAATGGATGACATGAGCAAAATGTTAGTTAATGCCCCAGTGATATTAAATTAGGAAAAAATGGGAAACGGCATTTTAAAACCTGCTGGGGTAATTAAAAGCATCTAATAGATGAAATTACACAGGGAATTCACAGAATCTAAGACAATACAATAGATCCCATGCAGAATAAATTAAAAGGTGCCAGTAAGAATACTATTAAATGACATTGAAATATTTTCCTTCCTGATTGGGTCACTGAAAAAGTATACAGACAATGAATAAAATCCAATGAATAAATCTTGAAAAGTTGTATATCAATCAATATTCTCACGGAGTAAACTGTAAACTGGTTTGGATATTTTCGCGGCAATTTCTGCTGCTTCCCATAAAATAAGGCCAGTGAGAGGTCTGTGAAATCACTCTCATTGACTGCAAATGTAGAAAAACTAACAAACTATAGATTAGATAATTTGAAAGAATTATTGTTAAAGTGGAACTGCACTGCATCTGAGCACCACAAACCTAAAATGCTATATTTTTCATTTTTAATATTCAAAGCAAATTCCTCCATCCATCCATGTCTCCATGCTTTATTTTGCTGCAATATCATTTTTAAAAACACCCTCTGGCATTTCTGGCAGTGACCATCTTGAGTAAGGGCAAATGATTCATGTAGCATTTACTTCCTGAAATCCATCTAGCCTTAGCTCATGCATGGGGTTGAGCTGAGAACCCTCCCTCCCCTCCTGAGGACTCTTGGGATGTATGACATCATTTGCCTAGGCCTGGAAACCAGGAAGTAACTGAAGAAATTCAAAATTAAGTTTAAACCAAGTAAATATGATATACTTTCCTATTTGTTTACTAATTCTATCAGCATAAGCATTAGAAATAGTCCGTGTTGATTTAGAGAGTGAAGTTCCGCTTTAATAATTTGGATCCTATTGTCAGTCAACCTCTGAAATTCACTTATGATATTTTCAGAGCTAAAATGTTTTAAAATACCAGATATGTTAAATTTAAAATTTATTTAGGAAGCTATCCTGATTCCTGTACACATAAGGCTTGATTTACTAAAGACAAATAAACTGTATACTTTGCAACATGCAGTTGAAATCTACAAGGTCAGTTGCTCCAGAGCTTAGTAAATGAGGTAAAGCTTCACTTTGTAAAGAATACCCAATAACGTGCAAGGAAAATAAAAAAAACAGCTTTTTTGCTTGCACAATATTGGATGATGGAAATTAGCAGAGCTTCTCCTCATTCAGGCCTGGTTCACACCTATGCATTTTTTTGTGCGTTTTCAGTTTTGCAGAAACACACTACAGTCCATTTAACATGGTTTCCTATGGGTCACGTTCACATCTGTGCATTTTATGGAAAGGGCCAGGGACTTTTTTCTGGTTTTTGGTTCCATAGACTTCAATAGATCAAAACTGTGTATTGAAAAACGCAAAATGCACCCGCAATATGCATCAACTGCAACCTGCATAGGTGTGAACCAGGCTTTAATAAGCTCTAGAGCAACTGCTCTTACAGAGTGCAACTGCACTTTGCAAAATGCACAGTCTATTTGCCTTTAGTAAATGAACCCCATACTATCCCGCAAAGGGGAAGAAATATACATGGGTGAATATCCAGTGGTGGTAATTGTAGTCAAAAAGCAAAAAAAAGACAAGCACACCAAAGTCTGACAAAATGTTTTTAGTTCATTTAACCACTCCTGGATCGGAAGATTTTCCCTCTTCATGACTAGGGCATTTTTTGTGATTCGGCACTGCGTTAATTTAACAGACAATTGCTCAGTCATGCGACGATGTACCTAAATAAAATCAATGTCCTTTTTTTCTCACAAATAGAGCTTTCTTTTGGTGGTATTTAATCACCTCTGCGATTTTTTTTTTTTCTTTTTTTGCGCTATAAGCAAAAATAGAGCAACAATTCTGAAAAAAAAACTATATTTCTTACATTCTGCTATATAACATTCCCAAAACAAAAACATTTAAAATCAACATGTTTTAACATTCTAGGCCAATTTGTTGTCTGCTACATATTTTTGGTAAAAAAAAAATCGCAATAAGCGTATATTGATTGGTTTGCGTAAAAGTTATCACGTCTACTAACTACGGGAAACATAAATGTCATTTTTTTGGTTTATTTTTTACTAGTAATGGCGTTGATATGCGATTTTTAGTGGGACTGCGACATTGCGGCGGACAGATCAGACCCCTAACTGACATTTTTGACACTTTTGGGGGGACCAGTGACATTACTACAGTAATCAGTGCTAAAAATATGCACTGTTACTGTAATAATGACACTGGCAGAGAAAGGGTTAACACAGTGGGTGATCAAGGGGTTAAATGTGTACCTAGGGGAGTGTTTCTAACTGTATGGGGCGAGGCTTATGGAATGACCATAGAGACCTGTGATCCCATATAGAATAATCATAGGCACTCTGTGATCATTCCAGAGAGAAGAACAGTCAGCTGTGTTTACAACAGCTGACCATTCTTCGGTCTCAGTGGGGAACGATCACGGGCGGTCGTTAAGTAGTTAAAAAGAATTGTACTAGTTTATGCAGTCCATGCCACTTGCTTGACTTCCATTGGTTATGCACAGCATACTGTTTTGAGTAAAAAAAAAAACACTCTGATGGGCTTTGATGTCCTGGTCTTCATTTGCCTTTTGTCTAATCAAGGATAATGCAGAAAGTTTTTTCTTGCATTGTACATCCACAGAACACATTGGCAAGGAATATTAACTTTTTCTAAATCAAACTTAGAACTACCATTTGTGCTTTTTGGATTGTTTCTTACCAAATGCTAAAATCAGCATTGGCTGCGCTTAGTTTGTAAAAAATTAATGGCTGCAGAGCTTCTAGCGATATACCACCTTGTAATGGCTGCAAATTTATTATACACTGGGCATCTATTAATTATACCTCTTGTTCACAGAGTTTTCAAATAAAGGTCAATTTAATTGTAATTCTGCAGAGGTTACTTATCCAGTGGAGTGCAATTACTATCTGAAATACCGTATACAAACAAATAAATAAACATAGAATACTTTACATTAAAAAATAGATTTTAAAAGCAGAAGCTTCATCTGCTTGTATTTTACTTACCCTGGTTGAATGATGGAAGTCAGCAAAGATTTCCCTTATTTACTAAGCTCTGGGGCAAATGCCCTTGCAGAGTACAACTGCACTTGCGATATGCACAGTCTATTTGCCTTTAGTAAATCAACCCCAAGGACAATTATATAATAGGCATATATGGGCACAGCGTACCAATGTCTGAAATGTTTTATGTGAAACAATATATAGTTGCATGCCCAGACCTGGCAGCAAACAGCACATAAAACAGGAAGCTTAACTTCCATAACTGCACTTTATCAGTGAATCTGATGACTTGATAACTGAATGGCAACCTGAAATCTATTTTTTTTAGACTAATTAGATAAAAGTTTGTAGAGTGATGGTGTATATTACATCATAAATAACTCATAAAATACCCTTTCATCAGTTATATACAGTAGATTATATTAAGATATTGACCTCAAATGGCATGGGCTAGACAACAGGGGGTATCACACATTATTTTCCCTACATAAATGTATAGATTGGGGCTGTTGTAGCAAGATCTTCATAGTACAGTTGCCACTACACAATAAGGTTTTTCTCAGCAGAACCACATATAAGGAGTCATTTATAATAACGGGATATCAAAATGGCACTCTGCGGACATCTTAGCACTCAAAAAGCAGCATGGCAATCCTTCAGTTTTATGGAAATATTTCTGGTTGAGACTCTGAAAATCGCTGTTTTGTGACAAGGGAAGATAGAGATCATGTGTTTCTGCTAAGCAGGATCTCTATCTTCCCACAGTTAAAGCAACCCCCACACCGTTAGCAAGCACTCCCTAGGGACACATGTAACCCTCTGATCACCCTTGATGTTAAGCCCTTCCCAGCCAGTGTCATTAGTACAGTGACAGTGCATTTTTTAAGCATTGATCACTGTATTATAGAAACATAGAATGTGTCGGCAGATAAGAACCATTTGGCCCATCTAGTCTGCTCAATATATCTGAATCCTATGAATAGTCCCTGGCCCTATCTTATATGAAGGATAGCCTTATGCCTATCCCATGCATGCTTAAACTCCTTCACTGTATTTGCAGCTACCACTTCTGCAGGAAGGTTATTCCTACTCTCTCAGTAAAGTAATACTTCCTCATATTACTTTTAAACCTTTGCCCCTCTAATTTAAAACTGTGTCCTCTTGTGGTAGTTTTTCTTCTTTTAAATATGCTCTCCTCCTTTACCGAGTTGATTCCCTTTATGTATTTAAAAGTTTCTATCATATCCCCTCTGTCTCTTCTTTCTTCCAAGCTATACATGTTAAGGTCCTTTCCTGGTAAGTTTTTTTCCTGCAATCCATGTACTAGTTTAGTAGCTCTTCTCTGAACTCTCTCTAGAGTATCTATATCCTTCTGGAGATATGGCCTCCAGTACTGCGCACAATACTCCAAGTGAGGTCTCACCAGTGTTCTGTACAGCGACATAAGCACTTCTCTCTTTCTACTGCTTAAACCTCTCCCTATACATCCAAGCATTCTGCTGGCATTTCGTGCTGCTCTATTACATTGTCTTCCCACCTTTAAGTCTTCTGAAATAATTACTCCTAAATCCCTTTCCTCAGATACTGAGGTCAGGACTGTGTCAAATATTCTATATTCTGCCCTTGGGTTTTTACGCCCCAGGTGCATTATCTTGCACTTATCCACATTAAATTTCAGTTGCCAGAGTTCTGACCATTCTTCTAGTTTTCCTAAATCCTTTTCCATTTGGCGTTTCCCTCCAGGAACATCAACCCTGTTACATATCTTTGTGTCATCAGCAAAAAGACAAACCTTACCATCGAGGCCTTTTGCAATATCACTTATGAAGATATTAAACAAAATTGGTCCCAGTACAGATCCCTGAGGTACCCCACTGGTAACATGACCTTGTTCTGAATGTTCTCCATTGACTACAACCCTCTGTTGTCTGTCACTCAGCCACTGCCTAATCCACTCAACAATATGGGAGTCCATGCTCAATGACTGCAGTTTATTGAGAAGTCTTCTATGTGGGACAGTGTCAAAAGCCTTACTAAAATCTAGATATGCAATGTCTACTGCACCTCCACCGTCTATTATTTAAGTCACCCAGTCAAAAAAATCTATAAAATTTGTTTGACATGATCTCCCTGAAGTAAACCCATGTTGTTTTTCATCTTGCAATCCATGGAATTTAGGATGTTCCACAATCCTATCCTTTAATAGGGTTTCCATTAATTTTCCTACTATTGATGTCAGAATCACTGGTCTATAGTTGCTCGATTCCTCCCTACTACCTTTCTTGTGAATGGGCACGACATTTGCCAATTTCCAATCTTCCGGGACGACTCCTGTTACTAATGATTGGTTAAATAAATCTGTTAATGGTTTTGCCAGCTCACCACTAAGCTCTTTTAATAATTTTGGGTGTATCTCATCAGGACCCTGTGACTTATTTGTCTTCACTTTAGACAGCAATCTTAGAACGTCTTCCTCTGTAAAGACACATGCATCAAACGATTCATTAGTCATCCTTTCAAGTGGAGGTCCTTCTCCTTCTTTTTCTTCTTTAAAAACTGAACAGAAGTATTCATTAAGGCAGTCGGCTAGCCCTTTATTCTCTTCTACATACCTTCCGTCCTTTGTTTTTAATTTAGTTATTCCTTGTTTTAATTTCCTTTTTTCATTTATATATCTGAAGAATGTCTTATCCCCCTTTTTCATAGACTGAGCTAGTTTTTCTTCTGCCTGCGCTTTAGAAGTTCTTATAACTGGTCCCCAAAAAAGTGTCACTTAGTGTCTGGTTTTTCCACCACAATGTCGCAGTCCCGCTATAAGTTGCTGGTCACCACCATTACTAGTAAAAAAAATAAATAAATAAAGATTCCATAAAAATATCCCATAGTTTATAGCTGCTATAACTTTGAGCAAACCAATCAATATACGCTTTTTGGGGTTTTTTTTTTTTTTTAACCAAAAACATGTAGCAGAATACATATTGCCCCAAAATGATAAAGAAATTTGATTTTTTACATGTTTTTATTGGATGTGTTTTATGTAAAAAATATTGTTTTTTTTTTGTGTGAAAATTTGTCACTCTTTTCTGTGTAATATGGTGCAAAAATTAAAAACTGCAGAGGTGATCAAATACCACAAAATAAAAGCTCTATTTGTGGGAAAATAGTACAGTGACAGTGCTTTTTTTAAGCATTGATCACTGTATTAGTGACACTGGTCCCCAAAAAGTGTCACTTAGTGTCTGGTTTGTCCACCACAAAATAAAAGCTCTATTTGTGGGAAAAAAGGGACATTAATTTTATTTAAGTACAGCGTCACATGACCGCACAATTGTCAGTCAAATTAACGCAGTGTCGTATCGCAAAAATAGCCTGGTCATGAAGGGGGTAAACCCTCAGAAGCTGAAGTGGTTACAATATCCATTCTGACAAATTTTGGTATTACGTTTTAATAAGAAAAGGTTGGTGTGAGATGTTATTAAAAACGAATAAATAGAAATATGTTATTAAAAAACTAGCAACTAGAAATAATGTCATAACAGTTGCAAAACTAAAACCTTGAGAGAGGAAGGGGAGAGAGAGACAGAGATCTTCTAGCATAAGTTGTGTCTGTGTGTTAAGTGAGGGTTACAGAGCGCATTTCAACATTGCAAACAAGATGGAGTCTCTTGTGCTTTAGGCTCCATGTACACGGGACATTGTAAATGGCCGTTAAGGAGCAGTTGGGTGTTTTTTTCAGAAGCCCCTGAACCCACCTACATGTTATCTTATTTGTCCATGTACACAGGGTCGTTTACAGTCATTTGCAGGCAGTTGAGTTCAGTGACGTTTTTTGGAACGTTCGAATGTGTGTTTCCCGGCATTTCAAATGCAAAAACGCGACCGTACGTGACCGAACGTACATGAACGTACATTCAGCCACGTTATACATTTTTTTTTTCTTCCATTCAAAATCAATGGTTCCCTATGGGAGCCTATTGATTTGAATGGAAGGTGCACCGCAAGTCGGATCAGGATGATCCGACTTGCGGTGCGACTTGCGCTGTGAGAATCTTGAGGGGGAACTACACGCCAAAATAGGAATAAAAACTGCGTGGGGGTCTCCCCGAGGTTCCAAACCAGGCCCTTCGGGTCTGGTATGGAATTTGAGGGTAGTACCCCCCAAAATCCATACCAGACCCTTATCCAAGCATGCAGCCCGATGAGGGGGCGGGGTCTCCTTATGACATCACCTGGTGGCCACGCCCACAATGGCTATATAACAAGCTGCAGAGACTGGAGACCGGCATAATCACCGGAGACATCCTCTCAGGAGGACCGGAGGAAGAAGAAGAGCCGAGGGCAAAAGAGTAGAAGAGCAGACAGCAAAAGAGCAGAAGAGCGGAGGGGGAGAAGAGCAGAAGAGCGGAGAGGGAGAAGACCAGAGCGGAGAAGACCGGATGAAGATTTTTAATAAACTTTCCAAAACGTCTCCTGTCATTATTTACATACACTGCCTTTTATGGGGAGAATGGGTAGGGGTACAGTGTACCCCATACCCATTCACATAGGGAGGGGGTCCGGGATCTGGGGGGCCACCCTTGTTAAAGGGGGCTTCCAGATACCGAGAAGCCCCCCGGCCAGGGTTGTGGGGATGAGGCCCTTGTCCTCATCAACATGGGGGCAAGGTGCTTTGGGGTGGGGGGTGCAGAGCTCCCCCTGCCCCAAAGCACCAACACCCCCCCATGTTGAGGGCATGTGGCCTGGTATGGTCCAGGGGGGGTGGGGCCGCTCACTTGTCCCCTCCCCCTTCCTGCCCTAGCTGCATGCTCGGATAAGGGTCTGGTAGGGATTTTGGGGGGGACTACCCTCAAATTCCATACCAGACCCGAAGGGCCTGGTTTGGAACCTGGGGGGACTCCCACGCAGTTTTTATTCCCATTTTGGCATCCTGATCCGACTTGCGGTGCGCCTTCCATTCAAATCAATAGGCTCCCATAGGGAACCATTGATTTTGAATGGAGGTAGAAAAAATGCTGCTAAAAGCAATGTGGCCAAACGTGCAATAACGCCAATGGAAGAAGCTACTGAAAGCACATTTAACAGCTGCTTTTTCCCGGCGTCAGAACTAGCTTTGCAGCACGTTTTTTCTAACATCCCGTGTACATGGAGACTTAATGAACAATACAGTGAAGACCCATGCCATCCGGTATCTTGTTACATGGCATTCACCAAACTATACTAGGATAGCACCAGGACAATGTATAACCTAAGGCCATCTTTATTCTCTAGAGAACTGGTGTACGACTTATGGAAACTAGCTTGGGTTCAGTCACTAGTTTCTAGGCTTCAAAGCAGCATCTTGCTTTTATTCTCACAACTTTGTAAAATAATCTCTACCAAAGTGGCTATAGAAGACTTTACAGCGAGGTCCACCAAAAGGTATCTCCCCTCTGTTCTAGCTGGATATCCCATTATAGCTCACTTATGCCTGGCTGTATCATCTTATCTCTCTAGTTAAGGTCACTTTTTTCCCAGTTCTCTGACAAACTACCACAAGCAAGGTGGATGCAGGAACCTCCTTGTACTCTGACAACGGGACTCCTTCACTGTTAGAATACATAGATCAGTGCTGCAGTCAATTGGAGTATGTACCCAGCCTAACACACGCTGCTGTTTTTATGTCTGATGTTCCATATTTCTCCTGAAGAAGTCTACAAAATGCATCAAGATCCCAGAAATCTTTTAACTTTTTTATCTGAAAAAAAAAAGGAAAATTTGCTGCCATCCTGGGGGAGGGGACATTGACTGTACTACAGGAAACTGTATCAGTAGCTGTTTTTATTTGATGTCATATCCAAGGTAACATAAAAGTCTAGTTTAGTTATATTTTTTCCAGAGTTTTAAATTTGCAGTTAACCGATTACAAACACAAACGGTAACCACTGCCATATGCTTTGACAGAAACGAACCCCATTCACAGCATCTGCTGCAGTAATTCTGATCTTTAAGAAATGTCTGTTTTAAGAATTGAAAATGCATCAGCCCTCACAGAGACAAGGTTTCCTAAAGCACCTTTTACACTGAAGTGGTGTGCTTTGACAGCACCGCGAGTGCAGCACACCAAAACAGTAAGACATAATAGAAGTCAATGGGAAAGAGCAGCTAACACACACCCAACCCACTGGTACACTCCGCTGCACCAGAGGTGCTGTCAAACTGCACCGCTTTAGTGTGAAAGGTTCATCCTTAGCTTCATACAGAGTAAATCTATTGTGGAGGAATTCAATCTGATATATCAGAGTCACCTGCTTTCATGAATGGCTCTTTGCATTCCATTGTTTTGATGGAAAAGAGAGCTGCAGTTGCCAACTAAAGTCAGTGAAAAGGATGTTTACAGATGTTATATGATATCCTTGGAGTGTGGAAGAGATCCATGGGTGAAGTATACCAGCCATTGGTTTCTATGGCGCCGTAGGCAGAACAATTAAACAAACATCTTATACTACTAATTTTAAATAAAGACAACATAACACTGGACTTGCAATGGTATAATGGGCCTTGGCCTTTTATTAATTATTTTTATAACAATAACCAAAATATTTTAGCTCAGCCCAAAGGCTCGAACTAACCATACACATCGACATAAAATATAGTCCAGTCAAAAAACTCGAACTATCCAGTTTTTTTAAACCAATAAAAAACACCAACCCATTTATAGAATTGATCAATCAAACAAATTCATGGGAGGGACGAATTTTCCTGATCCGCTCCCGGCAACTGATTTTTGTCAGTTGCTACACCTGTTTATATAAGAAAATTTGTCGCCTCAAGGTATTGAAAATATTAAAAACTGTCCAATCCTTGAACTGTATATCTTTCTACCAATTACCTTACCATTTTAATTGACCAATCCTGACCATATTTAACAGACCAATCCTAATGGATATTTAATTGACCAATCTTGACATACAATTTTTTTTTTTTTTATCATGCCACGGCCCCATACATGCACGGCAGGTACCTTGACCCGCTATGCATCTCATTATGCGTTATAGGTCCTTGGGGCCTGAAGCAATCTGGTGAGCATATATCATTTATTGTTACCCACAGGGTGAAAACGATTCTTCTCTCCTATGGTGTGGGGAGTTCAATAGCCATCACTCTCACTTCAATATTTGATATTGCCTTGGACACTGAGAGATTGAACTATCTCATATATACACTCAGCACTTTAATTTTGATATACACTGTATCCACTAATGTGTTCCATTTATCTACTTTATGAGATTTATTAATGTATTCTAATTTATCTATCAACTATATGATACAGGAAGCCTTTGAGCTTTGTTTTTAGATTTTATTACGGGGTAATAACTTGGATAGGGATAGGAATTATGGAATGCCCATCTTGATAGTGACAAAACCATGGACAACTTCCTCCCTATATACAGCTCCACTTGATCTTCTGTACAACTCCAATTGATCCTCATTACAGCTCCTATTGATTCTTCTTTTAGTAGTTAACAGTCCCTGTACCTGCAGGAGGGGATGGAGTCGGCACTTCAGCAAGCAGAGGAAAACTAAGCTTCTTTCCACGTCCAGGGTCCGCTCCAGATGAACGGCGTCCCATCAGGGCAGGAAACTGACAGGAATAGGTATATGCCCAGAAGCAGGATTTGTCCGGCAGAGCTCCAGAAAGTGTGTCTACTCGGGTGGCCATCTTGGACATGCACGCTGCCCTGAACTCTAATAACCCTGAACCAGATTAAGACTCACAGGGTTTAGTTATGTTTTACTTACTCTGACACTAGTAGCACACTAGAGGGTGCTACACAGAATTAACATAAACATAACACAATCAAAGAGCCTTAGAGTTGTGCTGATGGGCTGGAGTTTATTTTATGATGATCCACAGATAATGTCAACTTTTTAATCATGTCTATAATTACAGTTGGCAATGTTTTTAAATGAAACAATCAAGATATTGAGCAGAATGAAAAAAAATTGGCTTAACACTAAATGCAACATAAATCAGATCCATATATCGCTCAAGAAATGTAAAGTGGTATTAAACTTAAAAGCAAACATTTATTATATTGCAGATTACCAATTTTTAGATGTGATGGCTTCATTTGTTTTCTTTCTGTTGGCTTCTGTTGTTTTTCAACAGAATTAGCTGTCCTCCAGATGTAGCAGTTACAGGAAGAGACAAACTAGTTAACACTGATAGGGGTGCTTATAATATTCAGCTTTTATTTATTTATGTAATAAATAAGGATTAAGTTGGGGGATGCGCTACTAGAACGCAGTAAATCTGGGCGCAAAATAAATGGGGAAGTGCCACATCCTAACTGATTAGAAAGAGATAATTGGGGAAATATGGACTTTAGACAGTCGCGCTCCCTCACGGTCCATTGACCGCTACAGGACCCGTTCTAATAGAAGCGACACAAGTCGCTCCGACTTAGAAAAAGGGTCCTGTACTATTTCGGGGTGACCTCGGAGCGACTTGCATAAACTTCCATTATGTGAAGTCCCTGCAAGTCGCTCCAAAGTCGTGGTGCAATGTAATGCACAAGTCGCCCCCGAAGTAGTACAGAGTCGTGTCGCCTCAGTGTGAACCGGCTCTAAACAATACAATTTTATTGATTGACAGTTTAAAACAAGAGATTTCCAAACAAAAACAGATACAAGAATATAAATATATTGCCTCAGTAGGCATATGTGACATAGATGTAACAATCACAGTTGTGGTACAAAGCAAAAGTACATATCATGTATCAGAGTAAATGACAAGATATATACGTCACATCTTATAGGTCTCATAGACGATGACAATGAGGTTGTTCTATCGTCCCTGAGTTCCACTTGTGCGACAATTGGTATGAAGACATTCCATGTAACCAGATTGCCCTACATGTTTCGCTTGAACAAAAAGCTTCCTCTGGAGCTACTGGTACATATATTTCTGGATGGATCCAAGTAGTAATTCAAACAGGCAAAAGCCAAAAAGTAAAAAGCAGAAATAATAAACATAACACAATAACGGCGGTGCTTATTGAAGTTTGCCCGAGGAACCAATGGTAGATATGTGTGTCTTTATAACATCAGCCAGATGTAGCTGTATCGCCGAAGGTTATAATACAGCAATATATAGAGAAGGGTCCAGTTATAAACGGACCAACCGGTCCAACAATGGCAGAGGATATTGTAAAGCAGATGCCAGGGCTATTTCTCAAGGCTGAATCACTCCAGAAACTCCCCCGGATGGGGAGACGCCGCATCAGCTTCCATTGATAATTATCTCTTTCTTATCCCAAAAGGAAGAAAATTGTTGATGTAACTGCTTATAAAGTGTTAGCTGGAGTTTGGCTTTAATTTGTTAGTGTACCTAAATCTGGTAGTATATCTAATACTCCCCTCCCCCAGACTGACAATGCTGCTGTCCGAAGGTGTCTCTTTGGTCCTTTATCCAGAGCTTAGGCATTTTAATACAGAAGGTGTGTTACTGGCCCGATCACTAGGTGAAAACTACAGTGTACCCCATACCCATTCACATAGGGAGGGGGTCCGGGATCTGGGAGGCCCCCTTGTTAAAGGGGGCTTCCAGATTCCGATGAGCCCCCTGGCCGCAGACCCCCACAACCATCGGCCAGGGTTGTGGGGATGAGGCCCTTGCCCTCATCAACATGGGGGCAAGGTGCTTTGGGGTTGGGGGTGCAGAGCTCCCCCTGCCCCAAAGCACCAACACCCCCCCCCATGTTGAGGGCATGTGGCCTGGTATGGTCCGGGGGGGGGGCGCTCGCTTGTCCCCTCCCCCTTCCTGCCCTACTGGGCTGCATGCTTGGATAAGGGTCTGGTATGGATTTTGGGGGGGACCCCACGCCATTTTTTCGGCGTGGGGCTACCCTCAAATTCCATACCAGACCCAGGGCCTGGTTTGGAACCTGGGGGGGACCCCCACGCAGTTTTATTCCCATTTTTGGCATGGAGTTCCCCCTCAAGATTCTCACAGCGCAAGTCGCGCCGCAAGTCGGATCATCCTGATCCGACTTGCGGTGCGACTTCCATTCAAATCAATAGGCTCCCATAGGGAACCATTGATTTTGAATGGAGGCAGAAAAATCGCTGCTAAAAGCAACGTGGCCAAACGTGCAATAACGCAAATGGAAAAAGCTACTGAAAGCACGTTTAACAGCTGCTTTTTCCCAGCGTCAGAGCTAGCTTTGCAGCACGTTTTTTCTAACATCCCGTGTACATGGAGCCTAAGTTGGAAGGTTCACACCAGTAGAGCACTTTAAAATTTTTATTTTTTAGATTGTTACACTTAATTTTATATATAATGTAAATGATTGCACTTGAAATTAATTTTCCACCACCCATGCTAAGTCCATGTCTTTATGGACCTTGCTTTGTGCACTGGTGCGCAGTCATGTTGGAACAGGGAGGGGCCATCCCTGAACTGTTCCCACAAAGTTGGGAGCATGAAATTGTCCAAAATGTCTTGGTATGCTGACACCCTAAGAGTCTAAGGGGCCAAGTCCAACCCCTGAAAAACAACCCCACACTATAATCCCCCTCCACCAAATGATTTGGACCAGTGCACAAAGCAAAGACCATAAAGATATGGATGTGGATGAGCGAGTTTGAGGTGGAGGAACTTGACTGGCCTGCACAGAGTCCTGACCTCAACCCAATAGAACACCTTTGGGATCAATTAGAGCAAAGACTGCGAGCCAGGCCTTCTCCTCCAACATCAGTGCCTGACCTCACAAATGCGCTTCTGGAAGAATGGTCAAACATTCCCATAGACACACTCCTAAACCTTGTGGACATCCTTCCCAGAACAGTTGATGCTGGCATAGCAGCAAAGGGTGGACCAACTCAATATTGAACCCTACGGAATAAGACTGGGATGCCATTAAAGTTCACGTGCGTGTAAAGGCAGGCGTCCCAATACTTTTGACAAGTGTGTATGTATGTATGTATATATATATATATATATATATATATATATATATATATATATATATATATATATATACACACATATATATATATATATATATATATATATATATATATATATATATATATATATATTGTGTGTGTATGTGTGTGTATATATATATACTGTATATATATATACACACACGCATGTGTGTTTGAGCTTTGGGGTGCACACCCCAATGCAATAGGCTGCGCACGCCTGTGCAGCCTGCCCATACATGGATTAACGTTTGGCCAGTTTTGCCAGTTTTGATCCATGTATGGCCAACTTTAGTTTTTCCACACGAACCTCAATATGTAATAATGCTGAAAGGAATAATCGCCTCTTTCCTACAAAATAAAGAACTGTCAAAGTTACTAAAACAAAACCATGTATTGGTGTAAAAAACTAGTTGCATAATACAGTATATTCTACTGGTGGGTGAGATATAGATCAGAAATGTTTTATGTAAAGCTAATAATCTAAAAAATAAGCACTGAAATGACATGTGTGTACAGTACAGAAGACATCAACATGTATGCAGTTTAGGAAAGAGATGGGGGAAATATAGCCTAACAACTGATAACAATAGAGAACTAGTAAGATGGAAGTATTTACCTGGCAAGAGTGAGAATTTGAGGGAAGGGTCTGCCACTCTGTAACCCACTGTAAAACATGCCCCTAGGCACTTAAAGTGTAACTCCACTTTTGTTGAGAAAAAAACATTCCCCTCTGGGTGATCTCTGTACATTACAAGGATTTTAACAACCTTTGTTGCAGATTCCTACCTTTTGTTATTCTGAAGAAATCATTGTTTGTTCCTCTGTGCTGAGTGGGTCTAATGGGAGTGGTTTCATAATTATCTATCAGCTGTGGCAGCTGCAGGGCTCTAATGAGGAAATCTGCTGGGCCTGTATCACTTTAGACGTGTTCCTATTGGGAGTATCTCACCATAGATTACATTTTTGTTGCAGGAGATGCCAGAAATCTGACTTGCATCTTAGTGCAGACTTCTGGGAAAATTGGTGAGCCAATCAAACAAACAGTAAATTATGTTACTGGGGTGTGGTCAGTACACATTCTTTGTACAAAACACCTCCAGATAGCCATATTGGATTGCATTTTCAGAACATTACAATAGCTGCAGATTGAAAAGAAAAAGGTCATTTTTAATAACATTCAATTACAATATGATTTGTGTCGCAATTGTATACGCTATATTGTTTTTTTCTTTATTTGCTATTTTTTCCCCATGAAAGTGGAGTTTCCCTTTAAGTCTGACATAAAAATTCCAGCAACAA
This sequence comes from Pelophylax lessonae, assembly GCF_965119305.1. Lineage (NCBI taxonomy): Eukaryota > Metazoa > Chordata > Amphibia > Anura > Ranidae > Pelophylax > Pelophylax lessonae. Next base: position 140,555,256 of record NC_138769.1, on the reverse strand, counting down.
GTTTCTCACAGCCACCAAATAAAATTTGGAAGTGCAAATGTCACATCAAAAATGTACAGACCATAGGCTCCAGAAAGTATCCAACTGCTATGTTTCTTTGACCATGTTATATAGTCTGTAAAAATCTGTATGTAATGTATTTACAACAGAAGCATCAGAATAATGAAACTGAAACATAAATTTTTTGGAAGTCTGTATTTTCTCAAATGGCTCTGATTTTAAGGAAGAAAGATGTCTAGTCATCACATGACTTCGCAAGCAGTGATCAGATATTGATTGTTACACATATACTAAAGCATTATGTAATTGTAATGGTTTTTCATCATTTTCAGTCTAAAGTGTTCTAATCTGCCACACTGATCATTAGCTTGCATATTGGCTACCTAACAAATTAATTTTAAATACAATATAATCAGCTAACAAATAAACTATACTGTCAAAATATAGTTGCATTAAATGTACAAATGTTCGCCTCAATGTGTAAAAAGAAAATAAGTATTAAAAGTAAAAGAAAATTCTCTGTTTTTAACTTTGATAAAGGTTTTGTATGAGGCATCTCAGGTTTTAGGTGGAATCTCTGTTTACAATTTCAAGTGGCTCTGATGAACTCTGCTGAGTAGAATGGTCATGAACTACTGTACTGTTCTTTGTTTTTCAAATGTGACACCATTAACATTCTGCCCTCCTAGCTGGAGACACTTGGCTACCAGTCAATCCACACTACTTGTAGCGGCCCCTTTGGCATCGAGTGAATAGCGAGAGGAGAGCTTCTGACGGGTGCAGTACTTTTATTCTTTTGGTGTGCAGGAGGGTTGAACGTTATTCTCTTTAACACCTTGAGCACCGTAAACCATAAGCATCATAAACAACGTAGCACCGTGAAAACTGTAAACGACATACAATACATTTGTTTACAGTGATCACCAAAAAGGGGGTTACAAGGTTAATTACAAATGTGAAGTTACAAGGTGGATTACAGTTGTCTGCACACATATCTAAATGACAATAAACATCTAAGGAAACATGACTACATGTACAATGCTTTGGATTATCTATAGCATATTTAAACTAACAGCATGGATACAATTTATGTTTAACAACATATATATATACTTCTATATATATATATAATGCACTTTTACTGCATACCTCGCTCCGCTTGCCAAGGGGTGCTAAAACTTTTAAGCCTTAGGAATTCTCTCAGCAGTCATCTTCCTGCTCTGTATATAAAATCTGAGTCACAGAAAACTTTTACCTCAGAGCTAGAGGGAGGAGGAGTAGGAGTGGTCTAGTGGTTCTGCTGATTAAACATTCCCCATGGAACCAAAAGGAAGGCATAAAGGTTCCACCTAGCAGTAAGTGCTGAACACAGATTTACAGTGATAAGCGGACAGTTACACTCCCACCAAAATATGTTATGATGAATATAACTTAAAGAGTCATACATAATTTACAGAACATAACCATGGCCGCTATAAAATATGGTACATCGTACACAATTTAGCTTATAGGTACCTCTGTAACTGGCTACTGTCTTGTGTGGTGGTATGCTAGTGTATCACTAAAACTGAACTTATTTGCTTTCTATGATAACTAGCTTTTGAATAGGACGTTCAATAATTGAAGGTTTTGATACATAGTCCTTCTTATCTTGCAATCTTCTGTCACCTACTAACACCTTGACTCGACGAACTAGACCATCCTTTTCTATTGTAGTTTCAATTACACGTCCTAGTTGCCACTGGCATCTGGGAGACATATCTTCTTTGATTATGACAATGTCTTTGAGGTTACGTCGAGGTGTGTGCCATTTCTGTCTTGTGGAAACACTCATGAGGTATTCTTTTTTCCACCGACTCCAGAACTGTCCTGCTAAATACTGTACTCTACGCCACCGTTTAGCTGCATATACATCTTCTTTTACGATTTTCCCAGGTGGAGGTAATGTAACCTTGGATTTCATCAGGATGAGGTGGTTTGGAGTTAGAGGATCTGGTGCCTTGGGGTCGTTGATTCCATCGACAGTTAAAGGACGGCTGTTAACAATGGCCATGGCTTCATAAAATAGCGTTCTAAGAGAATCATCGTCTAGTCTACTTGAACATTGGACTACGAATGGTTCTAATTTGATGTTCCCAGATTCCACCTGCATGACTTGCGGAAGGAGCATTAAAGATAAACTCACAATGTTTATCAGCTAGGAAAGTCTCTAGTGCTTTCAACATGACACTCAACCTTGCTGCGGTGACAGCAGCTGAGAGTTCAAGCCTTGGGATGCTCACAATCTTCGTTGGCGCGACTCTTGCTTTAGCCGTTACGAAACTGCAATGGACTGGATCTCTGTCATTCTTGTACCTAAGGTACGAACAGGCACCATATCCTATGTTGCTGGCATTGGAAAAGTGGTGTAGTTCCACTTTCCCTCTGTTACCGAAGTGTGGGGGATGGTAACATCTGGGTATCTTGATTTCCTTTAAAGCTTGCAGACTACTCTTCCAGGCCTCCCACCGTGGACATAAGCTTTCAGGAAGTGCTTTATCCCAACTGATGCCCCTGCAGCAAAGCTCTTGAAGAATGCACTTGCCACACAGTATGAAGGGGGCTATGACGCCTAGAGGATCATAAAGAGAGGCTACGACTGACAGGATACCACGACTAATTGAGGGTTGATCCTTTATGTCAACACTGTAACTGAAAGTGTCGTTTTCAATTGACCACTGAATGCCAAGTACTTGTCCTTCTGTTGTTGAGTCTGGGTTAAGTTTGACTGGTACACTAGTTGTTGCTCTTTCTGATGGAGCTATACAGGACAGGACGTCCCTTTTATAAGAGTTGAACTTATGCAGTCGTAGGCCAGCATTTTTACATAATCCTTGCGTTTTGAGGATTAGATTAGAAGCTTCACTGACTGTTGGAACGCTGGTTAGGCCGTCGTCGACATAAAAGTTCTTCTCGATGAAGGCTGATGCTGAGGGATATTCTGACTTGTATTGTCGTGCAAGATGCTTAAGGCTGAAGTTGGCACATCCTGGAGAGGAACTGGCACCGAAAAGGTGAACTGCCATTCTGTATTCTTTCGGTTCTGTTTCCAACTGACCGTTCTCCCACCAAAGGAACCTTAAGTAATTGCACCTTTCTGGGGGATGTAGAACTGATGGAACATCTTTTCAATGTCGCATATCACAGAAACTGCTTCCTTCCTGAAGCGACAGAGGACTCCCACTAGAGAATTTATCAGGTCGGGACCTGTCAGTAAGGTGTCATTTAGGGAGATGCCTTTGAACTTTGCTGAACAATCAAAGACAACTCTTAACTTGTCTGGCTTTTTGGGGTGATAAACCCCATGATGTGGGATGTACCACACTGTCTCTTCCTCTGATAATGAAGGGGCTGGTTCTGCATCACCTTTTCTGACTGTTTCTTCCATGAATGCAGTGTAGTGTTCATGGTACTGTTTATTTGCCTTCAACCTTTTCTTTAGATGATGAAGTCGAATAATGGCCAGCATCTTATTGTTTGGTAGTGCCAGTTGACTGTTGTCTTTGAAGGGTAACGGCATCTCGTAGTGTCCATTTTCCTTTTCATTATGGTTTCCGAGAGAAACTGCACAAAGCGAAAGTCATCTTGAGACACGTACTTATCGTCATAATTTCTTTCAATGAAGTCCATTTCTAAAGCCTTTAACATATCAGTGACTGGGGGCATTGGCATTTCTTTTACTGCGACTCGGTGTACGAAGCTCTGGCTGCCCTGTCTATCAAGATGTGGATTTGCTGATCCTATAATGCTCCAGCCAAGCATAGTTTTTTGAGCGAAGGGTTCATTTTCGGAGCCGATAACAACCTTCAAGGGAGCCAGTGCTGATGGGCAGTCATAACCGATCAGCAGTCCTACTTCACAGTCTTGAAGTGGCTGTAACTTGTTTGCCAAGTGTTTGAGGTGTGACCACTGGAGAGCAATCTCCTTAGTGGGGATGTGAGACATATCTACTGGAATGAAATCTCTTGTATAGGCTTGACGGAGTTGGACTTGAGCTTTAGAGTTGAAACCACGCACTCACAGACCATGAGCAATTTGGCTTGATATAACTGTGTCAACAGCTGTCATTGTGCTGAGCTTTAGCTGTAACGGCTTGGTGCTCACACTTAGCTTCGATACCAGGTCTGCCAGAATAAAGGTTGAATCACTCTGCGTGTCAAGTAAGGAATAAGTGAGGATTTCTCTCTGAGGCTCTGCCGCAGCTGATGACAAAACTGGAACAATGCAGGATGTGGCAGAACTATGTCTTGTTAATGTATGGGACATAACTTTGGGAACGTTGTCATTTACCTTATTTCCCATGCCCACTGGATCATCGTTTGATGTTTTGACAGGCTCAGTGTTTCTCTGTATGTGCAAACAGGTTGGATGACATAGACAACATATACTACAAGTGTGTCTTACTTTGCAGTTTTTTGTAATTTGGCCCTTTCTTAAGCAACCAAAGCAGAGGTAGTTTTCATGAATGAAGGCCTTCTTTTCATCGATGGTCTTTTCTGCAAAAGTCGGACATTTAGCGACACCGTGTGTTTCGTCTTTACAGACTAGGCAAGGTGGTTTTGGTCTTGAAGCTGAGATCTTTGGGGCGTTGAAGGAGGAGGGCTTTGTTTGAGTGTTTGTGTTGAGCGCATTGGCTCTCTTAGAAACTCTCTCATCTGTAGTCTTGGTACTGAGGAGGAAAGGAGAGGCAACGGGGTTGCATGCAATCTTAGCTTCCCTTTGCAGGAACTCTGTGAAGCGAGCAAAGGTTGGGTATTCTTGAGACTTGTCTAGCTCGTCCACAACTATGCGACTCCATCTCCGCACGATCCATTCAGGCAGTTTCTTGAGAAGCTTGTGGTTTCCTTCCCAATCATTTAGAATAGCTAGGCCTTTAACATGAGGAATGGCCTCCACACAACCTTGAAGGAAATCCGCAAACTCTCTTATCTATCTTTGGCCATTTAGCCAACCTTTCCCTGAAAGCTCTTTGCACTATGAATGGACCTCCATACCTGTCCTATAGGATTCCCCAAGCACCTAGATAAGCGTCTTCTGAATTCCGATAGAAGAAACCTTCCACTGCCTTCTGAGCTTCACCACCGAGATACCTCTTCAAGTACAGCATTTTTTTGCACACAGGGAGTGGTTTCTGATCAATCAGCGCCATAAAGGATATCTTCCAATCTATGAACTTCAAAGGATCACCTGTAAATGCAGTTGGTTCAGGTAAAAGGAGGCGGTTGGAGATGAGCAGACTTGCAAGTTCTGGGGTTCGACTAACTTCTTCTTTTGGTTTTGACACCCCAAGTGGTGTATTTGAAGGTTGAAATGGCACAGCTTTTGGATTCAATGAGGTCGAGGTTCATTATTTTGGCAGAGGTATTGCACCTTGTGGTCTGTCTCCTGTTCACAGTTTTCAAGACTATCATAGGTGTTGTAGGCTTTCACTCTTGCTGCAGCTACCTTGACTTCATTTTCTGCTTGTAGCTGTTGTAGTCTTGTCTTTTCCTCATCCAACTTCAGTTTAGTTTCTGCCTCCAGTTTGTTCAGCTTAGCTTGCTCCTCGCGCATCTGTTGCATCGCCTTTGCCTGTTCTATCTTGGCTGCAAGATCTGCTTCTGCGTCTGCGCGTTTGCTAGATCTGGAAGTAGCTCTCGAGCTTGCGTTGCAGCCTGGTAATGACTCTGAGAGCACAGTTTCTGTTTCTGAGTTTCCAAAGACTGACTCATGCTCTTCTTTATTAAGCACCATCCTCACCTTTTCCTTCTCAAGTTGATCGTTAAAGATTTCATCTACATTCTCTAGCCGCTTGCTGATGAGCTTGCAGATTTCAGCCGTTAACGCGGTGCATGCATCCATTCTCTTAACAACGTACGGGATAGTGGAATTATTTCGGCACATGGACTCATACTGTTGGTGTACTAACGCTTCTTTGGCTTTAATCACTTTCAATCTTGTATTAAGGTCTTCAGTTGAGCAGAAATCCTTTAACTTTGTCCTAAATTCCTTTGCTAGCTCCTTCCAAGAGTTGTACACCTTGTTGAATGCCTTTTCATTTTTCTTAACTGTTTCTTCGTGCATTTCTTTGCCTTTTTCTATTAGGCTTCGCTCTCTGGAGCTGGATCGCACCTGTTGTGACTCTGTGGGTTTGTCTGTTTCTTCAGCAGGTGACAACATTTTGTTCTAGTGTGCCTTTGCCTTTCAAGTGTGTGTGCCTGTAACCTAACTTGAATGAGTGTTGGCTCAAACTTGCTACTAAGGGCTACGACAGAAAACAGGCATTTACACTTGTAACTAAAGATTAGCAAACAATGCATACAATACAACAAAATGTTTTAAACGAATATACTGCTGACACTTTCTAACCAGACAATTAACCCTTTACGTAACTAGCTGCAGTTTAGTGGATTAGGAACTTGGAAGATAACATTGCTTTAAATCTGACACTAGGCCTCTAAACACGAATATAATAACTTAATCACTGGTTTAGCAAAATATTAATTATTTGGCTCGCATACTAGTTAAGGGTGGCTTCCGAATCACATATAAAGAGCCCACTATATTTAAAAGTCCACGTGACACGTTTACTTTTCAGCCAAGTCTCTGTTGCCAAGATGGCGTCTGCACGTGTCCTGCGAGGCGTTGGGAAGCCATTACTCACAGTTTGATAAAGACAGCGACGCAGCCGGTGATGTTGAATCTCCACTGCAGTGACAAGTTTTCACTGGCAGTGACGTGTTGTTACTTCAGCGACGAGTTTTCACTGGCAGTGACGAGTTGTTACTTCAGCGTCGAGTTTTCACTGTAGCGGCCCCTTTGGCATCGAGTGAATAACGAGAGGAGAGCTTCTGACGGGTGCAGTACTTTTATTCTTTTGCATCAAAGGTGTGCAGGAGGGTTGAATGTTATTCTCTATAACACCTTGAGCACCGTAGACCATAAGCATCATAAACACCGTAGCACCGTGAAAACTGTAAACGACATACAATACATTTGTTTACAGTGATCACCAAAAAGGGGGTTACAAGGTTAATTACAAATGTGAAGTTACAAGGTGGATTACAGTTGTCTGCACACATATCTAAATGACATTAAACATCTAAGGAAACATGACTACATGTACAATGCTTTGGATTATCTATAGCATATTTAAACTAACAGAATGGATACAATTTATGTTTAACAACATATATATACTTCTATATATATATAATGCACTTTTACTGCATACCTCGCTCCGCTTGCCAAGGGGTGCTAAAACTTTTAAGCCTTAGGAATTCTCTCAGCAGTCATCTTCCTGCTCTGTATATAAAATCTGAGTCACAGAAAACCTTTACCTCAGAGCTAGAGGGAGGAGGAGAAGGAGTGGTCTAGTGGTTCTGCTGATTAAACATTCCCCAGGGAACCAAAAGGAAGGCAGAAAGGTTCCACCTAGCAGTAAGTGCTGAACACAGATTTACAGTGATAAGCGGACAGTTACACTACTTGTAATAGAAGTGATAATAAGATATTTCTGCTTCCATCTGGACCCAGAGTTTTTTTAAATATGTACATTTACCATGGTATTTTAGCCTGTACCTAGTCTGTTGATTTACTGATGTAAAAATTATCCCTATAATAATTTAAATTTTAAAACTAAGAAATTCAGTATGGATTTAGACAGCAAACGAGGCCTTCTCTTCCTTGGTTATATATCTATTCTGATTGTGGGAATTGCATGTAATTTGGCTTACTGAAAACTAGACTCCTGGAAAGCATCTCAACACACAATTGTAAATCTGTTCAGCAGATTTTGTGATCTGGATGTGAAACATCCAGATATCTATGTGAATACTCTGGATAAACATCACCTCCAGATGCTCATCTTTTACTTCTATGGCTGCTGGACAGCCAACACCCTGGCCTGTTCATTGGATTTTGAAGAACTATGTTTGCTTTGCTTTTTCACCCACAACCATGTTCACTGTCAGCATGAGTGTCTGTATGAGTACTGCTGTACAGGGTATTAAAAAAAATCAGATATCAGCTTACTGGGTGCGTGTTCTAGCTGCTGATCGAGATGGCTCCCTGACCTAGAACCCTCTCCACTTCCTTGGGTGTTTGAAGCAACTCAATTTGATTTTACCTCCACACAGGAGGGGAAGACACCGCAAAGCTGCTAGGCTATGTCCTGCAAAAAAATACCTGACTCTGGGACCACACCACCTCATTGTTCACTTCATGCAGCCGACACAGAGAGGATCCCAAGATGGTGCAGAGGAGAGGGGCTGACCCCGCACACCGCCGAAACAAACAGAAGAGATGGACTCTGACCCTCTATCTGACATGGACAACTCAGCTCAGGAATCACCATCAAACTCATCCCCTAATAAACTGGCTGCCATTTCACCGGCATACTCCTCTAACAAGTCATCCTCTGCAACACCGGGCTGACTTAGCAATAGATGACAGTGAAGGAGAGCACACTGAATCTCTAACTACTTTTTCCTGCTTCTGATGCCCCTGCCTCTGAGATCACCTTGAGTACAGATTGTCAAAACTCAACTGTATGCTCAAAAGACATTAAAGACAGCCATCTAATAAATTCAATCATCTACAGGGCTGGATCATTTTAAGGCTATCTAAGAGTCCCCTCAGACTACAGCATACAAACTGGAGACCTCAGAAAGTGAATGGTCTGGAAGGAAGTGCGGCCTTGATATGTGAAAGATAAGTGAAAGGGTAACCCTGACTCGTATGTAATCTGATGCTGTTGTAGGATCTGCAGAGTTGGTTTCATCTCCCTCTGCTTGGCAATGGTGGAAGGAGCAAGGTCAAGAATCCTTTTTTATATTCAAAGCCTTGGAAAGTGAGGCAGGGTTTGTCCATTGCTGCCTGAAGGATGGCTTCCCTAGTGCAGTAGTATAAGAATTTAGCAATGATATCTCTTGGAGGACCAGATAAGGTTCAACAACATCTCAAATAACTCCACTTGTCGCAATCACCTGCTAAATCGACACCGCAGACTGACCCCAGTATATAGAAGGAGAACCAAAACTTAGCTCTAGTACACTACTTTTTTCATACCACTTTGTATTTCCTTCTGGGCACCGGGCTTTACTGTACCACCAGTCTAAACCAAGTGGTAAAAGAGTGTGGTGGAGAGTTTTTTATGCAGCTATGCAACTTTTCTATATGATGAAAAAAGATACAATAATTCCAAAATGAAATACAAAAGGTCACAGAGACAAGCAAAGCTTAAAACTCTACAGTAAATCATGCCCTGAATTTGGAAGTACTTCCATGATCAGTGTTCCCAAGCAAACATCTAAACCGCCTTACTGGTAGTCCCCTCCAGTGGTCACTCCCAACTGATGCATTTCATCCATACTGAGCTTAAGCAGAATAAATTATCAATGGTGTGATGTCATCAGTGTGTGGCCTTTTATGGATGTTTGCTGCAAAACAAGAAATGTACTTAGCTTTAGGTCTCTCCTTCATCAAAGTGGAACTACAGTCCAAACTATTTTCAGTCTTAAATAAAGGGTTATTATTATTATACAGGATTTATATAGCGCCGACAGTTTACGCAGCGGTTAGAAATTTTGCCAGGTTTAATTTTATTGATGTTCATGTGGTGAGATTTCTCTTGATTTCCTGTGGGCTTATTAGAGGCTGCAAGCCTTATATAGTTGGCCTGTCTGGTCTGGGCAGTGGGTAACAAAACAGTAAGAAAATGTACATCTCCCTAAGTGGGACATGGCAATAAAAACCTGGCAAAAGTTTGAATCTTTCCTATCTCTATACAAACAAATACAAATAGAAAGAAAGAAAGCAGAGAATAAATCTTGGGTTCACCTTAACCACTTTACCCCCGCTCACATTGCTGCTACTGCGGCAATGTGGCTCGTTATCGTCCAGCGACGTAGACATACGTCGCTGGACTCCTCCACTTGTGGGCGGTGCGTGCGCCGCCAGAGGCTCGCTCTCGCTGTATTCAGTTACAGCGGGAGTCGGGCCAGGGGAGGAGCGGCGGTGATCACGCTTATTGCAATTTTTTTACCAAAAATATGTAGCAGAAAACAAATTGGCCTAAAATGATAAAAAATTTTGATTTTTACATTTATTTTGGGGGGAATTTCATATAAAAAATGTGAAAAATATTGTTATTTTTTCAAAATTGTCGCTCTTTTTTTGTTTATAGCGCAAAAAGTAAAAATCGCACAGGTGATCAAATACCACCAAAAGAAATCTCTATTTGTGGGGAAAAAAAAAAACATAAATGTAATTTGGGTACAGCACTGCACGACCGCGTAATTGTCCGTTAAAGTAATGCAGTGCCGAATCGCAAAATATGGCCTGGTCAGGAATGGGGTAAAACCTTTTGGTCATAAAGCAGTTAAAAATACGCTCATTGAGAATTTTTTTTGTCAAAGACATGTAGCTAAATACATTTTGGCCTAAATATATGACAAAAATGTAATATATTGAATATTTTTTAACTGTCAAATTAGAAAAATATTGTTATTTTTTCAAAATTGTCGCTTTTTTAATTAATATCGCAAAAAATGAAAATCGCACAGGTGATCAAATACCACCAAAAGAAAGCTCTGTTTGTGGGGAAAAAAGGAGGAAATTTCGTTTGGGTACGGCGTTGCATGACCGTGCAATTGTCAGTTAAATTCGCACAGTGCCGAATCACAAAAAGTGGCCTGGACGTAAGAGAGCAAAATCCTCCGGTGGTAAAGTGGTTAAAATAGCCAAAATCTGTGTTACATTTGGGGTAGCAAAGTCCATATATCCTCATCCCACAGCTACCACAGACCAAAATTATCTCATTTTGATTTATTATAATGCTAATAAGTGGATTTCTGTGAGATTAACACTCACACATTCTCACACTCTGGACAGTCCATGGCTAATTATTGTACTTATTTATAGGAATATCCTTAACAAGCTTTGTTACAATGGTTTGAAGTCATGGAAACAAAATATGGTACCTTTGCTAGTATAAAATTGAGCTCCAGACAAACATCTAAATACACAAGTGAAATACATACATTGGGGCTCTTTTACTTCCAAAGTATTTGTGTTTCTGTCTAACTAATCCAGTGCCCACAGTATGGACCTATCTGGCAGGGGAGGACCTGATCTTTCTCTGCAGCACTTTTCACTTTGACGTTACAGTACCATTTCTACCAGTCTGTTTATATTGGAAATAAATCATACACTTTGCCTATATGATTTTATGCTACTGATTCAAATACAAGAGGATATAAAAAAAACATCTTATTCACTTCAGGATCAAAGCAACTTTTGCTTTTTAGGATAAATCAATTTAGCTATTATTACTGTTTGTGCGAACTGTCATTTTCTACAAAGAAGCCAAAGAAGCAGCTGACTCTAAATTAATATTTTTGGTTTGCTTAAAGGATTAATAAATGAAAAAAATATAATAATTAGCAAATTAGCTCCAAAAATAAAAAAACAAAAACAAATGCACCGATAATAAAATGACCTGATTTAATAATTTTGGCATTTTAAGATAAGAAAATTATGATGATAAATATTATTATACAGGATTTGTATAGTGCCAACAATTTGTACAGGGTTTTATAATATAAATGGAGAGAGTAAGGCTGGGTTCACACTAATGGGAACTGGATGCGGGTTTCCCTGCATCCAATTGACAGGAGAGTGTGATCGGCTCTCAATGGAGCTGGTTCATACAGCTCCAGGGTGGCTGCAGTCTGAATAGCAGAAGGGTCCTGTGCATCTTTGGCTTAGTTTCAGGTGCAAATTCAGGTAAAAATTGTGACCTGATTGCCACATGAAATGGTGAACAGGGATGCACTGGACCCTCTGCTGTGACCCACGGCCACAGCATATGTGAACCCAACCTAAAGATACAATACAGTGCAAGTCAAGAGGGTTAGGAAGGTCTTGCTTATTAGAGCAGTCTAAAAAGGAGAGGCAAGTGTTACAAATGGTAATAAAAGTGAAGGAATGAGTTGATGGAGAAAGTAAAAGCTCAGTTTTTAAGTGGAAGAGGGTTTGGAAGTGTTGGCTTCACTGATGAGATGATGAGTTTTCAGGGATCACTTAACGGTTAACCTGACTATCCTGATAAAATCACACATAATACAGCACATATAACTACGATACAAGCCATATTTTATATTATTGTTATTAAAAATGTAATATATACACAAGTGCAGTGCTTCAAGAGAAAGTGCATATAAATAGTTCCAATGAAAATCTGAGTAAAAGAGTCCAGAAATGCAATTCACACCCAAAATACACAGTGCCATGAGAAATCCTTCACTGACAGTATTCCACACATTAACCCTTACCATCAGGGATAGACCACTATTTTCACAGCGGTCAGATACACCTGATGTGATTTACAGCCACTGAATTGTATAGATACACCTGACAGGATCACACAGCCACTGAATTGTAACTGTCCTCTCTGGTGAGAAAAACACATCCTCAGTCACAAGGTCAGGTACATGTGGATCAAAATTAGCAAAGAGACTTCATAATGTAGTATTTAAAAGTTCCATGTTTATTAAAACAATAAAATACACTCACCAAACAATCAGCATAAACTCGCATGCAGATCAATGGATACAATGTGATGTTTCCAACCAACAAAATGGCCGATCTCCATGCACAGCGACGTCACACAATCCAGCTCCACCCAATGTGTTTTTGTCATACAGACGTCATCAGAGGTGTGGCTTTGCGCACACACGATGCCTTTATATACAGAGGAGGTTGGAAATGAATCGGCTACCATATCATTGCGCTTCAAATGTCAGAAAACGGCTAAACCACCAGAAACCGGAAGTGATGCCACATCTGTCTCAAGGTGGTTCATTAGCTGAAAGTAACACAGTAAAATATCTAAACAGCTTAAAAAAGATTAAAAATAGTTAATCTAATAAAAACATTGCAGTGAGAATAAAAATTGAATATCAACATAATAAAATTAATAATTAACCAAAATCGCTGACACAGAGTCCTAATTCTATTTTTTTTAGTGCCATCTTGTGGATGAAAAACACTCACTACCCCATAATCAAATGATACATGTAGCAGAATTTGGGTGTGGGTCTGCCATGGTCACTGGTAACACCAACAGCACATTTAAGCTGATTGCCCAAGGGTGAGATCTGAGACAATGAACAGTAGGGATGATCGAACTTTTGAAAAGTTCGGTTCGACCAGAACACCCAAACTTTCCGAAAAGTCGGTTCGGATTCCAGAACCCCATTGAAATCAATGGGACCCAAACTTCTGGAATCAAAAAACACAATTTTGAAGCCCTAAAATCCAATAAATGCCCCTAAAAAGTGCCTAGGGTTCTGGGTCATGCCCCAGGTCTTAAAAATGTTCCTTTTTGATAGAGAGCCAATTATTGAAAAAAATTATTGAAAAAAAAAAAAGAGATTTCTTTGGATTTAGTGTCTGGGGGGGGGGGGGGGTCTAAAAAGTGTACCTGTGAAGTTTCAGCTCTGTAGCATGTCCAGAACCAGAAAAAAAGATAATTTTTCTTAGAATTTTTAGTAGCGCAGGGATGGGGCTCCGCTCCTTTCACACCTGGGCGTTTTTGTTGCAGGCGTTTATTGGGCGTATTTTGTGCGTCTTTGGAGGCAGGCATGACATCTTAGGGGTATATATATATATATATATATATATATATATATATATATATATATAAAAGATAATTTTTCTTAGAATTTTTATTAGCGCAGGGATGGGGTTCCGTGCCTTTCACAACTGGGCGTTTTTTTTTTCAGGCGTTTATTGGGCATTTTTTGGGCATCTTTGGAGGCAGGCATGACATCTGAACTTCTGTATAGTGGTATATATATACACACACACACACATATATATATATATATATATATACACACATACACATATATAGGTGTGAAAGGAGCAGAACCCCATCCCTGCGCTACTGAAATAATTTCAGGAGTTAGAGACTCAGAGGGAAAAGTTGCCCGAGTTCCCCACCCAGACTACTATTGCTTAGGTTGCAGGATAAAGACTTTTGCAAAGTGGTGTGCTAATGCTGCTAAGTTCAAGTTGCTTACAGAAGAAGAAAGGACTGGAGAGTTTGAAATTAAGAAGTTAGTACCACAGTTGAGGTTCCAGTTTTTTATTAGGGCCCACGCCTTATTTCCAATACTCCTTCCCCTTCTATCCTTGAAATCAGTATTGGGGAAACAGCAAAATTGCCATCGCTGGGTGGGCTCAACAAAGAGGGCCGATCCTCTGTTCTTACAAAGAGACTCTTATTAAAAAAAGACTCTAGTAGTTGGTTGATCTTGCCAAGGTGGAGATCCTTTGGGCCATCGGGCCAAAGTAAAGTAGGATAGATAACAGATGAAGAGGATTTCTTCCCAAGGAGACTTTACCAAAAAGGACACTTTGCGAACAGCTTGTGGGGCCAGTAGGCCAGTGAGAGGAACTTTTGCAAACAGCTACCTGTATCAGTTGTGGATTTTTTTTACAAATGTTCCCATTACATGTGTAAAAATTTCTCTCACCCACAGGTGGTTTTAAAATGGCTGCTGCATATTTAATGAGCTATGTGGTTGTGGGGGATGTGCAACCATGTGTTGCTGCAAAGTGACCTAGGAGTGGTCAAAAGATATGACCACATCCTGTGGGTGGTGTTTTTGTGTACAGGGCTATAAAAAGGAGAATTTGCGGATGAGGAACATGGCGAAAGTCTAGGAGAAGAGCTCCGCCGGCTCCTTGCAATAATCCACTGCAATCCTCTCTCTATCCCCTCTCTAGAGGAGAATCCGCCACTCACATCAACTACCCTAACCCCTGGGGACCAGATAAACCTAAAATTTACAGCGAAAAAGCCGCCGAACACAGCCATCCAGCCGCGGCCTACTCGCAGGAAAAGCCTTGGCCTTTCCTAAAGCAGTATCCGGCCGCATCCGCTCTCCATCCCCTCTCCAGAGGACAATCTACCCTCAATACCGCCCACCCTATCACCCAGGGGACCTGATCAGTAAAAATTTGCAGAGTAGGCTGGAAGCGGACTGGAGAGGAGCGCCGCCGATCGCATAGCTAATCCGCGGCAATCCTCTCTAAATACGGACCTGAGCAGCACATCTTTGCCCCATCCAGCCTCTCAGGACCCTGGGGGACACGATCATCCAATTATTTTCAAAATCGAGCCACCGGGAGCAGATTTACAATCGCGGCCTAGTTAGGCCTAAGAGGCAATCCACCATAATCTTGCTGCCGGACATCATCCTGAGCCCCATCACTCACCCCAGCTGCCCTATGGGAGCATAGGTATCGGCCGATGCCTATATTTTGCGGGGTTGATTACAAAAAAGGGGTTTGAGCAGGATCGGCAAGAGAGGAGCATCGCCTACCTTACTCCCCAATCTGCAGCCATCCGGCTCCCAGGATCACCTGGGTGGAGAGTCGGTGTACCCACAGCTAATCTGATCCTCCCTGGAACCTTCATCCTGCTTTTTGGTCCGAAATACACGCTGCAGGGAGGCAGACAGGTTTGAGGCCTAGCAGACACTGCATCCAGGACTTTTCCTAAAGGGACGATCCATATATCACGGTGGACTGGGTAGGCGCTGAATTCTTCACTTTTTGCCATCCTTCACTTGCTCAAGCCCAGCCTATCCTGCTTTCTGCCTCAGCTACAATCTATCCTAAACAGTGGATCCCTCTCTCCTCAATCCACCTTTACAATTTGCCTTCCTGATCTCATTCAATATCATTTCTGAGCAAGCAGAAATTCTGACAAGCTTCACCCTGAGAGATCATAACGTCCTCACAGACTTACCTATGCTTCTAAATTGCATTCCAAATTAATGAATTACAGTCGATGAAACATATAAGTGATATCTTCTCAGTGCGCATGCGCGGAGCAGCGGAGATGGCCGCTTAGCTTCGAGGCTCCGTCTCGCCCCAGACCATCCGGCCCCATACAGCCACATTGAGCAGCGCAGCCGACACAGGACCCCACCATCCAACTCGGGCACACCAAGGATCAGTTCTATGGCCTCGGGGACGGTCCGCAGGGATCTCTCCCGCAACCCGGGCTTCGGAGCGGAGGCTCCAGGCCTACACAAGATGGCGCCGCCCGCGCCGGAGGATCAAGATCCCGGGACGGAGGGGATGGAGGACAGCGACGGAGGGGGTCTCCCAACCCCCCATGCACTCCCGGAAGGCGCAGTGAGTACCAGCATCATCGCGGTCCCATCCCCTACCTCCACAGAGTCGCTCATCAGGCACACCCTAGGGGATTTACTCCACACCCCAGTCCGAGGCCTACAGTGCAGCCCCTCAGTATCCAACCTCTCTGAGCTTACTCCCCCTGCTCACTCTTTGGACTTTCATGCTATGATGTCGGCCTTCTCTAAGATGCTGTCTGATGGCTTAGCGCAGACAGCAAGCCAAATCACACACACCATTCAAGCAGACCTACAAAACCTGGGTTCCAGAATTGAAATCATGGAGTCCAAGATGGACCAAACAGTCTCCAGGACGAACCAAAACACTGACCGCATTCAGGATCTAACAGATCGCCTGGAAACCGCCATTTCCAAAATTGATGACCTTGAAAATCGCTCACGGCGTTACAACTTTCGCATTAGAGGATTGCCTGAAGCAGTTCAGGATGTCCATGACGCTGTTCAAGGATTTATTGCCTCCCTGATTCCCAACATCCCAGCACATAGGCTGGAGTTAGACAGGGCACACAGGGCCCTTCAAGCACCCCGGAAGGATAATCTCCCCAGGGACATTGTGGTAAAGCCACACTTTTATAAAGTGAAGGAAGAAGTCATGCGACTGGCCAGGTCCTCTGATCGTCTGGAAATTCAAGGACACCCGGTCCAAATATTCGCGGACTTATCGCCCCTGACGATCCAGAAAAGGCGGTCTCTTAAACCGCTTCTACATGCTTTAACCCAAAAGGCAATCAAGTACTGGTGGTCGTTCCCATTTCGTCTTTCTTTCGCCTACAAGAGTAAGACACTTGGTTTCTCTAGCTTTCAGGAAGGCGAAAAACTCCTTCTACAATTGGGCATCATCTCCCTGGAACTTTCACGTTCTACATCCCCGGCTCCAGCTGGCCCATCCAAAAGGCCTTCTCCAGCCAGCCCCATTGCCCAGGCGTGGGTGAAGAAGCAATCTAAGCGATCCAAGGACTCGCATGTCACCTGAACTGCTTTCCAGCCCCTTTTTTTTGTGTTCCAAATTTTTCTTCCACCTCCTCTCTCTGAGAAATGTTTTCATTTTTTTTTTTTTCTCAGATAGGGGACTCCTTGGACTCTTTTTTGAACTCTGTTCCCGGTTAATTTCAGGCCTGGGATCAGGCCGGGTGTGTTAAGTTGGTTAAATTCTTGCTATCTGTTGCTATTTTTTTTTTTTTTTTTTTTTACAGGTTGGCCGTACATTGAAATCTTGCTGTACGGCTCTTTTCTTGCTCGATATCCCCCATACCTCATCCTTGCGGTGGGAGTCACATTTTTGCTTTGGGGGGTTGGTGGACGACCTAGGGGTCGCATGGTTTTGTTGGCTGACGCACGTTGGGTTGGTATAGCCTCTGCCCGGGTCCTTCCACCACCTCCCAGAGGAAGTAGAGGGATTCATCACTCCTTGATTCATCATCCGGAATGACATACATGTTTGGAGGGTGGGGGGTTTGGGTTGGATGGTTGGCCCTGGTTCTCACCACAATGTTGTATTTAAGTTTATGTTCGTTATCATAGCATTTGGGTTGGGGCCGGGTAGGTCTGGGGCGCGAGCTTTGCGCCTCCCTCTGACCCCGTCCAGTGTAATATGCCCTGGGCGGCGTCAGACGTCTGTCTGCAACTTTCGCGGACAGGTAACTTTTGCTTGTCTCATGGTCTGGGCCTAGGCGGGCCTGGCCCGGACCTGGGGGGGGAGGGGGCTCCCCTGGCTTACATGCCTCAGGGGCCTCTGGGTTGGTCTTCCTCTTCCCCGTCTCTTTCTCTTCTTCTTTGCCTTTCTCTCTCTTATCTGTCTGCTTTCTCTTCAGATGCTGGAGTGGACTCTGTCTCCTCTTCAGACGGTGGGTGGACTGCTGTGATGGTTCTCCGATTCCTCCGACTTCCCGAACTCCTCGGAACTTCAGGTGGGTCCTTCATTGGCGTTATAGCTCCTCTCTGGATTTATGGCGGTTAGTAAACCATCTCTGGCTCCTCTAAAAATTGCATCGCACAATGTTCAGGGGATGAATTCCCCAGTTAAGAGACGGAAATATTTTCAACATGCACACTCCCAAAAATTTGAAGTGCTCCTGCTCCAGGAAACCCACTTCCCTGATACTTATTTGCCTAAATTCATACACTCCAAATTTCCACAGTTCTTCCTGGCTAACGCAGCTAATAAGACAAAAGGGGTTGGCATTTTCTTTTCTAAACACTTGGGCTTCTCCCCACATCAGAAGTTAGAGACCCGGAAGGGAGATACATTCTGGTGTCAGGGACAATGGAGGGGATTTCCTACACGTTTGTGTCCTACTATGCCCCCAATCAGGGACAGGCTAGGTTTTTCACCAGAATGTGGGCGAAGCTTGAACCGTATTTAACGGGTACCTTGATAGTTGGGGGTGACTCCAACACGTCTTTTGATAAGATGTTGGACAAGTCCAGCCCTAGGCGCCCTAGGGTCTTGGGGCCACCCAAACGTGGTCTCACCATCGCTAAGCAACTTAACTCACTGGGTCTGATAGACATATGGCGGGAACTCAACCCTTCCTCCAGGGAATACACACATTTCTCTGCCCCTCATGGCACATTTGCCAGGATTGACCACATTTTCTTGTCATCGGCTGAGGTCCCTCTGGCCGTTAAAGCGAATATTAGGGAATCACCTCTTTCGGATCACTCCGTGGTCATCTTGGACCTCCTGTCCCCTAGATCACGGGATGGGGTGCGCAGGTGGCGTCTGAACGAATCTTTGCTCAGTAATCCCTCTCTCTGCAATATGCTGGAAAAAGACATTACTGAATACTTTCATTTGAACGCTCAAAGCGGGGTCTCACCAGAAACCGTGTGGGCTGCTCATAAGGCTGTCATGCGGGGTAAGCTTATCCAGCTGGCGGCGAAACTTAAGCGGGAAAATCAAATTGATATAGCTAAACTGGAGAAGGAATTCCGGGAAGTGTCTAGGGCACATAAGAAAAAACGAACTCTAGCGTCGCGACAGTGTTTGAAAGCGGGTCGTCTGGCCCTGAACATGGCTCTTACCACCCGGGCAGAGAAAAGTTTACGTTGGTCCTCTGCACAGTTATATTACCAAACCGACAAAATAGGACCCCGGCTAGCTGCTAAACTTTCCCCCAGGCCCAGATCCTATGCTTTTCCCAAAATTAAGACTTCGGATGGATCCATGACTCAGAACCCACAAAAAATTATGACCGCTTTTTACAAATTCTACTCTCAGTTGTACACTCCTAGTGAGGGAGCGACCATCCAGGGCAGGACGGCCTTCCTGGATGGCCTGGCATTACCTAGTATTTCCGAGGCTCATATGAAATCCATGGAATCCCCCATCTCGGAGCTAGAAATCTTAGAGGTAATTAAGCATTTGAAAAAAGGTTCGGCCCCCGGGCCTGATGGGTTTTCCTCGGGTTATTATAAAGCGTTTGGTCCAGTGCTTGCCCCGCATTTGGCGCGTTTTTTTAATTCCCTTAGGCAGGGACAGCAATTAGAGGCTTCGGCCAATACCGCATACATTTCGGTTATCCCGAAGCCGGGCAAGGATACTTCTGACGTTAAAAATTATAGACCAATCTCACTGATTAATAACGATTTAAAAATTATGACGAAAATATTGGCCAATAGGTTGGCGGATTTTATAGGCCGCTATATTCACAAAGATCAGGTGGGGTTCATGCCGGGGAGGCAGGGACCTGACCAGATCCGAAGGGCTGTGGACATCATTTCTCTTCTGGGGGCCCCCTGGGATGGAGGGAGACCCCAACAGGGTTTCCTCCTTTCCTTGGACCTCCAGAAGGCCTTTGACACGGTTGAATGGCCGTATGTGTTTGATGTCTTGAGCCGGTGGGGTTTTGGCCCCTCTTTCCTAAACGCCTTAAGAGCCCTCTACTCTTCTCCTATTGCGCACGTGAAACTGCAGGGCCACTATTCGGACACGTTTCCGATACACAGGGGGACCAGACAGGGCTGTCCACTGTCCCCCCTCATTTTTGCGGTGGCCATCGAAACGCTGGCTATAGCAATCAGAAGCCATCCTGATATTAAAGGGATTTCGTGCGGGGGTAGAGAACACAAGTGCGCATTGTTCGCTGATGACCTTCTTCTTTTCCTCTCGAGACCGCTCATTACTAGTCCCAATCTTCTCCGACTGTTGGATGAGTTTGGGAAAATCTCAGGCCTCCAGGTAAATCTCTCTAAGTCAATAGCCTTGAACGTCAGTCTCCCGCAATCAATGTTGCAGACCCTCCGGGAAAATTTTCCGTTCTCCTGGGCCACCACCTCTATCCCGTACCTGGGGGTCAATTTGACCGCCTCCATCTCCTCTTTGTACCAAGCCAACTACCCGCCTCTGTTCGCTAAATTGTCTACAGATATGAAACTTTGGGCCAGAGGGAACATTTCCTGGTTGGGAAGAGTTCATTCTGTTAAAATGAACCTTCTCCCCAGGATATTGTACCTTTTTAGATCACTCCCGATACAGGTAACTAAAGGGAAATTGCAGAGTCTTCAATCCAAGATGGTTCAGTTTATTTGGGGCACCAGAGGTCCCCGACTCCCGCGGAGGGTCCTCTTCAGAAGCCGCTTACAGGGGGGCCTAGGGGTCCCCCTGCTTTGGAGATACTACCAGGCAGCCCAACTGGCACAATTCTCGGTGGTATATGCTATGGGGGGCAGACCGGATTGGGTTGATATGGAACGACAATCGGTCCCTAATCACACCATAGATTACTTGGTTTGGGCTCCTCCAAGTAGGAGACCTCCTGTATTGGCACCTTCCCTCTCTCACTCATTAGCGCTGTGCGATAGACTATATACACATCCTACACTTATCTCGGCTCACAAACCCCTGACACATATTTTTAACAATCCGGACTTTGTTCCGGGACTAAACATAAGGGCTTTTCGATGGTGGACCAACAAGAAAAATTTAGGTTGCACCAGATTAGACATTTCCTATCATCTATGGTCGCAGGTTCAGATGTTGAACCCCGGGCCACTTCATATGAATGCTGGTGTGCACAAGCTCAAGTCCAGAGGGGAGGTATTTCGTTGATTTACAGGGCTTTGATCGACTCACCTGACAAGCCCGGTTACGCCCTTTCCTGGGAAAGGGATCTGGAGCTATCGTGGGAACCGGACACCTGGAACTCCATTTTCCGGAGGGCTTTTAAAGGTATCTTGAATATGTCTCTAGTTGAAGCCAATGTTAAGATTATTACGCGTTGGTACCTTGTTCCCACCCGTCTAGCCAGAATGTACCCGGGGACTGATCCTCTTTGCTTTCGCGAGTGCGGACATCAGGGTTCCTTTCTCCATATTTGGTGGGAATGCCCGCGTATCCGTAGTTTTTGGAATAAATTGTTTAGTCTGATCCGCAAAGTTACTGGGCTTCCGGCTCCCAGGACCCCGGAAGTAGCACTGCTTCTTGGCTCTGGTGTAAAAGGGCCCAGAACCAGTTTGAAGCTCATGCATTTCATGTTGTTGGGGGGGAAGCTTACCTTGGCTCGGGCTTGGAAGTCCCCCTCGGTCTCAATGGGGGCGACCAAACGCAAAATCTCTTGGATCATGACCCAGGAGAAGATGGTCAGCATCTTTCGTGACAAGCAAGCGGAATTTGAAGCAGTATGGGAACCCTGGCGTCTGTACATCTCACCTCCCTCATCCTAATTGTCTGTGTTTTGTATTTTCTCCACCCGATCCCTTCTTGCATCCACTCCAGCATCTCCATCCTTTCTCCTATCCCCTTTCTCTTCTTGTGTTCTTTCCTTCTTTTCCTTTCCTTCCTTTCGGATATTCCATACTTCCTCCTTTCTTGTGGCTTATAGGGTATCTACCTCTCTCAGGACCTATATCTTCAGAGGGTGATTATATGCAACCCCAGTTCATAAGATTCAGGGGGGGGGTTCCCCTTCCTGGTTTACAGAGGGCGTTTGTAACTTACATGGAGGTCCACGGTTATATTTTTCTGTGCTTTGCTTGCGGGCTGGGATTCTGGTCTGATCCTCAGACGTTTTAGTAATACTGTTTTAGTAACCATGCCTATCTCGTATTGCATTGTTGCCATTGTTATCATTACAAAGTCCCTTCCCGAGTGGGCTCTGTATTTGACACATTGTATACCTTTCTTATGCAATATTTCCTGAGATTGTATGTTATTATTCTACATATGTCTTACAAAATAAAAAACTTTTGCAAGTAAAAAAGGAGAATTTGCATGAGAAAAGGCCCTTCTCTCTCTCTCTTTGGATTCAGCTGTGGGGACAGCCATGATGGAGCCAGGATTTCGCAATGCCTTGTTTGTTTGTTCCAGAAATCAATTGGAAGCTGACCAGAGCTAAGTATTTATTTGATATTCTTGGGAAAAGGGTTGTGTGTTTAAGAAGCGTATTTCTGCTGTTTACAGACCATAGGCTGTTCATGTGTTAGGCATTGTTATATCTGCCAGTTTTGTGATATGTTTCTAATATTGTAATAGTTTGTATGTACAGCATGCTTTTGTTTAGTAAAAGTACATTTATACCCTGCAGAGGTCTAAGCTTCCTTGTTTGTACCGCAAAGTAACCTTGCTAGACGCAAGCAAAACAGTTGGGGGCTCGTCCGGGATAATTGGGGGGCTCGTCCATAACAATTGCGTGCACAAGCAAAACAGTTGGGGGCTCGTGCCAGGATTGCGCTATGGATTCAACTGAAGCAGACCTGTTTTCTGTGGTGTATTGTGTAGCTTGTGCTGGGTAAAAATGCTGTGTAAGCTGTTTAGGAAAAGCAAGGCTGCAGAGAAGTCTGGTGTCCAGAAGGTAGTGTGCAGCTTACCTATCTGGGCCAGAAACAATGAGTGGGAGCCTCTTGCTAAAGTATTCGCAAAGTATGCTTCTCCCTTGAATAAGACTTGGGGTGATAAAGTCTCAGATCATTTTGTAGATTTTATCCTTAAGGGGTTTGGTTTAAGTAAAGCAGAGAAGAGGACAGTGTCCACAGTGGGTTGGTATTTTCTACATGCTCTCTATACAGAATCACAGAGAAGGGAGAAGGCAGAGGCAGAAGTTAAGTTATTGAAAGACCAGCTAGCAGTTGCTTCAGAGTGTGTGCGTTCAACTGCTAGTAGGGCTGATGATTTGCAAGAGTGGTGTGCAGCCCTCATGACCAAATCAATTAATGCCTTAAGGGAAAGGAAGGGCCGAAAACCTGTTAGTAAAGCCAGGGTACGTGCCATTGTCACATCCCAAAACTGGGATTGTGAGGATGTCTCTTCCAATGAGGATGAGGAGACAGAGTTTGATGTTTCAGATGATGACTATGTGTCTTATTCTGATGATAGTGATGATCTGAATGAGTTTCATGCAAGTCCAATAATGCAGAATAGTGCTTGTGATGAACTGAATGAAGTGGAAAAGGGGCCTACCCAAATTGAGCCCAAGGAGCAGCTTGCAGTGGTGACCGAAGAAACTGCAAGCAAGGTAAAGTATTTAGGTGAAGTTAAATCTGCAGTGGCTTTGAAGTGTGTTCAAACTCCTGTAGGCAGAGCTGAAGATTTGAATGAGCGGTGTGCAGCCCTCATAAGCATTTCTAATGATGTCCCAAAGGACAAAGGCCCTAAGCCTGCAAGGAAGACAAGGCCTATGGTCTCCAGAAGAAACATGTGGACTGATTTACTTAAGGCAGGGGTCCCTAGAGAGGAAATAGATGGGCTCCCTACACCAGCTTTGTATAAGAAGTGGGAACAAGTGAATAGGAATGGTTTATTCAGCCACATTAAGTGTTTCTGCTGTCATAGAATGGGGCATTTTGCTAGATACTGTCATGCTATGTTGATTGGACAACAGCAGGCTAGTATTCGCAGGACAGCACGGAGAGACATGCAAGTTTATTCCTTTCGTTGGAAGTCAAAGCCTTTCAGTGAAAATGTAACCAGGCAACAGTGGGCACCCTATAACAGTTTTGCAGTTAAATGTGAGCAGTGAGCTATGTTTTTTGGCACAGGTGGAAGGAACATATAATCCGCTTTGTCTCTAATTTTTAAGGTACCGAGCACCGAGAGGTGGACAAGGCAGAGCAAATGACCAAACCGGATGGGATGGGACAGACCAGAAGATGAGAGCCTGAGGAAGATACAGATGATTTCCTGATGGTGGCTTAATTGGAGTGGACTTACATCTGAGCATTTACCAGTAGGAGGACAAAGAACTTTCATCATTTAGGATTTTCTTTCCACAGACTGCCAAGGACATTGCTAACCCTGTTTAAAGTAATGTTGTAGCTGCCAGGGACTTAGTCTGACCGCTCAGATGATACGGGGGTCGAAAGGGAATTTTTTCCTCCCATTGAATGGGGGGTTTATTTTTGCCCTTTCCTGGCAAAGGCTTTAAGAGATGTTGAAGTTTGTATTGCATACACATTGTACATGCTTAAGATAATTAGCTTGTTGCATGTTGTAGGCATATTTTTTTTGTAAAGAAGTAGAAATGTTTGTAATGTTGGTAATTATTGCCAATGTATGGGATCAAGAGGTGGATTGTATCAGTTGTGGATTTTTTTACAAATGTTCCCATTACATGTGTAAATAATTTCTCTCACCCACAGGTAGTTTTAAAATGGCTGCCGCATATTTAATGAACCATGTGCTTGTCAAAAGATATGACCACATCCTGTGGGTCGTCTTTCTGTGTACAGGACTATAAAAAGGGTCAATTTGCATGAGAAAAGCCCCTTCTACCTCACCCTTTGGCCCTTAAACATCCATGATGCAGTCTAGCTTGTTTGTTCGTTTGTAGTTGGAGAAAACATGCGGCGAGGACCTCTTTGTCCTGTTGCTGCAGAGATCTATTGGAAGCTGCTGAATCCACCACCAGAGCTAAGTATTTATTCAATATTCTTGGGACAAGGGTTGTATGTTTAAGAAGCGTATTTCTGCTGTTTACAGACCATAGGCTGTTCATGTGTTAGGCATTGTTATATCTGCCAGTCTTGTGATATGTTCCTAATATTGCAATAGTTTGTATGTACAGCATGCTTTTGTTTAGTAAAAGTACATTTATACCCTGCAGAGGTCTGAGCTTCCTTGGTTGTACCGCAAAGTAACCCTTGCTAGATAGACACAAGCAAAACACTACCTCAGGAGAGCAGCTAGTAGCTGGAGGCCTCTTGAGAGAGTAGGGAGGACCCCCGAAGAGATTGATAGCCCCCACAAGTTGGACAAGCTTGCTCAGGCTCCAGAAAATAGCTTGTTTGTAAAGAAGACATGTTACCTCGATGCTGCAGGTGGGAGAGGACACTGTGAGCACCAGTTGGATGGACATGTAAATGCTTCTTTGAGAATATTGTACAGATATTTATATTTTTCTACGTAATTTATTACATCTGTGGCAGTGTGTATTCATTATTTTTCATTTTTCCACTTTCCATGTTTGTAGGATACTCCTCAAAATTTTTGAGAAAATAATTTTTCTAGATAGAGGCTGCCCTGAGCCAGTGA
Source organism: Pelophylax lessonae (assembly GCF_965119305.1). Classification (NCBI taxonomy): domain Eukaryota; kingdom Metazoa; phylum Chordata; class Amphibia; order Anura; family Ranidae; genus Pelophylax; species Pelophylax lessonae. The sequence continues at coordinate 140,529,537 of NC_138769.1, read as the reverse complement.
GGACATGGCTCGTTTGGCGGGGGTGAGTGTAGCACCCTCCTAGGTAGGTGCTAGAGAGTGAGTATAGTTTTTGGCTCTGTCTGCCTATCAGAGGAGCAGCAGGTAAATTCTATATTGCTTAACAGGAAGCAGAATCTGTGAGTTAGGTCTGCTCAATGTGCTCAGTGTGTGATTCCTCTGGTCTGGGGAGTGTCCCCACTGGTCCAATGGGGAGGCACATTGGACAGTGGAGGGAACCTGGCCAATGAGTACAAAGGCTTTGATACAGCCCCAGTGATTGGCACAGACTGATAGTCTCGGTGCATTGTGGGGTGTGGTATAAAAGCCAGGAGCACATGTGCTCGGGGTCTTTGGCTGGTGAGCAGAGTGCCGGAAGGAGGGTGGCAGCTGCCTCCTCTTCTGCAGCAGTTGGTGTATGGTCACAGGTAGTCGCCCTGGTGAGCTAGAAGGAAGGAGCTGAGCCCAGAGGTCCAGGGGAGCTGACTATAGGGGTTGAGACACTGGAGAACCTGGAAAAACAGTATCAGTAGAGTAGTAGTAGAGTAGAGGGGATTGTGGCTAAGGGTTTGACCAGGAAGGCAGCCACTCGGAGTGGAGAAGTCAGAGGACAGGTGTCAGCTGGTGGATAGAAAGGGGGTGCTAGGCGATAACCTGAAGATAAGTGCTAAGCAAGCTGTCTATTCAGGAACTTTACCTCAGATTCATCTAGTGGCAAGGTGAAACTGCGGCCTAGCCGCATCCTCAGATAGAAGTCCTCAACATTGTGAATAGTTAAAGTTTTGGAGTATCCCACTCTTCCCTTCTCCCATCCCCATATAAAATAAAGACAACAAAGCAAAAACCCCTAGACTGTTTATTGACTGAGTCAGAGAGTAAAGTGTTAAGATTCTGCATGCAGTTGTTACCGGTAACCCAGAGGGGCCCGAAAAGGTGGGAAATCCAGCAGCCCTAATGGGGGCAGTGCTACATAGGTATAGAGAATTACCCAACATACTATAGACATGTGGTCTCCCATGTGCTCCTGGCAGTCCACTTACTAATATTGAGACATCCTCAACACCTAATCTAGCAGAAGTACTTTACAGTATATTCTCCTTCTTCTCTTCCCCCCCCCCCCTCCTCCTTGGCTTCCCCCCTTTCCTCAACACTTTTCCAATAATACACATTCCAGATCGGCGGTACTCAAACTGTTCAATGTTTGCATGCTCAAGAGATAAAGGGGAAAGCTACTTCCTTCAGATCACAGTACGCGCCCACCTAGGGTGTCTGGAGGAAGTGCTAGAACTGACTACTCTACAATATATACATGCATTTGTTAATTTTAAACTATCTTATGCTACCTATGATGTCAATTACGCATAGTTTTTCTGTAGCCAGAACCTCATTTTATACCATTGGATAACATATTTTATGTACAAAGTTTCCTATGATTTATATGTTAAAACTCAATAAAAAAAAATGAAAAAAAAAAGGTATGCAATATGAAAAACTGGAGGCGTTCTGTAATTTTCTCCTTGAGTAAATAGTTACATAGCTGGTGAGGTTGAAAAAAGACAGTCCATCCAGTTCAACCTGTGGAGTATGTGCTTGTGTCTGCATCAAGAGCACATTGTATATCCCTGTATGTTGTGATCATTAAGGTATCCATCTAATAGTTCTGAAACTATCGACACTCCCTGCTGATGCCACTGCTTGTGGAAGAGAATTCCACACCCTACCACTCTGACAATAAAGAACCCTCTATGCAGTTTAGGGTTAAACTGCTTCTCTTCCAATTTTAGTCAATGGCCACGTGTCTTTTTAAATTCCCTTTCACTGAACATTTATGTAAATGGTTTAAGTCATGTTTTTAGGAATCCTCTGCTACATACATTTCATTTTTGGAGAGATACTCCCTAAAAGTAAACTACTTCTAAAGAGATGAAGACACTGCAATCTTTCTCATCAGAACAATGAGAATACACCAGTTGATTATAATAAACCAGTCCCTCCAATTCAGAATCTGTCTGCTATCAGTATCCAAAGGACATGGCCAAGCAAATAGATACTTCTTCAGAGCAAAAACAGGTAGGAATCTATAACAACGTATCTTAAAATCTTTGCAATGTGAATCAATAATTACATAGAAGGGGTTGTTCTTTTTTGAACAAAAGTGAAGTTACTCATTAGAGGGGGACAAAGATAGCCTGCAAGATTGGGTTAGGGTGTTGCAGAGGGTGGGAGAGGCTCAAGAGGAATAATTTTCTGCACATAACTGCTACTATCATACCCTGTGCACTCCTCTCCTGGACATACAGCCACCCTGTGCACTTCTATCCTGCTCATATTTTTAATGCCACATCTTCTGCACTCTTTAAATGCACATAATTCAGCTGTCATACCCCACATGCTTCTCTGCTTCTCGTGCTGTCATTGTCATAATTTCCATAAATCAGGAGGCAAGGACTGCACTCATAGTGGTGTGCTCATGACGGGTGCTCACAGTGACTGTAGCAGATGGCGCCCCACATATCACAATAAAAATATGAGGTGTCACCAGAACTTCATTGCAAAGATATACACTCTTTAGTAGTGTAATGTCATATTAGTCAACTTGACTGATGTGACATTGCCCTAATAAAAGAGTGCATATATTTGGAACAGAGTGCTGGTGACACCTCATCGTTTCACTGTCATACCTTACACACTCCTGTCTGGCACATAATGCCACTGTTATACCTTCCATGCTACTCTCTGGCATCTAATTCTATCATCATACTCTCTACACTCCTCTTTGGCACATAATGCCACTATTACACCCGCCACACACTTGTCTGGATATAATGCTACTCTAATGCCCTCCTCACTCCTTTCTTTTCCGTTTAATGCCACTGTCATACCCTCCACACTCATTTATGCCATGTAATGCCACTGTCATACCCTCCACACTCCTTTATGCCATGTAATGCCACTGCCATACTCTCTATACTCCTCTCTGGCATGTAATGCCACTGTCATACCTTCCTCACTCCTCTATGGCATTTAATGTCTCTGTCATACCCTCCACACTTTTTTCTGCCATATAATACCACTGTCATACTCTCCACACTCCTCTCTGGCACATATTGCCACATTCACACCTTCCACACTCCTCTCTGGCATGTGATGCCACTGTCATATCCTCCACACTGTTACTGGGCACACGATGCCTTGTCATACCATCTGCACTCCTCTGGCACATAATGCCACTTTTATAAACTCCACATTATTCTATTACATATTGCTACTCTTAGTTCTAAATTACCTAAATATAGTGCAGAAAAATGGTGCCCAACCACACACAGGATCAGCAGACTGTAATGCTAAATAATAAGAGATGATGACAACTGGCTTCAGCTCAGTTCTCCACCCATAGAAAACCCCCTCCCTAATGCCCCACATGGGCAAAATGGATTAGAGAGGTTTTGAACCTCTGTACAGTCGGGTGCCGTTTTTCTGTAGTCTAAGCTAAGCCTGATGAGCCTTACATTATGACCAGCACCAGAATTCACTGTTACCAACCAAAGGATTTACTTTCCTGGAGCATTAGAACAGTACCGTTTTTCAGTTTAACCTAAATATAATGAACATGAAATATTTAGAAAAATAGAAAATCTACACACCTAAAAATCAAGTAAGTTTTTTCACCCGGTTAAGCCAGACTACACAAGGAGTATATAGCCTGTACATAATTTTGAAATGGTTAAACAAAAATGCAAACTCTCTGTTGAATAATTTCATGGATTTGTCAGAAAAATATTCTTATTGTAAATAGCAACTAATGAAAAATGCATGTAGCAAAGATGCTTTTACTGGTTACTAGACACTATGTTCAGATCACTAATTTACAATATTATTCAAAGCATTCTAACAGCTTAAGGATTTAGCAAAGATATTTAGTGGAAGAGGGGTGGGTTCGGTGCAGTGAGACTGAGAAAAGCCTTGTAATACTTGCCAAGCTGTCTACAGTGTATCTTAATGTATTCAACATAGGGGATGAATGTTAGCTGTGTCCTCTGTCACTTGTGACGACTGCATTCCACTGAAATGCATGTCAGGTAAAAGAACACACACTTAGATCTCTGTCGAGGCCACTCTTTTCCCTGCACTCATACAATTCCTGCTCAAAGACTGGAACCTCTTAGACAATAAGGGTGACAAGTGCCAGAAAATGATTCTAATATGTTGCGTCTGCTTCATGGTCTAAAACCTTCACCCTGTCTTCATAAAGTAAAAGCAATCTGCAGTTCCTTCTTTTCAGAATGGCCTTATGCCTATGCACTAGGCAATAAATTAAAACGTAGCTTAGCTGTAGCAGTTAATTGCTATGGCAACAGTTGAACTCTAAGAAAAGGGAGTACTTCAATCTCAAGTCTAAGCACAGTTTCTGTCTTTTTATTTTCACTTCATTTGCTGCATTTCTTTTTTAATGCTTCATTCCGTATTCTTTTTTGCCTACTTTTCCTTCCTCTAAAGTAGAAAATTGTATTATTATTATTATTACTATTATTTCTTCTTTTTTTTGGCTGATGGCTACTTATGTAAGAAATGAAACTTATTTTTTTATGTTTTACATTTTATTGTAGAGAAATAGGGAAATCTATTTGGTGCCCCTGGTATAAAAGTATCAGTACTGATACCCATCTGTACTGCCCTACTGCCTGTAGAATAACACTCGTCATCTAAACAAAGGGGTTTAGTTGGAAAAATGTGCAGGTATGAATGCCATACTTTTAAATATGGCAACATTATCTCTGAGATTGTCCTGTTCCACTAATGACAACCCTGAGCAGTCGTTTGTTGACCACAGGCACGAGTGTCCTCTTTTTGGAAGCTGCTCCTATTCCTTTCATTCATAGGGTGGCTGATGATGATGGACCTCCCATGCACACAGTACACCATCATCCTTCTTTCAGAGTCTGACAGATGCCAGCGATGTGGATTGCACAGCGGATATTCACACCAATAGTGTAAGAAAAAAAGTTTCTAGTAAAGCGGAAAAAATATATATATTTTTTGGCAGAAGAGACATAGAAAGTCTCTTTAACCAAGAAAACTAACAGCAATATGTTTTTCTCAGTGATCTGTTTAACTTTATTTCTGAGCAGTGACTGTTGAAAGTGAAAGTTTGTAAATTGCGCAATTATATCTATAAGAAATAAAAATGTGTATGTTTTTTGGTCAGACAAACAACACAGCTAAATTTTTACATTGATGTACTATTTTATAATGTGCAATTTTGAAAGTTATTGTTATCAAATATAGTAAAATACCAAAATGGAAATGTTTGTTATGCATGATAAAAAATTCTGATTAAATCTTTAAAAATGAATGCCAAGCTGATGTGTGTGTCTGCAAAAGCATATGTGCTTCGAATGAAATAACGTGATGGGGTTGATCTACTAAAGGCAAATAGACTGCGTACTTTGCAAGTGCTGTTGTACTCTGCAAGGGCATTTGCTCCAGAGCTTAGTAAATGAGGTGAAGCTCTGCTGACTTCAATCAGTCATTTACAAGCAAACATTTTTTGCATGTGATTGGATATTTTTGCAAAGTGAAGGTTTGCTCAGCTCTGGATCAAGTGCCTTTGCAGAGTGCAACTGCCCATGCAAAGTGCAGAGTTTATTTGTCTTAACCACTTTAGGACCGGAGGATTTTCCTGTTTTACGTCCACTTTTTGCGATTCGGCACTGTGCAACTTTAACTGACAATTGCATGGTCATGCAACGCCGTACCCAAACAAAATTGACGTCCTTTTTTTTCCCACAAACAGAGCTTTCTTTTGGTGGTATTTGATCACCTCTGCGCTTTTAATTTTTTGTGATATTAATAAAAAAATGCGACAATTTTGAAAAAATAACAATATTTTTCTACTTTGACAGTTAAAAAATATCCAATATATTCAATTTCTGTCATATATTTAGGCCAAAATGTATTTAGCTACATGTCTTTGACAAAACAATTCTCAATGAGCATATTTTTAACCGCTTTAAGACCGGAAGATTTTACCCCATTCCTGACCAGGCCATATTTTGCGATTCGGCACTGCGTTATTTTAACGGACAATTGCGCAGTTGTGCGATGCTGTTCCCAAATTAAATTTATGTCCTTTTTTCCCCACAAATAGAGCTTTCTTTTGGAGGTATTTGATAACCTGTGCAATTTTTACTTTTTGCGCTATAAACAAAAAAAGAGCGACAATTTTGAAAAAATAACAATATTTTTCACATTTTTTTATATGAAATCCCCCCCCCCCCCAAAAAAAAAAGTAAAAATCAAAATTATTTAACATTTTAGGCCAATTTGTTTTCTGCTACATATGTTTGGAAAAAAAAATCGCAATAAGCGTATTTTGATTGGTTTGCGCAAATGTTATCGCAGCTACTAACTACAGGTAATTTATGTAATTTTTATTGTTTTATTTTTAAACTAGTAATGGCGGCGATCTGCAATTTTTTTTTTGCGGGACTGCGACATTGCGGCGGACAGATTGGACCCCTAACTGACATTTTTGACACTTTTGGGGGTACCAGGGACATTACTACAGTAATCAGTGCTATACACTGTTACTGTAAAAATTACACTGGCAGGGAAGGGGTTAACTTTTACTGGTGATCAAGGGGTTAATGTATGCCTGGTGCTTACTGACGTGTGTGGGGGGAGGGGACTGTGTGACACAGGCACAGATCGCAGGTTCAGCTATGCTGAATCCTGTAATCTGTCCCTGCTGTCACTTAGGAGATCTGCCCGCTTTGTTTACACAAGCGGGCGGATCTCCTCACTCGATCCCCGACGATCGGGGAAGAGCGGCAGTGATCACCGCCTCTCCTCCCCTGGCCCGACTCCAGCTGTATCTGAATACAGCGGGAACGAGCCTCCGGCGGTGCGTGCGCGCCGCCCACAAGGGGAGGAGTCCAGCGACGTAGACCTACGTCACTGGATGATAACGAGCCACTTTGCCACAGTACGCTCCATGTGAGCGGTCGGCAAGTGGTTAAAGTGGAACTATTTTTTTTCATTCTGGATAGAGCAAGGGAGGGTTATAAACCCTTTCAGATTTGTTTTTTTAACATTTATGTCCCATTGCAAAGATTTACTTCACTTCCTGTTCCATAGCCAAACAGGAAGTAAGAGGAAATTCCTAGAAATTAAGGGAATTCTTTGGGGACTCCCAGGTCACCAGAAATAGTGTCCTGATTGGAAGATTTCCCATCTATTACTTTTCTGGGGACAACCCAAAATTTTAAATTTTCTTTCACTTTTAATGATAATGGTAAACAGAACTAATATAGAGGGTGAATTTCCTTAACAGTGGCACAGACAGCAAATAAAAAACTGGCGTGTGTTCTAATCCCGATTCAATGATCTATCCAAAACTTTAGTAAACCAATCTAAATGTGTAGCACCTCGAAAGGGAAAATAACTGTTATGTATAGGCTCCTCCAGTGCTGGCAGGTCCATACTCTGTCACTGCTTCGTCTTCCAGCACCACCATCTTCTCTGGTGCTTCTTTCATGTTTGTGGGTTTGACCACTAAGCCAACATGCATTTAAGGGCCACAAAACTACTGGTTTCCTGCTTTATTCTTTGCATTTTTCAGATGCCGATAATGAGCAGGGAGTGTATGCTGCACTGTGCATATGTCACATGTAGTGTACACAAAATAAAAAAAATTGCACATGAGACTTTACATATCTTCAGGTATCGATGTATGTGTGTGACCAGCATAAGTACTGAGAAATTGTAATGCACGAGAACTTAGCGAAAAAGTATGGTAAAGGAAGTTGACACTGACAGTGGTGATTTTGATATTGAAGGCTTTTGGGCATTTTCAGGATATTTATATTCCTGTACAGTATACATATTCGAATATTAAATAATCCTATTTTTATATATGGTTTACATTTCCACTCCTATATACAGTATCTCACAAAAGTGAGTACACCCCTCACATTTTTGTAAATATTTTATTTACATGTGACAACACTGAAGAAATGACACTTTGCTACAATGTAAAGTAGTGAGTGTACAGCTTGTATAACAGTGTAAATTTGCTGTCCCCCTCAAAATAACTCAATGCACAGCCATTAATGTCTAAACCGCTGGCAACAAAAGTGAGTACACCCCTAAGTGACAATGTCCAAATTGGGCCCAATTAGCCATTTTCCCTCTCCGGTATCATGTGACTCAATAGTGTTACAAGGTCTCAGGTGTGAATGGGGAGCAGGTGTTTTAAATTTGGTGTCATCGCGCTCACTCTCTCATACTGGTCACTGGAAGTTCAACATGGCACCTCATGGCAAAGAACTCTCTGAGGCTCTAAAAAAAGAATTGTTGCTTTACATAAAGATGGCCTAGGCTATAAGAAGATTGCTAAGACCCTGAAACTGAGCTGCAGCATGGTGGCCAAGACAATACAGCATTTTAACAGGACAGGGTCCACTCAGAACAGCCTTGCCATGTTCGACCAAAGAAGTTGAATGCACATGCGTCATATCCACAGGTTGTCTTTGGGAAATAGACGTATGAGTGCTGCCAGCATTGCTGCAGAGGTTAAAGGGGTGGGGTGAACCTGTCAGTGCTCAGACCATATGCCGCACACTGCATTAAATTGGTCTGCATGGCTGTCATCCCAGAAGGAAGCCTCTTCTAAAGATGATGCACAAAAAACCACGTTAACAGTTTGCTGAAGACAAGCAGACTAAGGACATGGATTACTGGAACCATGTCCTGTGGTCTGATGAGACCAAGATAAACCTTTTTGGTTCATATGGTGTCAAGCGTGTGTCGTGGCAACCAGGTGAGGAGTACCAAGACAAGTGTGTCTTGCCTACAGTCACCCATAGTGGTGGGAGTGTCCTGGTCTGGGGCTTCATGAGTGCTACCGGCACTGGAAAACTATAGTTCATTGAGGGAATCACGAATGCCAACATGTACTGTGACATACTGAAGCAGAGCATAATCCCCTGCCTTCGGAGACTGGGCCGCAGGGCAGTATTCCAACATTAAAACTACCTCCAAGATGACCACTGCCTTGCTAAAGAAGCTGAGGGTAAAGGTGATGGACTGGCTAAGCATGTCTCCAGACCTAAACCCTATTGAGAATGCCCCACCTATAGTGGGGCATTCTTAAACGGAAGGTGGAGGAGCGCAAGGTCTTTAACATCCAGAGTGGAAGAGGACTGCAGTGGCAACCTGTGAAGCTCTGGTGAACTCCATGCCCAAGAGGGTTAAGGCAGTGCTGGAAAATAGTGGGGGCCACACAAAATGTGAGCTATTCTTTTTTAATATACATGTCGCTTGGTTCATAGCTGCACCAGCTTTAGAAATACATGTTCAGGGTTTGCTCCCCCAACTTTTTGCTTATTTATTATGTATTCGGTCTGACCAGACTTCTGAGGTTAAGCACCACACCCCACCCCCACCCCCCACACACACACACACACACCTGTACTCGATCAGTGTCCACTATCTTTTTTTTTTTTTTTTTTTTTTTTCAGTGTCCACTATCAAGTAGATATAGGAGGAGTCCCTTGTAGTGCATTAGCACATCTTTCCCAGCAAGGAGTGTTGTCTCCAAGGGTTAGAGAGGCTGGATTCATCCTTTTTTATGGATAGTGTAGGACCCACTAACAATGGCGTACTTTGATGTAGTGGTGGGCTTGAGCACGATATGGCCATATGGTGGGACCAAATCCCCTTTTTTATTTATGGATTGTCTTCATATTTGATAGTCATTTCTTTTGCATGTGTGCGCTATTCTTTTTTAATATGCATGTCGCTTGGTTCATAGCTGCACCAGCTTTAGAAATACATGTTCAGGGTTTGCTCCCCCAACTTTTTGCTTGTTTATTATGTATTCGGTCTGACCAGACTTCTGAGGTTGAGCACCCCACCCCACCCCCCCCCCCACACACACCTGTACTCGATCAGTGTCCACTATCAAGTAGATATAGGAGGAGTCCCTTGTAGTGCATTAGCACATCTCTCCCAGCAAGGAGTGTTGTCTCCAAGGGTTAGAGAGGCTGGATTCATCTTTTTTTATGGATAGTGTAGGACCCACTAACAATGGGGTACTTTGACGTAGTGGTGGGCTTGAGCACGATATGACCATATGGTGGGACCAAATCCCCTTTTTTATTTATGGATTGTCTTCATATTTGATAGTCATTTCTTTAGTATGTGTGCGCTATTCTTTTTTAATATGCATGTCGCTTGGTTCATAGCTGCACCAGCTTTAGAAATACATGTTCAGGGTTTGCTCCCCCAACTTTTTGCTTGTTTATTATGTATTCGGTCTGACCAGACTTCTGGGGTTGAGCACCCCCCCCCCCCCCCCCACACACACCTGTACTAGATCAGTGTCCACTATCAAGTAGATATAGGAGGAGTCCCTTGTAGTGCATTAGCACATCTCTCCCAGCAAGGAGTGTTGTCTCCAAGGGTTAGAGAGGCTGGATTCATCCTTTTTTATGGATAGTGTAGGACCCACTAACAATGGGGTACTTTGACGTAGTGGTGGGACCAAATCCCCATTTTTATTTATGGATTGTCCTCATATTTGATAGTCATTTCTTTTGCATGTGTGCGCTATTCTTTTTTAACACACAAAATATTGACACTTTGGGCCCAATTTGGACATTTTCACTTAGGGGTGTACTCACTTTTGTTGCCAGCGGTTTAGACATTAATAGCTGTCTGTTAAGTTATTTTGAGGGGACAGCAAATTTACACTGTTATACGAGCTGTACTCTCACTACTTTACATTGTAGCAAAGTGTCATTTCTTCAGTGTTGCCACATGAAAATATATAATAAAATATTTACAAAAACGGGGTGTACTCAATTTTGTGAGATACTGTACATATCAAAATGATGTGTTTGGAGCAGCTGGTTAATAAGGAATTTTCTAAAACGCTAAGGTGCGGTGACAAAATACTGAGGGTAGGAGTTGAAGATTTTTACACTGGCATACTCTAAGGATACAATTGCAAAGGTAAGAAAAAGGTGGAATACGTTTCTTAAACACCCTGAACACAGGATTAAAATAATCCTTTTAAAGGAGTTCTTGAACTGAAACGTATGATTTAAAATAAACTTTGTTGCTCCCCTTTTGGCCCCTAGAAGCCAACAAGGTTACTGACCCCCATTAACTGGAGTTGATGTTATAGAACTCACAGTAGGGCATACTTATGTCCTCATTTTCTCATCGTCAAACAGAGCCCTTTTTATGCCCTACATTCCTTATACTCTTTTTTATGACTTGTACACTGATTTACACATTGTCCAAATGTGTCTGTTACTAACCTGGTAATTCTTGTTTACTGTCAATATCTATTGCTGCTGTAATAGCCTTGTATTAAAAATGAATTAAAAAAACAAAAAAACTTTCTACTTAGGTGCTCTAGTGTCTTATTTTTTCTCTCTCATAAATATTTAGAAAATCAAATTACATTATACAAAGAGATCAAGACCATAGCTTAAAAGCATTTAAAATACAGAAAAAGTTAAAAAAATATACTGGTTGTATTACTGGTTGACAATTTTTTTTTTAAATATGATAGTGTAGCCTTGAGATAGGAGAAGAGAAATAATTGGATTTTGAAAATCCTGACCTAAACAGGACGGATCAATTTGTATTTTTGAAAATTGGAGATGCAGGCTACCTTTTAAATGTTTGCTTATTTAATAAACTCAGTCTCCTGCTCTCTGTCTGTCTGTCTCTCTGTCTGTCTGTTGCAGCAAGTGATAAGAAACCTACTGACTCAAATAGACATCCATTAACAGCAAAGGGTTTGGGATAACTACCCTTCTTCAACCTCAGTAACAATGCTAAAATATCATAATTAAAGTGGCTGTAAATGTAAAATGTTTTTTTTTACCTTATTACATTCTCTGCACTAGGGTAAAAAAACTTTCTATGTCAGCTCCCCCTAGCCCCACTGAAATACATACCTGAGCCTGATATCAATCTAGCGTTATGTCTGTCTGCAGCAGCTCTGCTCTTCTCTCCCCTATTGTCACAGGAGGCTCAACAGCAGCAGGAGCCATTGGCCCCTGTTAGCAGAGTACAGCAGGTGGGACCAGGGCCGGTGCTACCAATAGGTAAACTAGGCAGCTGCCTTGGGCAAACTGCCACGTAGGGCGCAGCCACAGCTTATGCCACATTCCTCTCCTGTCACCTCCTCATCTCCAGTGGATGGCACCTCTAGAGCCTATGTTTCTTCCCTGCACACACAGGTGTATCTGCACACAGTGAAATTGAACCTGAGATCCCGACACCGGACAAGGTCATTCACTGGATGATGGTGATTGCCGCTCACTGCAGCTAAAATCAGCCCAAAGCCCCGATCGCCACCTGTCATCCCCCGCCAGCATGGAGCTTGGGGTGGAGATGTCAGTGTGGCTGGTCTGCAGGAGTGTACCAGAGGAGGAGAGGGAATGTCAGCTATGGGGGAGTTCAGGTGCAGAGTGGAGAGTCAGCTGGAGGACATGCTGCACCTGACAGGGCCACTCTCCTGTCACCACCTGCAGTGTGAGAATGGGAGGCCGCAGGAGCAGGTGGACAAACCTTTCTGTCAGGTTGAACTGTGGAAGCACTGAGCCAGGGGCGGGACTGAGCGGGGACTGACAGACCAGGTATTCCAATTATGTGTTGCTTGCCGTGTCTGGGAAGGCAGCTCAGTTTAGTTCAATGAGGGGGCAGCACACATCACAGGGGGGTATAGTCCATACAGAGCAATGTGCGCAGGAAGGGGGGCAGTTTGTGTGGGAAGGGAATGTAGGATAAAGGGAGCAGTGCATGCAGGAAGGATGGGGTAGGGTTAAAGGGGGCAGTGTGTGCAGGAAAGGGGGCAGTGTGTACAGGTAGGGGGTGAAGGGTTAAATGGGGGTAGTGTATATAGGAAGGGGGTGTAGGGTTAAAGGGGGCAGTGTGTATAAGAAGGGGGTGTAGGGTTAAAGGGATGTAGCGTTAAAGAGGGTCAGTGTGTGCAGGAAGGGGGTGTAGCATTAAAGGAGGGCAATGTGTGCAGGAAGGGGGTGTAGCGTTAAAGGGGGTAGTGTGTACCCAAAGGGGGGGTGTAGGGTTGAAAGGGGACAGTGTGTACACAAAGGGGTGTAGGATTAAAGGGGGCAGTGTATACAGGACGGGGAGTGTAGGGTTAAAGGGGGGAGCATTATGTGCAGGAAGGGGGGCAATGTGTACAGTTGTTTTTTTTTTTTGGAGTGGGGGTGGAAGTAGCTGGTCTTGCCTAGGGTGCAAAATAGTCTACCACTGACTCTGGGTGGGACTGAGCTACACTGTGTGTGTCAATATAGTGTGGTTAGGAATAGTGCCCACACAAGTGCCCCCATAGCAAGTGGCTTGCTATGGGGGCACACAGCGAAGAGGAGGAGCCAGGAGCACAAGCAGGGGATCCCAGAAGAGGAGGATCAGAGTTGCTCTGTGTAAAAACATTGCACAAAGCAGAAGATATAACATATGAATGTAAAAAAAAACTTTCCACGCTATCCCTGTGTATTAACCACCTATTACTCAACTCTATATACTATAGGAAGCAGCTAGCACCACTATGTATCCAACCACCTGTACAAAATGCAATAAATAAATATAGTCACAAAAAAGTGCAGCGCTCTCCTTCAATAAAGTGCATTCAAACTATAATGCATAAATAAATATCTATATATAAATATATATAATAAATTACAGTGAGTCTATCTTTTCTTTTAACCACTTTAGGACCGGAAGATTTTCCTGCTTTACGTTCAGGCCACTTTTTACAACTTGGCACTGTGTGACTTTAACTGACAATTGCACAGTCGTGCAACGCCGTATCCAAACGAAATTTATGTCCTTTTTTTCCCATAAACAGAGCTTTCTTTTGGTGGTATTTGATCACCTCTGCGCTTTTCATTTTTTGCGATATTAATAAAAAAAGAGCGACAATTTTGAAAAAATAACAATATTTTTCTACTTTGACAGTTAAAAAATATCCAATATATTAAATTTTTGCCATATATTTAGGACAAAATGTATTTAGCTACATGTCTTTGACAAAAAAATTCTCAAGAGCATATTTTTAACCGCTTTAAGACCAGAAGATTTTACCCCATTCCTGACCAGGCCATATTTTGTGATTCGGTATTGTGTTATTTCAATGGACAATTGCGCGGTCATGCAAAGCTGTACCCAAATTAAATTTATGATCTTTTTTTTCCCCACAAATAGAGCTTTCTTTTGGTGGTATTTGATCACCAGTGCCATTTTTACTTTTTGCGCTATAAACAAAAAAAGAGCGACAATTTTGAAAAAATAACAATTTATTTCACATTTTTTTATATGAAATTCCCCCAAAAAAATGTAAAAATCATTTTTTTTTTAACATTTTAGGCCAATTTGTTTTGTGCTACATATTTTTGGTAAAAAAATCTTGTAAGCGTATTATTATTGGTTTGCGCAAAAGGTATCGTAGCTACTAACTACGGGAAAGATTTATGTAATTTATGTCATTTTTATTTTTTTTTTTAACGAGTAATGGCGGCGATCTGCGATTTTTTTTGCGGCACTGCGACATTGCGGCAGACAGATCAGACCCTTGACTGGCATTTTTGACACTTTTGGGGGGACCAGTGACATTACTACAGTAATCAGTGCTATAAATATGCACTGTTACTGTAATAATGACACTGGCAGGGAAGGGGTTAACTTTATAGGTGATCAAGGGGTTAAATATATGCCTGGTGCTTCCTGACATGTGTGGGGGGAGGGGACTGTGTGACACAGGCACAGATCGCAGGTTCAGCTATGCTCAATCCTGTAATCTGTCCCTGCCTGTCACATAGGAGATCCGCCCGCTTTGTTTACACAAGCGGGCGGATCTCCTCACTCGATCCCCGACGATCGGGGAAGAGCGGCAGTGATCACCGCCTCTCCTCCCCTGGCCCAACTGACGCTGTGTCTGAATACAGCGGGAGCGAACCTCCGGCGTCGCACGCGCGCCGCCCACAATAGGTCTACGTCGCTGGACGGAATCGAGCCACTTTGCTGCAGTACGCTCCATGTGAGCGGTCGGCAAGTGGTTAAATATACAGTATATAGAGTCCATCAATAAATGATTCAATTTCCGTGAAAAAAAGGTTGCAGTCCCATACAATGCAATGACGCAGTCCCGCTAAAAAAACGCTGATCACCGCCATTACTAATAAAATAAAAAAATAAATAAAAACTCCAAAAATCTATCCCGTAGTTTGTAATGCTATAACTTTTGCACAAACCAATTAAAATACGCTTTTTGGGATTTTTTTTACCAAACATATGTAGTAGAATACAAATTGGCCTAAACTGATAAAAAAAAAAATAGATTGTTTTAAAAATTTTTATTGGGAATGTTTTATAGCAGGAAGTAAAAAATATGGCTTTTTTTTCAAAATTGTCGCTCTTTGTTTGTTTATTGCGCAAAATCTAAAAGAAATTTGATCACCGCAGAGGTGATCAAATACCACCCAAAAAAACGCTCTATTTGTGGGGAAAAATGGACATCAATTGCATTTGGGTACAGCATTGCACGACTGCGCAATTTTTCGTTAAAGTAACGCAGTGCAGAAACGCAAAAAATGGCCTGGTCATTAAGGGGGTAAAACCTTCCGGAGCTGAAGTGGTTAAAGGAGGTCTATATGTGCTTTGCAATGTTATAAGTGGCAACACTCCCACTGGCTGTACATTCCAAATCCATGGCTCTCAGCAGCTCTCAGTGTGGTGTCAATCATATAGGAGGCAAGAGGAAAGAACCATAGTGCAAATCGCTAACAAAAAGTATTTATTTCCATATAAAAATCCACTCACATTTCAGTAGTAAAAAAAACAGCATTTCACAATACAATGCTCTGCACACACAGCTCCACCCAGTCCCCAGCTTGATTACGTCACCGCCCACCTCACGCGTAGCACCCAATGGGCTTCCTCAAAGGTTCAGGCTAGTGGACTGCATCACGCTTCCTGTTTTTATGTAGCCCAGTTCCCATGGTAACTGCCAAACGACCATCGCCTCACAGATATTAATAAACTTGATACAAGCTATCCAGGCAGATCATATATCTATATATTTATTATCCTACAAGCTGATATGAAAAAATCCAGTGAAAAAATTAAAAAAAAGATCTGAAAGATTTAATAAATAAGGGCACAAAGTGGAAAATCCTGAACAAAAAGGAGGCCGAATATTTGGTACCGTCTGCATGTCGCACACCTATAATATATTATCTTCCTAAATTACATAAGGACAAAGACCATCCCCTGGGATGACCAATCATGAATGGGATAGATGGATTTTGTACCAGATTGGGGCAGTATATTGATTGTCATATTCAACCCCTTGTTGAAAAAGTAGAAGCTTTTCTAAAAAACTCCAAACATATAATACAAATATTAGAGAATCTGAAAGTCGATATGTCTAAGCTAGCCACAGCTGATGTTTACTCAATCAACACTATTATCGGCCATGAGCAAGCACTAGAAGCAGTGAGTTGGGCTCTTGAGTGCTTCTCAAACAAAGGAAACACAAGAAGATTATTTTGAAATGCCTAGAATTTGGGCTTACCAATAACTATTTTTGGTATGGATCTAAATACTGATAGGAATAGCGATGGGAGCAAAATTTGCCCCGAGCATAGCTAATATTTTGTGAAATGCTTGTTTTTTACTACTGTAATGTGAGTGGATTTTTATATGGAAATAAATACTTTTTATTAGCAATTTGCACTATGGTTCTTTCCTCTTGCCTCCTATATGATTGACAAGAGGCTGAGAGCCATGGATTTGGAGTATACAGCCAGTGGGAGCCAGGCCACTTATAACACTGCAAAGCACATATAGACCTCCTTTCATTAGTGAGTAGTGATGGGCCAAACATCCCCTTGTTCGGTTTGCACAAGAATATCTTGAACAGGGTAAAAAGTTCTAGCGAACATGCGAACCCTATTAAAGTCTAATTTTAAATGCTAATATGCAAGTTATTGAAATAAAACATGAATGGGGACCCGGGTATTGCACTGGGGGACATGTATTAATGCAAATTTTTTTTAAAAACAGTCGTTTTGACAGGAGCAGTGATTTTAACCACTTCCCGCCCGCCCTATAGCAGAATGACGCCAGGGATGCCCACTATGGCCACCAGGGATGGCAATCAGGGCTCAGGGAGCCCCCCATTGCCCTCCCCATCAGTGCTGCCCACCAGTGTCCTCCCTATCAGGGCTGCCCACAAGTGCCCATCATTGCCATCCTTTAGTGTCGCCCACCAGTGCCCATTATTGCCCACAAGTGCCGCCTATCAGTGCCCATTAGTGCCCATCAGTGCTGCTCCATCAGTGCCCACCAGTGCTGCCTATCAGTGCCCATTAGTGCCCGTCAGTGCCACCTATCAGTGTCCATCAGTGCCACCTATCAGTGTCCATCAATGCCGCCTATCAGTGCCCAGCAGTGCCGTCTATCAGTGCCCACCAATGCTGCATATCTGTGCTACCTATCAGTGCCACATATCAGTGCCTATCAGTGCCGCCTATCAGTGCCGCCTATCAGTGCCACCCCATCAGTGCCACCCCATCAGTGCCTCCTCATCAGTGCCTGTCAATGCAGTCTCATCAGTGCAGATAAAAACTTATTTATTTACAAAATTGTATAACATAAACAAAAAAAACTTTTTTTTTTTTCAAACTTTTCGGTCTTTTTTTATTTGTTTAGCAAAAAGGAAAAACCCACAGGTGATCAAATACCACCAAAAGAAAGCTCTATTTGTGGGGGGGAAATGACATAAATTTGGTGTAGGTACAGTGTTGCATGACCGCGCAATTGTCATTCAAAATGCAACATCGCTAAAAGGGGAAAATTGGCCTGGCAGGAAGGGAGGGAAGTGCCCTGTATTAAAGTGGTTAATGATGCTTAAAGTGAAACAATCAAAATAAAAAATTCCTTTACATATCGTGCCTGGGGGGTCCCTTTAATGTGCTTGTAAAGTGGCGCATCTGTACAATGTATGTAGCCTGTTGCAGCAATACTGACATTTCTAAAGAAAAAAAAAGTCATTTAAACTTGCTCGCGGCTGTAATGTATTGTTGGCTCCCCCCCCCCCCACCCCAAAGCACCTTGTATCCATGTTGGTGGGGACAAGAGCCCATTCCTGACAACCCTGGGCTGTGGTTGTCGGGGTCTGCAAGTGGGGGCTTATCGGAATCTGGAAGCCCAGTCCTTAACATTGGCGTCTATGGGAAATCTTGGTCAGCTTGGCATGGCACTGCTCCCCGTCTTTAACATTGGTCCCTATGGGAAATATTGGACTGCTTGGCACGGCACTGCTCCCCATCTTTAACATTGGTGTCTATGGGAAATCTTGGTCAGCTTGGCATGGCCCTGCTCCCCTTTCACAAGGAGCCCCCAAATCCTGCCCCCCCATGTGAATAGGCATCGGGTACATTGTACGCCTACCCACTCACCAAAAAAGCAGTGGGCTTTATGATCGGACGACAATCTTGGCAAAATGGGGTGCCATTGGAAGTGACAGGAATCACACGGGCGTCCTGCGATTTGCAGTGTTTTGGCAATTCTGCCCACGATCCGCGGTGCCAAGATGTAAACGGAGCCTAAGAATTATTTGCAGCCAAAGTGACATGTTCTTAAAGTAGCAGTAGTAAGAACTACCTGAATTTGTTACATGCATCGATACTCTCACTGAAATTGGCGCAAATGCTTGCCTGAATCAGGCGCAGGTAGTTTTAAAGGCTACTACAATCAGAAAATTGTTGGAAAGGCTTTACTAAATATCACAGAATTACTTATTCCACACCTATAATATATTATCTTCCTAAATTACATAAGGACAAAGACCATCCCCTGGGATGACCAATCATGAATGGGATAGATGGATTTTGTACCAGATTGGGGCAGTATATTGATTGTCATATTCAACCCCTTGTTGAAAAAACAGAAGCTTTTCTAAAAAACTCCAAACATATAATACAAATATTAGAGAATCTGAAAGTCGATATGTCTAAGCTAGCCACAGCTGATGTTTACTCATTGTACACTATTATAGGCCATGAGCAAGCATCGGGTACATTGTACGCCTACCCACTCACCAAAAAAGCAGCGGGCATCATGATCGGACGACAATCTTGGCAAAATGGGGTGCCATTGGAAGTGACAGGAATCACACGGGCGTCCCGCGATTTACAGTGTTTTGGCAATTCTGCCCACGATCCGTGATGCCAAGATGTAAACGGAGCCTAAGAATTATTTGCAGCCAAAGTGACATGTTCTTAAAGTAGCAGTAGTAAGAACTACCTGAATTTGTTACATGCATCGATACTCTCACTGAAATTGGCGCAAATGCTTGCCTGAATCAGGCGCAGGTAGTTTTAAAGGCTACTACAATCAGAAAATTGTTGGAAAGGCTTTACTAAATATCCCAGAATTACTTATTCCACATTATGCTCTTGAAACAAAGCAGGGCCCAGTTATCATTTTGACAGTGGTGTATTAGTTTCTTTTGCATGAGAGCTGATATCAGCTGCTGTATAAATAAAGCCTGCAGAAAAATCTAGCTGGCATACTTAATTTAGTACAGGTATTTGTTATAGTGTGAAAGGAAACATAGAAAACATACAAACGCCGTGCGGACAATATCTTTGACAGGATTTGGACCCCAGCCCCCTAATCTCACCAACTAAACTGTTATGTTGTCTGTAACAGTATTATGGTTACAATGCATTTTTAATTCGTTCTTTATGTACAGTTCTGTGCATAATGTCAGTTAAAGAAGCCTGGTGAGAGAAAGAAGTGTTTATTCTTTAATAAAAGTTGTGGCTATTTAACTCCTTAGTTACCTTAATCATTTCAAATTATCTTCCTCCCCTTCTACCCTGAGCTATTATTTTTATTTATTTAAATATTTTTTAAAAATTATAATTTAACTTTATCTTTTATTTTTGCTGATTTTGTTCATTCATTTTCTAGCAACATATTTAAATAATACATTGAATTTAAAAAAGAAAAGCATTTAAATAATTTTTAAATAACTTTCTATGCTCTGTACCAGAAGTGTTTTTTTTTTTTTATGTGTCATTGAACAGGGCAAAATATGGAATAAAATGTGTCTACAGTAACACTAGTTGTTTTAACTAACAATGGTTAAAATAGAAAGAAACAAACATTTTTTTTTTCAAATTCGATATGCCTTCTTGTCTACAGATTGGATAGAAAATCTTTCAAGAAAATAGCAAAAGAAAATCATGTTTATAATCCCAAAAACAGTGCATGTATTACTTTGTTATCTTAACCAATGAAGACCCAGAGCCTGGCTATTACCCCTTACTTAAAGTCTGTTTGACAGCTAAGGTCCTGCTCTGTGACTCATAGCTGTTCTTAGCAGCTAACTCAGCTCTGACATGAAATAACAGATTTTTGGCGGTGACGATGTATGTATACTGAGATGATGTCCTGTCCTGCTTTCCCGTCCTGTGTCTTCCCCACTCTTTTGAGTAGTTTAGCAAAAGACATCTTAGCAGGGCTGACACCACTCAGTCCACAAAAATGCTGTGTCTTGTCAGTCCAAGCATGTTTCTGTCCTTGAAAGATCTTTAAAGCGAATAGGCATGGGGAAATGTGCATGTATTACAGATTAGTGATGTCGCGAACATAAAATTCGCCGTTCGCGAACGGCGAACGCGAACATCGGCGAATGTTCGCGAACCGGCGAACATTGCGAACCGCCATAGACTTTAATAGGCAGGCGAATTTTAAAACCCACAGGGACTCTTTCTGGCCACAATAGTAATGGAAAAGTTGTTTCAAGGGGACAAACACCTGGACTGTGACATGCCGGAGAGGGATCACACAAAAAAAAGTTCTTAAAAATTGTAATTTGATAGCCAATTATTGGAAAAATTAAAAAAAAATAAAAATGAAAAATTTATTTGGATTTAGCATCTGGGGGGTCTAAAAAGTGTACCTGTGAAGTTTCAGCTCTGTAGCATGTCCGGAACCAGAAAAAAATATGAATTAGGGTTAGGGCTAGGGCTAGGGTTAGGGTTAGGGTTAGGGCTAGGGTTAGGGTTATTTTTATGGCTAGGCTTAGAGGGTTAGGGTTAAGGTTAGAGGGTTAGGGTTATGGTTAGAGGGTTAGGGTTAGGTTTAGTGTTAGGGGCTAGGGTTAGGGTTACGGTGAGATACTTAGGGTTAGAGTTAGTAGCCCTACCCCTACCCCTCTAACTCTAACCCTCTAACCCTAAGCACTAAAAATAACCCTAACCTTAACCCTAACCCTAACCCTAATTCTATTTTTTTTCTGGTTCTGGACATGCTACAGAGCTGAAACTTCACAGGTACACTTTTTAGACCACCCAGACAATAAATCCAAAGAATTTTTTTTTTTTTTTTTAAGTTTTTTTTTTTTTTAAGTTTTTGGCTCTCTATCAAAAATGACAATTTTTAAGAACTTTTTTTTGTGTGATTTAGTGTCTAGGGGGTCTAAAAAGTGTACCTGTGAAGTTTCAGCTCTGTAGCATGTCCAGAACCAGAAAAAAAGATAATTTTTCAGTAGAGCAGGGATGGTGGGAACCCCTTTTACACCTATATGAATTTTTTTTTCTGGTTCTGGACATGCTACATATATATATATTTTAAAAAAATACTCAAATACCAGCCCTCAAAGGGGCTTTTGGGGACAATATATATATATATATATATATATATATATATATATATATATATATATCACAGAACAAAAAAAATTACACAAATACCAGCCCTCAAAAGGGCTTTTGGGGACTATATATATATATATATATATATATATATATATATATATATATATATATATCGCAGAACAAAAAAAATTACACAAATACCAGCCCTCAAAAGGGCTTTTTGGGGACAATATATATATATATATATATATCCAAAAAAAACCTCAAATACCAGCCCTAGGAAGGGCTTTTTGGGGTGCTGTCCTTACAGCAGGAGTGTACCAAGAACACTGGCTAACAAGACCAGGAACACTGACTAACTGTCCCTAGCTATAACAGCAGCAGCAGCAGCACTTTCCCTGCTCTCAGTAACACAGAAATGATCTAAGATGGATGCTGCCCTTGCTTATTTATAGGAGGTGGGAGGGAGGTATGCTGATTGGCCTGGAATGTGTCTGCTGACTGTGATGTTCAGGGTCAAAGTTTGCCTCAATGATGATGTATAGGAGGCGGACCGAACATCGCATATGTTCGCCCGCAGCGGCGAACCCGAACATGCGAAGTTCGCCGGGAACTGTTCGCCGGCGAACAGTTCTGTACATCTCTATTACAGATATGCACTGCATGTTTTTCTTTTAAATGTTGTCCAGACATACACTTTAACCCTTTATTAACCCCCTAATTCACCTAATTAACTGATTCCATGCCCTGCTTCTCTTAGCTTTTTGGCACTCCCAAAATGCAATCTGGCTTTGAAGATTACATAAACACCCCCAAAATCATATATTTTCTGAAAGCAGACACCCTAAAGAATAAAGTAGTGGTAGTTCAATTTTTTTGTCACACAATATTAGTGCAAAAATATCAAAGAATCAAAGATGAGGTTGTTCTGAGAAAATAGAAACCCAACAGGACTTATATTTGTGTGAGTCCGAGAAACAGAAAATAACTTCAGCATTCTATATTTAACCATAGATGACACCTTAAAATCCCCTACAGGTCATCAGTTTAGAGTTAACCATGAATAATAGGCCTAGGATTATTGCTCTCACATTAGTGTGTGTTTTATTACAATTTCTTCTTTTTTTTTTTTCTTTATGAAATTTTCTTTTCTCACATGGGGTTGTGACAGGTTCTCTTCAAAGAGACATCAGGGGGTCTGAAAGACCCCAATGTCTCACCTGCCCTCCAATGAATGTAATGCAGTAAAGATAATACTCCATTACATTCTTTCCCAGCTATACTGGCTGGGGATAGTGACATCAGAACCCAGAAGTGATGTTTTACGTGCAACTTCTGGGTCAGTAACAGGAGAGATAAGGGAAAGGAGGTTCCCTGACTGGATGAACAACTGCGGGGTTTGATAAAACTAGAAATGCGTTTTGGAAGAATAATCTACTCCGTTTATCAGCCTACTAGCACGTTCCTAGTTTTCTGAAGCGTCATGGTGGTGCATCTGGATGAGGAAACCTCTCTCTAATGGTGGGTTTCAGTCACTACTGATCCTGGACCCTGCCGCTCTACAGCATCAGTGGCAGCAACAGTTACAGCGTCTAAATGGCTCTACATTCTGTGCACACACAGCTGCCCCATCCATCCACCTCAGACCTAGACTTTTCATTATGGAGACATGCCTAGCCTAGCTCCATGCTTGTGAGTGCAAATTTGTTGCTTTAAACTAATTAAAAAAACAATTCTATTTACTACACTATAAGGATCCTTGGCACCAGACACAGTGGAATGAGGCGCCTGGTACCTGGGCCGATTAGAGCGGCCAGAGTATCTTGTGATTGCTATGCGATTACATGATCACAATGTCAACAAAGCTCTTATGAATAAATTTAATTCATAACCGCTGTGATCCCTATAGTGTGATGCTGTGATTGGCCCACAGCTATCACATGGTACCTGGGCCAATCCCAGCACCCTCTACCATGTGCTAGCTGTGGGTCAAAAACAATAGTAAATCACAGCTGTTATGAATGTAATCCATTCATGACAGTTCAAAACATTGCATTACAGTGAACATCACTCTAAAAGCAATCAAGGTGAAAAAAAAAATCCCTGGGGGTATTTGTACTGTCCTGGTATTTTAAGGGTCTTAAGAAATGAGAAAGGGCATCAGTACATCAGGACTGATCAATCAAAGTTTGTAGATGCTTTAACTTTCACACAAACCAATTAATATACACATTTTGGCCTAAATTTATGAAGAAATTGGACTTTATTGGATACACTTTATCACAAAAAGTAGAAACTGTAGATTTTTTTCAAAATTGTCAGTGTTTTTTCATTAATATAGCCAAAAAATAAAAATCCAAATGGTGATCAAATACCCCTAAAATAAAGCTCTATTTGTGTAAAAAAAATGATGTAAATGTCATTTGCGTACAGTGTTGCATGACACTGCAATTGCCAGGTATAATAGCGCAGTGCAAAATAGCAAAAAACGGCCTGGTCATGAAGGGGGTAAAACCTTCCAGAGTGGTTAAAGGCTTAAAAGGAAATACCTGTGTCAGGTTTTTTTTTCCCCCTGCACAGCATGTTTCCATTTAAGGGTTAACTTAGTTCAGTTTATATTTTAAAGTAGAGATGGAAAATTTCAGTGTATGTTTGTGCTTATATAATCTGTGTTCACGAATGTGCAGTGATTTGAGGATGATTGAAACTCAATAACTTGTCACGGATGCATTCAGCACAGTAATTATTTTTAGAACTTGCTATACCCTTTAGTTAAAATCATCTTAAGCAAAGATAATTAAAATAACAGCTAATGAGCTGCTCAACCACATAATAATCATAGAAAACTGAAGGGAAATTATAGATATATTACCTGATTACCCAATCTGTTTCTGGATTTGACAGACTGCAATTTTTTAATTAAATCAGTTTACCTGTGGCATATTGCTTTGCTTTTTTAACATTTTTTTTCTTCCTGTTTTACAGGTTCGTATGCCAGTCAAGTCATGCAGGATGTCAAAACATCCCTAAAATTAGATTTGCTTTGGAAAGTCCAGCTGTTCTTCTGAGTGGCAAATTTGATCTAAAAATAACGCAACCCATTAGATGGAGACAGCCCAATTCATTCAGTGATTTGTGGATAGCCAAGACAGACTATCTGATATGTATGAGCATTCCAGCACAGTGCTGGGTGCTCAGAGTAACTCATATCCTACTGCTGATCGCTTTCAAAAATTAGGATGTGAGTCACTCAGACGTCAGAGTACAGCATCCTTCTTCACAGCTGCTTGGGAAGAGAAAGGTTTAGGAAAAAACAAATTAAATAGTTTTAACCACTTCAGTACCAGCCTACATATATTCCATCTTTACCAGGCCAAGTTTTAGTTTTCAATGCTGTCATAGTTTGACTGACAATTACTCAATCAGGCAATACTGTACCCAAATGTATTTTATAGTAGCATTTTTTAACCACATTTTTTTATAAATATTTTTACTATATAAAGGAAAAAATTAGAAACAAGAAAAAAGTTTGCCTTATTTTCGGTTATAAAGCAATTTAAATAAAAATACCAGGACATTACAAACAACCACAAATGAGCCCTTTCTGGAAAGTAGACACACCAAGGTAATGTCATTTTTTGACACTTTTTTTTGGAAATGATAAACATGCTGGTATTGTGGTGGTTACACAGTTACTCCACTCCAGACCACTTTTTTGGTTAAGGGAGGGTATATCATGCATATTTATCCAACTGATCTGCCTCATGCTCTGTCTTCCTGTCACAGAATCTCACTCCTCCTGATCACATCAATCAGATGCAAAATAATCCCTGAGAACCACCTTGAAATGTGACAAAAGATGGACAACACTGGGAACAAACTAATTTTACCGTCAGAGTCTTTAGGAAAAATGGTGATTCAACCTACACGCTTCCATACAAAAATAAAATGCTAGTGTTTGGTGGAGAAAACTTTAAAACATGGAGCTTGGCAATAGTGCACTAGATACAGTATATCAATAATATACAGGTCATACATACAGTATTTGAAGAAAGAGGGAAAGGGTTAATTTATGGGTCATAAAAAAAAAAAACATTATGGGTCATATATAGTGGAAGGATGGATGTATAGGAGTTTATGTTTAGGATAAAGAAGGTGAAGGGCAGGCCCGGACTGGCCATAGGACACACTGGGCATTTGCATCTGTGGCCTGATGATGACCGGGCCACACACCAGGAGGTAAGTGGCAACCGTAGTCAGGACGGGGCTAACACGGATTGATGTGGTTATGCATATGTCTCCTGTTCTGGCTCTTCCGCCCCGCAAATGATGTCATCCTATCAGCAGAGCAGGGGGCAGAAGGAGCTGGAAATCTGGACAGAAAATGGAGTCTTTTCATATTAACAAGTGGGTAATCACCCACTTGTTAATATGATCCAGATCTGCAGATGCTGGAGAGTAGGGATGATCGAACGGTTCGGGTCCACCATCGGTTCGACCCGAACATTGGGTGTTCGAGGTTCGGACGAATTTAGAACTTTTTGCCCAAAAAGTTTGAAATTCGGCAACCAGAACCGCCCAAAATGCAATGCTTGGGCTTTAAAAGCCCGTGATTGGACCAGAACCATTAGCAAAAGCCAATTGAGGGGGCAGGAGAATGCTAGGAATGTGATTGGAGTGACTAGGGGGTCCCTAGACCAATCATTAGTGAATACGCCCCCCAGTATATAAGATCGCCCCCGCCATATTCCTAGCATTGTTATACTGGACATGGAAGAGAATGGAAGCAGTTCTGTTAATTTTACTTTAAAAGTGTCATTTAGCTATTTTTAGTGTGAGGAAAGGGATATCTAGTGTAGTCAGAGTGCTCCTTTACACTTAAGTTAGCTTCAAAAATTGAGTTTCTGTAGGGAAAGTGTTAAGTGTAAGGGGACCGTAGTGTAGTGTAGGGTTAACTGGCAGTGACTGCTATGGCAGGGTGACAAAACCCTTCCATAGCAGGGTGACCGCTATAGAGAAATTATCATTTCTCTGAATAGCTTCGTAACTGGAATATGGCTTCTCACCAGCCAAGCATTTTTTATGCTGCAGGGGCTGCCACTGCCAGTGCTTTTTTGAGGACATGTTTGATGTCAGACATGACATCTGAACATGTGTATAGGGGGTATATATATACATATATGTCTGAATATATACCCCTAGACATAATATAGGTGTGATAGTAGCAGAAATAAATGCTTGCGCTAATGAAATCATTTACAGGAATATATTTCTGCTACTATCACACCTATATATGTCTAGGGGTATATATTCAGACATATATGTCTATATATACCCCCTATACACATGTTCAGATGTTTTGCCTGTCTCAAAAGAACCCAAAAAAATGACAAAAAAATGCTAGCGTCAAAAAAAAAAAAATGCCCAGGTGTGTTTTTGCTGGCATTTTTTGGGGGGTTTTGGAGGCAGGCAAAACATCAGAACTTGTGCACAGTACCACTATACACAAGTTCAGATGTTTTTCCTGACTGCAAAGAACCCCAAAAAATGCCTGCTATTAAACCGGGAGAGAAGCTAACTACCTGTCCTGAAAGAAAGTGTTCTAATACAAACAATCTTTTTTTTTCTTGTTCTGGACATGCTACAGAGCTGAAACTTCACATGTACACCTTTTAGACCCCCAGATCTGAAATCCAAAGTAAAAATCAAAAAATCTCTTTTTTTTTTTTTTTTTATGTTTTCAATAATTGGCTTTTTTTTAATCAAAAATGACAATTTTTAAGAACTTTTTTTGTGTGATTTGGTGTCTGGGGGATCTAAAAGGTGTACCTGTGAAGTTTCAGCTCTGTAGCATGTCCAGAACCAGAAAAAAAGATCATATAGGTGTTAAAGTTAAAGGAGGGTCCCGACCCACATCCCTGTTCTACTGAAAAATTATCTTTTTTTTTTTTCATGGTTCTGGACATGCTACAGAGCTGAAACTTCACATGCACACCTTTTAGACCCCCCCCCCCAGATACTAAATCCAAAGTCAAAATCAAAAAATCTCTTTTTTTTTTTCAATAAGTGGCTTTTTAATCAAAAATGACAATTTATAAGAACTTTTTTTTGTGTGATTAATAGTTAATGGGGCATGACCCAGAACCCTGGGCACTTTTTAGGGGCGTTTATTGGGTTTTAGGGCTTAAAAATTGTGTTTTTTGATTACCGAAGTTCGGGTCCCATTGATTTCAATGGGGTTCTGAAATCCGGGCCGAACTTTCGGGAAGTTCGGATGTTCTGGCCGAACCGAACTTTTCAAAAGTTCGATCATCCTTACTGGAGAGGACACACAGGCTGAATCCTGCCTCTGCCTTGCCGAAGGTAGGGCTTTGCAGGGGAGGCAGAGAGTAAAAGGGAGCACTGTGATTAGAGAGAAATGGGGGGGTTCAGAATTGCTGGGGGAACTGTCATGTAAAGGGTCACTGTGATATAAATGGGACTGCACTGTAAAGGGGCACTGTCAAGGGTCCGATCTGTCCGCCGCAATGTCGCAGTCCCGCAAAAAAAATTGCAGATCGCCGCCATTACGCGTTTAAAAAAAAAACACCAAAAATGACAGAAATCTTTCCCTTTGTTAGTAAACGCAATAACTTTTGCCCAAACCAATCAAAATACGCTTATTGTGAATTTTTTTACCAAACATAGGTAGCAGAAAACAAATTGGCCAAAAATTTAAAAAAAATTTGATTTTTACATTTATTTGGGGGGAATTTCATATAAAAAAATGTTAAAAATATTGTTATTTTTTCAAAAAAATCGCACAGGTGATCAAATACCACCAAAAGAAAGCTCTGTTTGTGGGAAAAAAAGGACATAAATTTCGTTTGGGTATGGCGTCGCACGACCGCGCAAAAAGTGGCCCAGACGTAAGACAGCAAAATCCTCTAGTGGTAAAGTGGTTAAAGTGTAGTTGTCATTCAGTCTATAAAAAATTCATATTTCATATTACAGGTTGAAACAAAAATGATTTCAATATGGAACCATTATTATTTAAAGAGGTTGTAAACCCTATCTTTGAACTTGTACCTATAGGTAAGCCTTTAATAAGGCTTACCTATAGGTACTGTAAATATCTCGAAAACTTGCACCGTTTAGGAGATATTTACTTTTAATGTAGTCGATGACGTCATCAGCGCATGCGCTCTGAAGGAACGGCCACCCGTGCCGTTCCTTCAGAGCCCTGTGCCGTGAATGGCGGCTCCCGCACGAATGCTCGGGAGTGACGTAATCGCACCTCCGGCCAATCAGATGGCCGGAGGACACGAACCAGGAAGCAGGACGGCCCAACATGTCGGCTGTCCTGTCTCTGAGCGGGCGGCCCTGCGGGGGCTTCGTTCTAAGGTAAGTAATTCATAATGAGCTAGTATGCGATGCATACTAGCTCATTATGCCTTTGTCTTACAGGGTTTTTTTTTTTTTTCATTTTTTTGAGATGGGTTCACTTCCTCTTACTCCAAAGTTTTTGGAGTAGAGAAAACAAAACTGTGAAGAAGAAACTTTTTTTTTTCTTGTTTCTTTTTTGGACAGTGTAGAGATGGATTAGAATACCTGTCTGTTTTTATTGCTTCCTCTGCCACTGTTTTGGAGAATCACCCTAAATGTGGGTTGTACCCAGAACAGTAAGATAGGCAAAATCTTCTGATGAGGACATTAGTTCCTATTAGACTCTAAAAGAAGGGGCCTGAAGTCCACCTCTTCTTAAAGGGCAACATACTCTATGTGTTACTACTGTTTATGTACATGATAATGCTCAGGGTAAATTCCACCTTATAAACAAAATTCAAAAGTGGTGTTCTAAGATAAGGATACCTTAACCTCCCTAGCGGTCTGATTATGTCAGGATTTCTGTGCTAAAAGCGGTACATTGTTTTGCATGGAAATGTTTTGCTTTATATTTTAAAACTCACCTTCCCCTGTGATCCCCCGCCGTCCTCCAGCCATCCTCCTGCCGTCCTCACACTCTCTCCCCACTCTGTGCTCGGTCGATGTCAGCACCTGTCTTCCAGCTCCATTCCCTGCGAGCGCAGGGGGGTGAAACCGGCAGCAATTTCAAAAATGTAAATACACTAAATGATATGATATAAAGTTGTGATCCTAACGGATTACACTCTATCATGCCATTTCACCACAGGATTGCACCTGATGACTTTTCCAGTGCCCTGCCTGTGCTTTTCCAGTTATTTGTGCCTGGAAAATAGAGAACGACCATGGCATTCAAAAAGCGTTCTTTTTGCGCAAAATCGCTTTTAGACGAACTGGAAAACAGCGTCAGCGAAACTGAGTTACTTGAAGAACTGAGCAATAGCGATTAGTGGGAAAATTCATCATCAGGTAGGGAAAGTGATGACAGCAATGATTCTGATGTCTCTTTCTGGCACATAGCTCAGTTGGAAATTCTGAAGAATCATTTGATATACTTCCCAAATTCCACAAGCTATGTGCCAGAAAGAGACATCAGAATCTTCGCAGTCGTCACTTTCCGTACCCGATGGCAAATTTTACCAGGAATTGCTATTACTCAGTTCTTCAAGGAATTTCCGTTTCACTGTCGCTATTTTCCAGTTCGTCTAAAAGCGCTTTTGCACAAAAAAAAAAAAAAAGCTTTTTGGATGCCATGGTCATTCTCTATTTTCCAAGGACAAAGTACTGGAAAAGCACAGGCAGGGCACTGGAAAAGTCACCAGGTGCAATCCTGTGCAGAAATGGCTTTATACAGTGTAATCCATTAGGACAGAACTTTGTATCATGTCATTTGTGTATTTACACTTTTGAATTTGCCGCCGGTTCCACCCCCCCTGAAGGCAAGTGCCAGCATCGGCTGTGCACAGAGTGGGGAGAGAGTGTAAGGACGGCGGGGAGGACAGCAGGGAAGGACGACGGCGGGGGATCGCAGGGAAGGTGAGTAACATTCTGGGGTAATACTGAGTGTGGTTCAGGGTTACCACTTTTGGTGCTGAAAATTAACCCCGAGTCACACATCAAGGAATTAACTGATAGTCCCATTGTTTCTATGGAAAGGAATTAGGGATCCAAATATGGGATCGGCTTGATGTTCCACTAGGCGGGAAGTTCACCCGCCGATGAGTGCCCCATACTGCACTGCACTGCTCCTGCATTTGAGTGGTTAAGGGGAACCCTATGACAGAATCTAAAAAAAAAAAAAAAAAACGGCATGGGGTCCCCCCAAAATCTATTCCGGCCCTTTGGGCCTGGTATAGATTTTAGGGGAACACCACGCCAAAATCCAAACCAGACCCTTATCCAAGCATGCAGCCTGGCAGGCCAGGATAGGGGGGATACTGATTTTAGGAGGAGACTTCAACTTGGCTCTTACTCCATCTCTGGACACATCCTCCAGGTCCTCTTCACTACCTTACAGAGTCCTTTGGGCAAATAAATTACAATTAAGTAACCTAACTTTACACGACACATGGTGCACCTATTTCCTAATACCAAGGACTTCACGTTCTTCTCATCACCACGTAACAGATACACCAGGATTGACTACTTCTTTCTCTCGCAGAATTACCTTCCATCTCTCCTAAGTGCATCTATAGATCCAATGTTCCTTTCGGACCATAATCCCATCACCATGACCCTGACCTTCCCAAATAAGATCCCAAGCTTGCAGATCTGGAGTCTCAACAATTCTCTTCTATCCAGAGTTGTATAAAGTACTCGAAACCCATACTTGAGTAAAAGTACAAGTGCTCGATCAAAAAGTGACTTGAGTAGAAGTGGAAGTGCTCGATCAAAAAGTGACTTGAGTAGAAGTACTAAAGTATTCAACATTTTTTGTACTTAAGTATTGCAAGTAGTTTTTTTAAAAATTTTGCTACTCAAGTACTGAAAGTAAAAGTACCAGTAGTTTTGAAAAAAAAATTGCTACTCAAGTACTGAAAGTAAAAGTACAAGTACTGTGTTATGTAGTTATTAAAGAAAGAAGTCAAAAGTTTGAACATCATATTGTTTTTTATTATTTCAAATGCAGCTTTTATTTATGCATACAGTAGCATTTAATTTTGTATGAGCTGATAATACACGTTTTGAGCTTCATAAAACCTGCCATCTACTGTTCTGGCAGTGGTAATTTTTATAATAGTAACGAGTAACTATGCAGGACAAAAAAAAAATATCGGAGTAGAAGTATTGAAATCATCAAAAAAATGTAGTGAAGTAAAAGTGGGAGTACGAGAAAAAAATTCTACTCTAGGAAAGTACAGATACCGCCTTTCGGTACTTAAGTACTGTAGTGAAGTAGTTCTACTTAGTTACTATACATCTCTGCTTCTATCTAACCCTGACACTCTGAAGGCAATCAACACAAGCTTACTTCAATACTTTCGGGAGAATGAATCCCCTAAAACTTCTCCAATGTCGATTTGGGCTGCACACAAATGTGTCATCAGAGGGGAATGTATCTCCATAGCCTCCAAACAGAGGAAAGCCCAACAAGCCTGTGTTGATGAGCTCTCAACACACATCCGTTCTGTCGAAAACCTTCACAAACAATCACTGGCAACCCAAACGCTTGACAAGTTTACAAATGTATGAAAATAAATATTAGAGGAACCAGGGAAGACAATTAAGCACAAATACTCACTAACGCAGAGTGTCAGGATTTAAACCCGTGACCAGCCACATCCCAAGCGGTAGCCCTGCTTACTAGGCTACCATCCTCTATGGACTTTCCTCTCTGGACATTCCTCCCTGAAGCCTATTATTTCAACCTTAGTCTTGCCAAGCCTTGCTCATCACCCTTGATTCCCCACACCTGGTACTTCCCTATATATAGTCCAGCCCCTTGCACTCAAGCTTTCTGATTATTGAGCTCCTGAGCCTTGATCAAGCTTCTCCTCACCTGCTGCTTTTGTCTACTACCACAAATCCACTGCTGACCAGGAATTGACTACCGACTACTCTTCTGCCTGTCCCTACCTATTGAACTGCTACCTCTGTTGCCGATCTGGATTGTCTGACCACGCTTACTGCTGCCTGCCCTGACCTTTGGCTCGTCTGACTTCTCTCTGTTTATCCCTTGTCTGCTCCTCCGCCTCCAAACCTGCACTCTGCCTGGCTGGGTAATCCTGAGTACCGCGACCTGGTGTTAGCTTGCAGCGCAGTCTATCCCCACCATCAGGGGCTCTAGTGAAAACCAGCTAGCACTTAGTTTCCGCACCTCAGGTGAACCCGTGTCCTCATCAGAGTACTACCAACCCGGATTGTCTGATCACGCCTCTGCCAGACTTCCTGTATCTACTACCTGCCTGCGGTCCTAGCCACTGGGCTCCACTCTTACCTCCGGCCAGCAGTCCCCTGACTCAGGTGAGCCTGTAGGATTGTTACACAGAGGCTATTTTACAAATTCGGAAACAAGTCTGGTAAATTGCTAGCCAGAGTCCTCCAAATTAAAGAAAAAGAACCACGGCAGTATAGCCGAACAATTTGTTTGTTATTACACTAAGCTCTAAAACCTAACTCCCACGAATGTACCCTCAGATGACCGCATAAGACACGAGATGATTGCCGACTTTCTAAAACAAAACAGTCCCAAACCCCTAACTTCTTTAGAAGCTTCTGATCTGAAATGCCCAATCTCCCTGGAAGAAGCCCACATAATCCTAAAGCAACTTAAGCCCGAGAAAAGTCCAGGTCCAGATGGTTTAACTATATAGGTTACTACAAAACCTTTGCAGACACTCTTCTCCCTCATTTCCTAAAAACATTCAATTTACTGTCATCCTCATTCCCCCAAATAAGGACCTATTGGAAGCCCACATAACGGTACGTAAACCAATCAGTAGACTAATATAATTTCTCAACTTAGACGTGAACATTTTTTGCAAAAATACTCGCTAATCGCTTACTACCTCTGCTCCCCAAGTTAATTTCTCTAAACCAAGTCGGCTTCATCCCTGGACATGAGGCTAGGGACAACACCCTGAAAACCCTAAGCATACTCAGTTGGTTATCTTTCTCCTGCAGACCAGGTTTTTTCCTATCACTCGACGTGAAGAAGGCGTTCTACAGAGTGGTCTGGGATTACATGACAGAAAGATTTAAAGCTGTGGGCATCTGCAATTGCATGCTACATTTCATTCCTGCATTATACCCCACGCCTACAGCTAGAATCTGAATTAATGACCGCCTGTCGGACGCTTTATCTATGTCAAATGGAACATGTCATGGATGCCCATTATCTTCCTCCATTTTTGTACTTACTTTATAGTCCATACTTCACAGATTAGGAGCCAAACCCTGACATAAAAAATATGTTGACATATCAGGTAAACAATACAAATTGGCAGCTTATGCTGACGATATTCTTTTGTTTCTTCCTGATCCTGTCACCATGATTCCCAATCTATTGAAAGACTTTTCCTTATTTAACACCCTTTCCAACCTGAAAATCAACTTTTCAAAATCCCAAGCAGTAAATGTCTTTCTACCTCAATCCACTTTAGCACAATGCAAAACCAACTTTCTCTTTGGCTAGGTTCCACACGCCATCACCTATCTTGGGGTCCAAATACTATTCAAATTAAATGAGCTATATTCGAGAAACTTTCTCCCAATTTTAAAAGTCATCCAACAAGATATACAGAAATGGTCTGCTGGATCCTTCTCCTGGTTTGGAAGATGTGCCATTATCAAGATGAATGTCCTCCCAAGAATTCTTTACCTCCTACAAACTCTACCAATTACAATTCCTTCAGCATTCTTTTCCTCCTACAAACAGATTTGCACAAACTTCATCTTGCTCTCCAAACACCCTTGACTAAGCTATAAGAAGCTTGCAATTCCTAAGCTGAAAGAGGGAATTGGGCTCCCAGACATACAAAAATAGTACTGGTCATGTCACATAGCCAGAGTAGTGGACTGGCCTTTGAACATTCACTAAAAGGATTGGGTTAGGCTCGAAGAATCATTTTCCCAATTCCCAATTCGTCACTTACCTTGGTTTAAGCCCAATCTGATCCCAAAAGACAGCACCAATCATGCACTAACAGGTCTTACTCTACAGAATTTTAGGGCAGCTTGCAGAAAATAAACCTTACTTTCTCCCCCGGACCTCTGACTCCAATAGATCACAATCTAGAGTTTTCCCCGGGTCTATTGGTATGCCCCCCTCAAGACTATAACCCTGGGATATCTATTTGGGCAGAAAGCTTCTATGAAAAAGGCAAACTCCTTCAGTATAATGCCATCTTCTTGTGATTCCCTGACCATAACATTTCTTTCTACAACTTTTTACAAATCAGACATTTTTTTAACAACTCTAAAGCGCTGTCGATATGGCACAGAGACCATACCCCCTTTGAAGCAGTATGTTCTAGATCAGAACCCCAAAGACATTTGATCTCAGACCTAAACCTGTTCTCCAACTACGACCCCAAAGCAAACTAAGTTAGCGAACATTGGAAAAAGGAGCTGTCTCTAGACTTTTCAGTGGAAGATTGGGAACACATATACACCCACATACATAAAGGATCGACAAATGTCTCCCCACAAGAAAACGGATTTAAAATTTATGCAAGATGATATAGAACCCCAGATAAACTAAACAAATGTCACTCTAGTATCTCACCGCTTTGTTGGAGATGTAATACAGCACGCGACACCTTGCTCCACAGCTGATGGGACTGCCCCCTTATAAAACCTTTCTGGAAAGAAGTACACCGCCTCAATAACGACATACACGCCTGATCACACCTTGGCTCAATATCTCCTTCACCACACCTCCCTACCCCAAGCCGCTTATAAAAGATCTTCACTTAATCAACGCAGCTAAAATATATATTCCTTCTCGCTGGAAAGAGATCTCCCCCCTAAGATCGCAGACTGGTTTCATTGTATAAAAATAACTGCTGAAATGGAGGATATAATGCACCAGGCTAGAGAGACCCCTGCAAAATTCTTCAATACCTGGGCTTGTTGGCTTAATTTTGCTGAATCTGTGGAATTCTACAAATTAATGAACTCACAATAGAGCTTGACCTGTGGGTATGAAGTTATCAAAAGGATCAGGGAATAAAACCTATGCATTAACAGTAACATGGGATAGGAAAATGGATAAGTGCACTCAGTAATATAGGTGAGAAATATGCATCAAAGTATATAAATGAATAAATGTGATTAGTATATGCCAACAAATGCTGAATTAAATATACATAAATCACGCATAACCAAGTTCATAAAGTCCAAACAAATGAGTGACTGTTAAGATCTTCTTAGGGATTAAAGTGAAAAGGTGATTTAAATATGGATTTGCAGACTCCAATTCCCCCAACAGCACCACGTGAAGGCTGATATTGTGATGGTACCCTTACCAGCTCCTCTTTATCATGCAATCAAAACATCAAGAGTCAGTGGAACAGGGTGTCTTCCCACAAGCCAGATCAATCACCTCATGGAAAAATGTGAATTAGACTATTACCGAATACTTAGATATCATGTGCTATGTACTGGATATTCACAGGCAACCACAAACTCCAGGGCCCTTGTAGTGTAGATATTTCATTCTGCACGCTCCTGCTAGATCCCCTTACTGTATTAATGTTGAGCCTCACCAGAGATACCAGAAACGGGTTCTCGGCCTGGTTTGGGGGATCTGCATTCACTATGGTAACGCATCTCTCACATACCTCTTCTGTACAGGGCCATCAGGCATTTCTGGTATATATAAAAAAAGTCGCCACCAAAAAAAAAGGTCACACACATTGGACTGCCTTTAGCTTTGATTTAGCACGCATTCACCGTGGCATTGTTTCAATAAGCTTCTGCAATGTCGCAAGATTTATTTCCGTCCTTCTTTTCACCAAGATCTTGTATTGATGACGGGAGAGTCAGATGACTGTGCAAAGCCTTCTCCTGCAAATCCCAAAGATTCTCAATGGGGTATGTTCTGGACTCTGTGGTGGCCAAGCCATGTGTGAAAATTATGCTCTCTGAACCACTCTTTCACAATTTGAGCCTGATAAATCCTTGTTATCTTGGAATATGCCCATGCCATCAGGGAAGAAAAAAATCCATTAATGCAATAACCTGGTCATTCAGTATATTCAGGTAGTCAGCTGACCTCATTCCTTGGGTACATGCAGTAACTATCCAATACAATAGTTACTGCATGCTTAGTTTAGTTAGTTGCTTACTTTTGCTTACTCACTTTTGTTGCCAGCGGTTTAGACATTAATGGCTGTGTGTTGAGTTATTTTGAGGGGACGGCAAATTTACATGGTTATACAAGTTGTACACTCACTACTTTACATTCTAGCAAAGTGTCATTTCTTCAGTTTTGTTACATGAAAAGACATAATAAAATATTTACAAAAATATGAGGGGTGCACTCACTTTTGTGAGATACTGTATATATATATATATATATATATATATATATATATATATATATATATAATTATTATTATTTATGTGCATGGGATCTTTTTTATTGACTGAAAACCTATAACCAGAGCAGCAAAACCCATTTTGATCACTTTTTTCTCCTTGCAAA
Organism: Pelophylax lessonae; assembly: GCF_965119305.1. NCBI lineage: Eukaryota > Metazoa > Chordata > Amphibia > Anura > Ranidae > Pelophylax > Pelophylax lessonae. The sequence goes on along the minus strand of NC_138769.1, from coordinate 140,492,271 downwards.
GGCACTGCATTGTCCATATCATTTTATATGTACTACAGTGGTCTCATCATAGGCAGCAAATGAAGTGTCATTTAGAATACATTTAGAACAGAAAATTGATTGAAACATTATTCCCTTTGTCATAAACTGAATGCATTGTACTTGGATGGGAATATGTTTTTTCTGTGTTGCTAATAATGTAGAGGACCATTGTTTATGAGGCATTCATGAGCTGGGCAGACAAAAGTCATAAGATAGAAACCTGTAAGCTATACGTCAATAGGGCATTTTCTGAATATTCAGTGGAATGTGATGAGACATCAATGATTAGTTGCTTTTGCATGGACGATGCACTGTATAAATTAGCTAATGCAATTTCCTTGACACGTTTTCAGATCATTATCTTTTTCAAATGTCTTTGGGTAAGATTGGTAATGAGAAATGACGTGCTAGATTTTTTTAATATTAATAGTTCTTTTGTGAAAAGGTCACCTTACCATTTAATCTATGTATTCTTTATATTATAAATGCCAAAATCACGCTGGTTACCTGCTGAAAAGAAAAAAAAGATCCCAAATTGGATTGAGACAGAGTTCAGAAGATAATGTTTTCTATTATAGCTTGCTTTTCTTAATGGTTTAGTGAAAATTCTTTGGTGAAACACACATTAGTGGGATTAATATTAATTATTATAACAAAAAGACCCAGTTAAACATGGAAATGAAGATCATGCCCATTTAGGTGTCTTTCATTGTGCCAAAAACATGCAAGCTTTATATGAACGTTCACTCTTTTTCTCTTATATGGGAGAAAAGAGAAAGATTAAGTGACTTTATAAGATGCACTTTCACCTGCTGCACATCCACCAAAATTCATCCAACATTCAACCTAAATTTACTGGGAAACGTTTGCCCTATTCTAAAAAAAAAAAAAGCTTTCCTTTTAGATTTGCTCAACATTTCCTGACATTTGACATCATCTGTTGTTGCATTGTAAAAAAAGGTTACTGTAACATTTGTCCTAATTTAAAATGGGTAAAAGTTTGTAAGTGTTTTTGCAGCCAAATTGGATACCACCTGCTTTATACACTGCCTGGCCAAAAAAAAGTCGCCACCTGGAATTAACTAAGCAACTAACTAAACTAAGCATGCAGTAACTATCCTATTGGATAGTTACTGCATGTGCCCAAAGAATGAGGTCAGCTGACTACCTGAATATACTGAATGGCCAGGTTATTCCATCAATGGATTTTTTCTTCCCCGATGGCAAAGGCATATTCCAAGATGACAATGCCAGGGATTATCAAGCTCAAATTGTGAAAGAGTGGTTCAGGGAGCATGAGACATCATTTTCACACATGGATTGGTCACCACAGAGTACAGAACTTAGCCCCAATGAGACTCTTTGGGATGTGCTGGAGAAGGCTTTGCGCAGTGGTCCGACTCTCCCAACATCAATACAAGATCTTGGTGAAAAATTAATGCAACACTGGATGGAATTAAATCTTGTGACATTTCAGAAGCTTATCGAAACATTGCCACGGGGAATGAGTGCCATAATCAAAGCTAAAGACGGTCCAGCGCATGTAACCTTTTTCTTTTTGGCGGCTATTTTTTTATTGGCCAGGCAGTGTATTTGTTACATGTCTCCATTCATATAGCATAACTTAAATGGGAGCTCCAGGCTCCCCCCAAAAAATTAAAAGTCAGCAGCTACAAATACTGTAGCTGCTGACTTTTAATATTAGGGCACTTACCTGTCCAGGAATCCAGGTTTTCAATTGGCTATCAGGTCCTGGCACCACCATCTTGACTAAGGGAAATTGGCAGTGAAGTCTTGTGGCTTCAAAGCAGGTTTCCCTACTACGTATGTGTGAAGCGAGCAGTGCTTTGTGAATGAACCGGCTGTGGGGGAAGGAGTGGGGGGCCAAACTTCTGGCTCAGTTTGCCTGTCAAAACCAGGCACCCATGGAGCTTCCCCTTTTGGATGGAGCTCCACTTGAAAAAAAAGCGGAGTTCCACCCACATATAAGACTTTGCACCATCTAGTTAATCCATGCATCCTGAAAACGTATTAGCTAATTTTTTTTTTCTGTGTTTGTTTTACCTTTTTTTTCATTGTTATTCTTCTTCACTTCCTATGTACCCCTCTGCGGCGAGGTACATCATTTCCATATTTTGCTTTTGGTCCCCCCGCCAGCTGCCTTCTAAGACCTGTGTGTGTCCCAGAAGAAGACGGACCACTCAGCAAGTGCAACGCGACTTGCGTATGCACAGTAGGATAACCAGCTGTGAAGCCTGAAGACTTCACTTTCGGTTTCCCTTAGTTGCAATGCCAGCGCCTGCACCCGAAGCCGATGGATGAATTGGCTTGGGATGCTGACATTGTGGGAACCCTGGACAGGTACGTGTCCTTATATTAAAAGTTAGCAGCTACAGTATTTGTAGCTGCTGACTTTTATTTTCTTTTTGTACAGGTTGGAATTTCACTTTAATGAAAGCCTTCCTTTTTAGATGCTCTATTCTGGACCCTCCACCAAGGAAAAATCCAACATAGTTCTCTGAGTTTATAGCCTTAAGCTGCTCCTACTGGCGTTTGAGCTGTTTTGAGCTTTTACTATTTTCTGCCTGTTAACTCCCCTCCATGTTAGCCTGTGTGTCCATGCACATTATAGGCATTTTCAGGCGTTTAGTGGCAGCAGTTGAGTTTACAGGCAGAAAAAAAAACTTTTGACTCCTTTGCGCCAGTGCCTCCTGACCCCTTAAGAGGTTTCAGATGGTGGGAAGCGGGGTGTATGATCATGTGACCGCCGTGATTGGGTGTCACGGCAATTACAAGATTGGAAAGCTCCCGATCGCAAAAAATATTGTTTCTGGGGTGTGCCAGTGGAAACGGTAAGCCCAAGAAAGGGAAGGAGGACATCCGCTCCAGTCATAGCCCCAGTAAACCACTTGCCTACTGCAAAATATATATACATATTGCGGCCGGCAATAGTTTTTTTTTCCTGCCTGTAAACTCCCCTGACACTAAACTCCTAAAAACACCTATAATGTGCATTGACACATAGGCTAACATAGAGGGGAATTAACAGGCAGAGAATAGTAAAAGCTCAAAACAGCTCAAATACCTGTAGGAGAAGAAATATTGTGGGGAGTCTACTGCTGCATTCCTAAGGACTGTATTGCTCCAATGCCACTGAGGATGAAAGACTGGTGTTCCTCCATGGTGCTTTTGCGTTTGGCCAGTGTGGAATCAGGGTCGGAGCTACCTGTAAGGCGACCTAGGCAGCCGCCTAGGGCGCAACTTAGCAGGGGGTTTCTGGCATCCTGCAGCCAGAATCAGTAATGGACTGGCCGCCGTGCTGTGGCTCCAGAGAGTTGTGACGAGACCACAAGTTAGGGAGTAGTATACCTTAAGTCCCAACAGTACCAAGCCAGCGGGACGTACTGCCGCAATGATAGCGTGTGTGAATCCATGAGTGGAGCTGTCAAATTGAAACTCTGATGTCAGGAAGGGCAGGGCCAATATGTGGGGCTCGGCCCCTTTGCTCCGTCTATGGAGAAATCAGCCAGTGTTTACACATTGGTGGGCGGGGAGGAAGGTGGCAGGGGGAGAGATCAACTACTGCATGTGCACCCACAGCTCTGTATAATTCAGGTTGATTATACAGAGCTGTGGGTGCACATGCAGTAGTTGGTTCCGCCCCCTGCCACCTTCTTTCCTGTCCACTAATGTATAAATGTCGATTGTTTTGTCTATGCAGGGGACAAAGGGGCAGAGCCCCACACTTTGGCTACACCCTTCCAGACATCACAGCTTCAATTTGACAGCTCCACTCATGGACTCGCACTCACTCTCTATTGCCATACGCCCCGCTGGCTTGCCCATCAATCCCTGGCTGTGCTGGATAGAGGTTTATACTGCTGAATGTTCTGCTATAGGCTGCTCTCATTTATTATCTATCTGATGCCTGCATTCTTCTCTCCAGACATGGGAGTAAGTCCCATATGTGCAAGTCACAAGCAAGTCTCAAGTCTTAACCTTCAAGTCTCAAGCAAGTCCCAAGTTACTGTGGCGAAAAGCAAGCAAGTCAAGTCAAGTCCCTGCTAGAAATCAAGCAAGTCAAGTCAAGTCATTTATTTTGCTCAAGTCACAAATCAAGTCAAAATACTGATCTACCCCAATTTTCACCTTTAAATCAGTTAAAAGTCAGTGGTCAGGAAAGGTTTTGTTTTAGTTTCAACATTAACAAAACTGCTTAGTGCTTTTTTCTTGGCATATTAAAGAAACACTTTGAATGCCCAAACAGCTCAAAATACTTTGTCTGGTCATGTTTCAACACCACAGTCACTAAAAACATGTTAAGTATTTCCATTGTTAAACAGCCAGGGTCCTAAAAATCAGAACACACTGAGGTGTTTTAAGTGACTGAGGTGTCAGAAACATAACAGGCAGATTAATTTTGCTTTAACACATCTTGAGAAAATGCAAATATTTAATAACCTAAAAAAGTAAAGTAATTTCGAGTCATATGTCTCAAGTCAAAGTCAAGTCTCAAGTCATGAATACCAAGTCAAAGTCAAGTCGAGTCTTTTATTAATTTTAGTCAAGCAAGTCTCCAGTTCTCAAACTGGTGACTTAAGTCTGACTTAAGTCAAGTCATGTGACTCAAGTCCCCCACCTCTGCTTTCCTCTGCTCCTGTATGCTGCTAATCAAGATTTTAGGATGTAAGTGTGCTATGTTTATTCATTGGTGCCTTTGCAGTTTAGAAAATTCCTGAACAGTGCACTCTCTACAATGCATTCCTGAACCTGCACTCTGTACAATGCATTCCTGAACCTGCACTCTGTACAACGCACTTCTGAACCTTGCATCCTGTACGAAATTCACTCCTGAACCTTGCACCCTGTACGAAACGCACTCCTGAACCTTGCACCCTGTACGTAATGCACTCATGAACCTTTTACCCTGTACGAAATGCACTCCTGAACCTTGTACCCGGTACTAATGCACTCCTGAACCTTGTACCATGTACGAAATGCACTCCTGAACCTTGTACCCTGTACGTAATGCACTCCTGAACCTTGTACCATGTACGAAATGCACTCCTGAACCTTGTACCCTGTACAAAATGCACTCCTGAACCTTGTACCCTGTACGAAATGCACTCTTGAACCTTGCAGCCTGTACAATGCATTTCTGAACCTTGCATCCTGTATGAAATGCACTCCTGAACCTTGTACTATGTACGAAATGCACTCTTAAATCCTTCCACAATTAGCATACCGCGCTCATGGGCAGGGCAAAGGGGGTGGAGCCTGGGGGGGCATCAAATCAGGTTTCGCCTAGGGTGTCAAAAATCCTTGCACCAGCCCTGCGTGGAATGCAGAGGCAGAAGTGACGTCACCGTTACGGGGCGGGGAGTCCTGAACACAGAGTCTGTGGAGACTAGAAGGCTACGCGCTTAGAGCTGATGGCTCCTTTTGAAGGCCGACTGCCCCCTGGAGGGGAGCAGCTAATATACCCTAAATATGCTGAATCATTGCTGCTGCTGCTGCTGCTGCAGTGGGACTACAGAGGCCAGCAGACCAGCAATGTAATCATGGGCAAATCTCCAAAAAAAATGTCTTTGAATCTAATTTAAACAAAGTTATAGATATTGGCAAGGGACAATAATGTAGGTTAAAATCCACATTTCTAAGAACCTATCATCGGGATGATCATGAGTGATGTTAAATAATAAAATTGTATATTAAAAATATATTTGTACAATATAAACAATATAAAAGATATAAAAGAGAACCAAAGTACTGAATGGAGTCGTATAGGCTATGGTATCAAGAAAGAGGAAGGGATAATATAAAACAGGGGAAACAGAGGACATGGATAGGCTGGTGGGAATGCTATAACTCTATTTACTTACTGTATTTTAGAAACCAACCACCACCCCGAACTAGAAGAAGAGTATACAATGCCCATAAAGTTGTATGTGGGGGACCACTGTAAAAGAATGTGGAGGGACTGCTGCTGACACAGGAAATGGCACATATCCGAATCGTTGATCCGAATAGATAGGAAGTTGAAAGTTGTTACCGCCTTCCTCTTACTGCCAAGTAGAAGCCCCAGTAACAAGAGTAGGGCCTTCCTGTGCTGGGTGTGAATATGATGATAGAGCCTGTAGATACTCTACCCAAGCTGTCTGTGGAGTTGCCTTACCGACCATTACATTGTACTACTCAATAAAGAAAATTATTGTCATAAGTTTACAATACCATACATATGAGCAACATGTGCAATAAATGCATATGTGCAACAAGTTAGTAACGAGTAAGTAAAAGACAAAAATAAGCAAGAACAAACATACAAAAAATATACACATTTTTAATTACAACGTAGTGCCCAGATGGTCCTTGTGTACTAGGAAGAGAATTGATACAGCTTGCTCAGATGGTGTCTGTGGGTTAGCGTTGTGGCCAAACTACTTTTATGATGTAGAGTTTAATATATATGATAGTAAATCATCAGGATAATAGTCAATGAATACATATTTACTCATGGCCATTTATGTTTACAGAGTGGTAAATATCCCTGATGAAGGAAAAGTTGAATGTTTGAAACACGTTGGAATCTCTCCAGCTCTCTATAGCATCTATTGTACCTGGATGTGCAACTAGGATGAATGCCAACAACAAGTAGCTGGAATTACCACAATGGGCCAGTTACTATACATGTATTGACACATGCTATGCAATGGTGTTTAGTTTTCCACTATGATCTTGCTTGTTTATGTTCTAAATACTTTTATGATGCATACCCCAATTTGGTTTTTTGTTTATAATATGTGATTCTAATAAAATATGATTTTTTTTTAAGTAATATACTATAATTTTATTAATGCTTTAGTGGTATAATTTAGTTGCCCTTCACAATTCCACTTGATAGAGGAATTCCATTTGTAGATCTTAATCGGGATGATAGCAACTACACCTTTGGTCATATGAGTTCCCTCTTTTTGTTTAGTACTGCTTATGTTTACCATACAAAAGAAACACAGGGTGCACCAACCTAGTGCATTATCTTAAGACAAATTATTATTGTTATAGTCTGTCTGTAGGGAAACTTAAGCAGTCACAAACACAATATCTCCTGCGCTTGAAAAAGTGCCAGCTCCAGATGAGTAAGCTATATCTCCATCCTGGTTCTATATGGATAAATGCGGTCTTGCTGCCTTCAAAGACTGGGAAAGTCTGGAACAATGAAACCATACAAACACAGGGCGCACCTACCTAGTGCATTATCCTAAGACAAATTATTTATTTGAGTAAAAAGTGGTAAGTATTATACACACAAAATAGACTATTGGTAAAAGCTCATCACAAATTCCAGCATGGTTCAATCCATATTCATCAACTTATGTAACAAAAAAGAAGGTCCAATGGGCTGATGCATTTTGAGGATTAACATCTTCTTCAGAGCTTAGAAGAAAAGGTTAATCCTCAAAACGTGTCAGCCCCTTGGACCTTCATTTCTGTCACTAAAGTTGATGAATATGGATTGAACCATGCTGGAATTTGTGATGAGCTTTTATCAATAGTCTATTTTGTGAGTACAATACTTACCACTTTTTACTCAAATAAATAATTTGTCTTAGAATAATGCACTAGGTAGGTGCGCCCTGTGTTTGTATGGTTTCATTGTTCCAGACTTTCCCAGTCTTTGAGGGCAGCAAGACCGCATTTATCCATATAGAACCAGGATGGAGATATAGCTTACTCATCTGGAGCTGGCACTTTTTCAAGCGCAGGAGATATTGTGTTTGTGACTGCTTATGTTTCCCTACAGACAGACTGGGATAGCTCTATAAATATGTAATTATTAAAAAAAAACAGGGGAATCCTCACACGACAGCAGTTGATAGATAAACATGCCTTGTCTACGTCTGAATACTTTCGGTTCACTCAAATTGAACATTATCTGTGTACCTTGTCTCACCTTTCGGACATGACCACAATGACTCCTATAGAATATCTGTGTCAAAGGTATGACAAGCTACATGGCTATATTTCTATACTTTACAATATATTGTCAGGTTCACCACTGAAACTTTCCAATATGGAGCATTGGGAAGTAGACGTCCAGGAAACCACTGAATTGGCGGACTGGCGCAATATGGCTCAAAGGGCCTGCAGATCGCTAGTCAACACCTCTATCATCGAAGCCAATTATAAGGTACTGCTACGTTGGTATATGGTACCGGCAAGGATTGCAACCTTTGTACCTGTGGCGTCTCCCCTGTGTTTTGTGGCTGTGGTCAGGAAGGTACTATGTTCCACATTTGGTGGCAATTCCCCAAGGTGCAACGCTTTTGGATTAGAGTGTATAATTTCATATACACCCTAACGCAAGTTAACCTGCCCAAATCCCCACAGCAGGCCTTGCTGGGCCGAAAGGTGGAAACTGCCACGAGAGCTCAGAGACGGCTTATAACTTTTATCTTTACAGCAGCGAAAATCATGATTGCAAGGTCTTGGAGGTCTCCTGTCCTGCCATTCGAGCAACTTCGGCACAAATTATCCTGGATTATGTTGAATGAACGTATGTCGGCTTTATTAGATGACGAAATGCACACGTTTGATAAAGTATGGGAACCATGGCTTAGCTATCTTACTGGTAGTGCCTAAGGGGTCCCAGTATCTCTGGGTCCCGGGGGCGGGGGGGGGGGGTGCGTGGGGTTGGGTCCACTTTTTCTTTTTCTTACCCCTTCTTCTTTCCTTCTCTATTATTCCTCTATTATTTCTCTTTTCTTCTCTTTCTTTTACTTGCCTTCTTGGTAATTGTTTACATAAGATACTCCTAGTGGTCGCACATTGGTGCACAAAGATTTTCATAATTACGGCATTGAACGTTCACATAAGGCTGTATGGCTAATTGTCTGCAGCCGGCCTTAGCAACCGCAACAGTGCCATGTTCCTCGCCATCTCATCTTTTACCTTAGTTACATATTGCATATTGCACTTTACTCCTTGCCTTAATTGCAGTTTCCTACTGGCTGCCGTCTTAGAGCAGCCTCTTATTGAGGCCTTAGGATATAAGCACTTTGTGATCTTTTCTATGCTATGCTGTAAAAGACTTTGGTGTATTCTCTTCATTTTATGCTATTGTGGCAGACTATTGGGATTGATGTACCACTGCTTAATGTCTTTGTTACTAACTTTTCGAACTATCGAAAAAAACAAAAAAAAAAATAAGTACCTTTTTCCCAACCGATGTACACCTGTCACATGACCTAGCTCTGGATCATGTGACAGGTGTACATCGATTAGGAAAAAGGTACTTGTTTTTTTTTGTTTTTTTTTATTAAAATAATTGCAGTGCCATTATCCCTATACAGAAATTGAAGGGACAGTGAATATTAAACAGAGTGTGTTTAGTATCACTTTAAGCGCATAGTGTGCATGAGGCCTATGAGAGGGCTGGGTAGCTGTGTTTGCCATGTTTAACCCTGTCTGTGCTGTGCAGGCAGATCTTCTTTATCAATTGTACAGTAGGTAGATTTGGACATTGGTCAAAAACCTTGCAGTTAGTCATAACAACTGAGAAATATTAAAAAAAATAGTTAGGGGCTGCTGAGTGAATGGGAATGCATAACAAACATATAGTGGGTTTCTCAAATTTGACTGCAAAAGTGGAATTACACTTTAAACCGAGGTTCAAGCCTGGGTGGGTGGGGGGACTTAATACTGTAGCAAGTTATTATGGAAAGATCCGCGCTTAGGATAGAGCAGGGTAGAAGGATAAGGGCACTAAAAAAGGTCAATCAGCTGCAGCCCACTTCGGAATATAATCCCAAAGGATTATACACTGAATATGCAAAAAAGGAGGGAAGAGTTTGGCGCTGCCAATATGTGTAATAAATAAAGTGGTTCTTAAATTATTATATTATTATTATACCTGGTGTATTGTTTTTGTTGCAAAAGTGCAGTAGTATAACGTGATATCACATAAAATTCATAGTTATATAAAACAGCATTAATTGAGTATAAGATGCTATAACATATATAAAACAATATAAAATGAATAAAACTTGGTGCCTCTCAAGTGCAGGTAAGAAAAGTGATATTGTGATACGTGCAGTATGAGTGGTAAGCACCACCCAAATTTAAAGGAGAAAGAAAATGTGCCCACAATAATTAAAGTATACAAATGTATATAAAGTGAGCCAGAATAAATATAGTGTAGAAAGTCGCTATACCGTGAAGCAAGAAAAAATATGTTATAAAAAATGATAACAAATCATCCAGGAGTATATTCAATATAATAAATGTGACAAAAGATATTGGAACCCGGCTGCGTGAATACAGTGAACAGTGCCAGGAAGTGATCAACAAAAAGTATCAGCCTTGAAAGGTCCCAAAAAACATAAAAAAGTGATCAAAAAATATATATAGTGTACCAATAAAAAAGTGATGAAAAAATTACAAATTCGAAGTGTATATAAATATATATGCCTTAAAAGGAGTATATTGCCAATAAAAATATAAATATAAATCCTCAAAGCCAAATATAGTAAAAACAGTCCAAAGTGGTAGTAATAAGTGCCATAAAATTCTGGTGCCGCGGGGTGGATAGTAGTGGTGTAAATTGGTCAGGTGCTCCCCTCTGCTGTGGGTCCGGTGCTCCCCTTTCTAGTAAATACCGAGCTTACCAGAAAGATATCCCCACACAGGGGTAGAATGCAGGTCGATACTTTTGGGGATCGCTCCCAAGGAAGGGGGGTCCGGTCACCTGGTTCGCTTAACACCTGGTCCACTTTGCTCAATCCCGTCACCCGTGTCCAGAATGGGTAATATATGTGCTATGGATGTCCCAACCTTATTGCTCCATAGTGGCCATCCCAGGACATATGCAAAGAAAATGCCTCTAATAGTGAAGTAACGTTTTAACAATCTTTATTCTATCCAAGTAAAAACAGGTACTCACATAAATAGCAGCAGAAATATGCAATCATATGCTATAGGAGCCGCAAGGTCCTCTTTAGCGGTGTAGCGATGAGCGGCGTTTGCTCCACCGATCGGATCCGAATATTGAATATACTCCTGGATGATTTATTATCATTTTTTATAACATATTTTTTCTTGCTTCACGGTATAGCGACTTTCTACACTATATTTATTCTGGCTCACTTTATATACATTTGTATACTTTAATTATTGTGGGCACATTTTCTTTCTCCTTTAAATTTGGGTGGTGCTTACCACTCATACTGCACGTATCACAATATCACTTTTCTTACCTGCACTTGAGAGGCACCAAGTTTTATTCATTTTATATTGTTTTATATATGTTATAGCATCTTATACTCAATTAATGCTGTTTTATATAACTATGAATTTTATGTGATATCACGTTATACTACTGCACTTTTGCAACAAAAACAATACACCAGGTATAATAATAATATAATAATTTAAGAACCACTTTATTTATTACACATATTGGCAGCGCCAAACACTTCCCTCCTTTTTTGCTTAATACTGTAGCAGCTGACTTTTAATATAAGGACACTTACCTGTCCAGGGAGCCTGGATTGTCGGTACCCGAAGCCGACTCATCCATCGGCTCCGGGTGCAAAAAGAGACCCCATCGCTCTCTTCTAAATAAATGTTCCCCCTGTCTGTCTGCTGTAATATACACTGAGCCACGCATGCACAGCTCAGCTTCCCTTACGGCACCTGATCTGTTCCACAATGATGTGACTCCCATGCCCATGTGCAGGAGAAGCGTCCTTCTAGCCTAGTCATTCAATAGGTTGAAGGGATGGAACCAGAAGGGAAGACTGGGTGAAGATGGGAGCGCTCGGAAATAGTGGGATCAGTGACACTGCAGCTCTGGAGGGAACATTCTAATGAGTTAGTGTCCATGCATACTAGTTCATTTTGACCTAAACCTGCAGGAGGAACAATTTTTATTTATTTATTTATTTATTTAACTGACTTTACTACCTCTTTAGTAAGGACAGATTTGAGACAGACTTACTCTGTAGTTGCTGAATTTTACTTACCTGTCCAGGGAGCCCGCAATGCCAGTACCCAAAGCGGACCCGTCCATTGGCTCCGGGTGCAAGCGATGGCATCCTTACTAAGGGAAACAGGAATAGAAGCCTTGTGGCTTCACAGCCTGTTTCCTACTACACATGCCCGAGTCGCGCTGCGCTTTCTGAATGGTCCCACTGTCTTCTGAGACCTGTGTGTGTCTTCCAAAAGGCAGCTGCAAATGACGTAGATCACCACGGCACCCTTACACAAAAGTGGTAGCAGGTACCTGTTATTGACAGGTATCCAATCCCCCCGAAAGGTGCCAAATGTGGCGCACCGGAGGGAGGGGGGATCAGTAAAGCGGAGCTTCCACTTTTGGGTGAAACTCCACTTTAAGCCTGAAATAGCTGTATACAAGGAGTCACTGTGACTGTGGCAGCAGATATCAATTCTCGGTTAGCTTTAAGAAGGAAGTTTTAAATCCAAACTTTTATAATGGAATGTAAACTTTAATATTCTATGGCCATATTATCAATGGCTATCTTAACTATTCTAACGGATTCATAAGTATGTAGCCTGGAGCAGTGCACAAAATTCTGGAACTTGGCACAAGCTTTAAAAGATAATTTTTTAAAACGAATCACATAGCCATTGGCACTGAAACTTAGCATTTAGGTCCATTTGCTTTGAGTTAGTGCCCCAGTGCAAGAAACGGTCGTCAGCGTTTTGTAGTTTGTAATGGATTAATGGATCAATGAAGTTCAATTGATTTATGTGGAAACAAGCTAGATCAGTTACTCTCATCCTGCTACTTACATTAGCGGTTGCTTTCGCAGTATGATCCCTGCACCTGAGGAAGTGAACTACATTAAACTGACAGAGCTGAGGAATTCTACATACCACTTCAGTCATTACATTGCAATGTACGTCACTGTGGATCGGGTTTATGGTGACTGTAGCTCTGTATGCCTTTGTCTTTTTAGCAAGTGATAATATCAGCCATAATTGTTTGCAGAAATATCAACACATGTTGTCTGTATGATCTTTAGTATCAGTTGAAGTTATTGCAGCGTTCAGACATCAAATATATGTAGGTATGTGAATCAAATTTTGTGTCAAAATTGAATATATAGGTCTGTAAACTAGCAACACAGATTCTTCAATTGATGGTGGTGGATATTAAAATGGCACAAAATTCTCCTATAAGGCTTGGTTCACACTTCTGCAAGCCGTGTTTGCAAGGATAAAGCAGGCTATTCATTTATTTGGGCTGCTGTGCCTGTGTTTCATGCAGAAAAAAAGGTTCCTGCAATATTTTTAAAGCTCAGCCAGATGGAAATTGCATGGTGCTTTTGCACCAAATGCAATTTCCCAGAACTGAAAATGTTCTGCAGTTTCAGATGCATGGGGATGCCGTTAAGAGTGAACGGCTGCCCTGTCCAACTGCAAAGGAGCAGCACAGTTTGGTTGTGGGTGGTTGTGGGTGCAGGAACAGATGTGATTTACACACTGTCTGGCGCCCCCAACCGCCCACAGCCAAAATACATACATGTAAAATCTATCACCAGCCTAAAAGATTTTTTAAAGTGTATGTCCCATCAGGAAGAATTCTCCCTGCTTATCTCGGTGGCAATGGTTTCATCAAACAGACAATAAGAAAAAATATGCAAGCTGTTTTATTTGTTTTTATGTGTTGGAGAATAACTTCCTGTCTGGTAATGTTTTCACCTTGAGTGCCGGTTCACACTAGGTCGCTCCGACTTAGGGGGTGACCTGTGAAGTCGCGTGCAGCGCGACTTCGGCGCGACTTGCACAGACTTCATAAAATTTATGTGAATGCAAGTCGCCTCCAGGTCGCCCCGAAGTAGTACAGGACCCTTTTTCTAAGTCGGAGCCACTTGTGTCGCTCCTATTAGAACCGGTCCTGTACTACTCAATGACCGCGCCGGTGCACGACTTGTCAGGCTGACCAAGTCACCTGACAAGTCGTATTAGTGTGAACCGGCACTGAGAGTAATGCACAATTTATCTAATGGAGTCCTGCATGGAAATAAAAACTCTTCCACCCCACAAACTACACTCACCAGCCACTTTATTAGGTACACATGTTCAATTGCTTGGTAACACAAATTGCCAATCAGCCATGGTGAAGGGGACTTGTTGAAGCTCAAACCGAGCATCAGAATGAGAAAGAAAGGGGACTTAAGTGACTTTGAATGTGGAATGGTTGTTGGTGCCAGACGGGCTGGTCTGAGTATTAGAAAAAAACTGCTGATCTACTGGGATTTTCAGACACAACCATCTCTAGAGTTTACAGAGAATGGTCCAAAAAAGAGAAAATATCCAGTGAGCACCAGTTGTGTGGACAGAAATGCCTTGTTGATGTTAGCAGTCAGAGGGGAATAGGCAGACTGTTTCAAGATGATAGAAAGACAACAGTAACTCGAAAAAGTCACTTGTTACAACCAAGGTATGCAGAATACCATTTCTGAATGTACAGCATATCGCACATTGAAACAGATGGACTACAACAGCAGAAGACCACATCGGGGGCCACTCCTGCCTGTCGGTTAAGAACAGGAAACTGAGGCTACAATTCGCACAGGCTCACCAAAATTGGACAATAGAAGATTGGAAGAATGTTGCCTGGTCTGATGGGTCTCGATTTCAGCTGCGATATTCAGATAGTAGGGTCATGATTTGGCGTAAACAACATGAAAGTATGGATCCATTCTGCCTTGTATCAATGGTTCAGGCTGGTGGTGTAATGGTGTGGGGAAAATTTTCTTGGCACATTTTGGGCCCCTTAGTACCAATTGAGCATTGCTTAAATGCCATGACCTACCTGAGTATTGTTGATAAAAATTGTCCAAACCTTTTTGACTTCAGTGTACCCATCTTCTGATGACTTCTTCCAGCAAGATAATGCACAATGTCAGGGGCGGACTGACACCTAATGGGGCCCCCAGGCAAAGGAAGATTAAGGGGCCCCCCAGGCTTAGAGATAGCCACCATGCGGCAGCCATCTTTACGACACAACATTAATGTGGACAGGCCCACGCAGAGGTGCACTGAGCTTGGCGACATGCAGAATGGCAGGAGATTTAAAGCCGGTGATCCAGAAAAGGCACCAGGAGCCTCTCATGGGCAGTGCCACCTTAACAGCATCTAACGAGCAGGACTCTCTGATTCTTCCTGTATTGAATTGCATTGTAACTTCACTGTCTACCCTCATGTTGCAATGCACTGCGCAAACTATTGGCACACTATAAATCCTGTATAATATTATTAATAATAATAATCATGGGCCCCTGGGCAAAATAATGCACTGAGCCCCTATCAGGGAAATGGTGACCTGCCATGCGCAAAGCACACCACATTGAACAATGGTCATGGCCAGTGGAGAATCTCATTGAAGGATTGAACAAATTCTGCATCTGCTGTATACTATGCAAACATATACCACAGTCCTTGTACCCTGAGCTTAGAGAAGAACTTCATTAAAACCAGCTACTGTTGAGAAAATGAACTATGGTCTATGTACATTATACAGTGGGTATAATGAGTATAGAAAATAATTACCCCCTTTAAAATAATCACATTTTGTTACTTTACAGCCTGAAATGAAGACAAACATAATTTTTGTTTTATCCAACTGTGTTTACTAGTGCAACTTATAACATCCAAGTGAAAGACATAACACCAACATGTTAAAAAAAAAATGAAAAAACAGAATCACTGAGTTGGAAAAAGGATCACGCCCCTTAAGTCAGTATTTTGTTGAACCCCCTTTTGCTTTAATTCCAGCCCTTAGTCTGTTGGGATATGTTTCTACTAACTTTGTACATCTGGACTTTGCAATATTTGCCCACTCTTCTTTGCAGAACTTCTCAAGTTCCGTTATTTTTGATGGTGACCATTTTTGGACTGCAGTCTTCAGGTTATTTCACAGATTTTCAATGGGGTTTAAGTTAGGGCTTTGACTAGGCCATGCAAGGACATTCACCTTCTTCTCCTTCAATTTTTGTGTGGTCATTTTGTCTGTGTGCTTTGGGTCCATTGTCATGTTGGAAGGTAAAACTTATTCCCATTTACAATTTTCTGGCAGAGAGCAGCAGATTTTCCTCATGAATTTGATGGTATTTTGCCCCATCCATTTTTCTTTCTATCCTGACAAATGTACCAGTCCCTGCAGCAGAGAAACACCCATATAACAGGATATAACCACCTCCATACTTTACTGTAGGAATGGTGTTATTTGGATAGTGAGCTGTATTGGACTTCCGCCAGACATATCATTTTGTGTTGAGGCCAAATAATTCAATTTTAGTCTCATCTGACCACCTTAAATGCATCTTGAAGATTCTGAGGCTACATGGAAAAAGGTGCTATGGTCATATGAGACTAAAATTCCTACAATAAAGCATGGGGGTGGTAATGTCCTGTTATGAAGTCAATGGGACATGAACATGAAAAATCAAAAGTCCTAATTTTAAAGGCTTAAATGCAAGTTATTGGCCCAAAAAATGTATGGGGACCTGGGTACTGCCCTGAGGGACATGAATCAATGCAAAATGTTTTAAAACGCTCCTTTTTACAGGAGCAGTGATTTTAATAATGCTTAAAGTGAAACAATAAAAATGGAAAATTCCTTTAAATATGGTGCCTGGGGGGCCCCCTTAATGTGCCTGTAAAGTGGCGCACTTGTGCGATGTTTCTAGCCTGCTGCAGCAATACTGACATTTCTAAAGAAAAAAATGTCATTTAAACTTGTTCGCGGCTGTAATGTTTTGCCGGTTCCCGGCAATGCAGATAAAAAAAATGAAAAAAAAATGGAACCCCGCGCCAAAAGTAAAAAAAATAACGGCTTGGGGTTCCCCTTTAAATCCATACCAGACCCTTATCTGAGCACACAGCCTGGCTGGCCAGGATGGGGGTGGGGGCGAGCGGGTGCCCCCCCCTCCTGAACCATACCAGGCCACATGCCCTCAACATGGGGGGGGGGGGGTTGGTGCTGCCCCCCCACCCCAAAGCACCTTTCCACCATGTTGATGGGGACAGGGGTTTCTTTCCCACAACCCTGGGCTGTGGTTGTGAGGGTCTGCGGGGGGGGAGGTTTATCGGAATCTGGAAGCCCCCTTTAACAAGGGGACCCCCAGATCCCGCCCCCGCCCTATGTGAATGGATATCGGATACCCCTACCCATTCACCAAAAAAGCTTACAAAAAAAAAAAAAAACAAAAGCCAGTTTTGGAAAAGTATTTTATTAAAAAATAAAAAAAATTGTGTCCCCCGAAGATCAGTCGCCCGTCCGCCTGAAAAATTGAGAAAAATGAGAAACTGGGGGTATCCAGGAACCCCTATGCATATCTGGTACACTTTCCTAACTTAAAACCCTTCTGGGCTATCCTAATTAGATTTATCTCCTCTGTCACTACATCCACTATCCCCCTGTCTCCGCAAATGGTCCTTCTGGGTTTACACACACACCATCATCT